>NC_079223.1:48638202-48981652 GCF_029633865.1 Lampris incognitus | reverse complement strand
AACTGAAACGGCTTGCTCAGAATTGGTGTCGCCTGTGCTCGCAACAACAACTGAAGACGTCCAGCTCGGAACAACAACCCATCTCCGGAGCTTCTCTGTGAAGACTCACTAGAATATATAAAGATAAAAATAGAAGAGGCCTCAACGTCCCCCTGTCTCTCCAGGCTGGCCGGCGCCGGTCCAGCGGACTGACAGCAACGGCCTGCTCAGAGTGAGGCAACACAGAGCTCTCTGACAGGGCGCTGGGGTAATATCTCACAATAAGACCTCCATCACTAGACACCCGTCCCTCTGTGTGTGCGTGACCAGCCACGTACCTGCTCCTGTTAGTGATGTGTGCACCATGTGTGTGTGTGTGTGTGGGGGGGGTCTGTGGGTAGATTAGCTGCATCCACATCCTCCATGTCCCTGTCATCAGAACCAGCAGGTCTAAAGGTTGCTTACAAAATTGTCGCTTCAGAACAAAAACTTGTTGTGGTGTGTGAGACACAAAACCCGCTCCCAAAGGAACAACGTCCGCTAGGAAATTCACCTTCCACATCACTCAACACCGCTTGTTCAGACGACACAAATATATCAGTAACAACGCTACCGCCATATTCTCCCCAAAATATGGAATTGTGCAGTCACTGTCCGGGCGCACACACACACACACACACACTTACTTCACCTCTGCCGGGCCGTCAAAAGACATCAGCACCCGGGTCACATGATGGGATCAGAGGGGCAGATGTGCAAACATGTCTGACAGCTTTCATCCCCAGCCCCCACCCAACCCCCACCCAACCCCCAGCCAACCCCCACCGTAAATGAGAAAAACCAACACTCACACTGGAGTGGAGAAGGGCTAAATTTAGCCTCCTCGCAGGAGCTCAACGTTTTACAGATGCAAGTGCACGCACGCACACACACACACACACACACACACACACACACACACACACACACACACACACACACACACACACACACACACACACACACACACACACACACACAACAAATTGTCAGGGCAAATTCGGGCCAATCAAAGAGGAGAATAGGAGAACAAGGGATTCCTCTGCCCACACAATCAATATGAGGTGGGGGAAATTAACCTTACGTTAGTTTTTCTAACAAGGTTAGAAGGTTACAAAACACAACTACAACCCCCCCCCCACCCCACACACACACACAGCCCACCCACCCTCCCACAGACCCATACAACATCCCTCACCACACTCCCATCCCGAACTAACATGAATTAAATTAAATCCTAACAAACACTAAGCAAGTAAACGAATGACAACCATTAATTAAATGAGGAAAAGGGGAAAATAACTAACTAACAAACAAACAAACAAACAAATACATAAAGGGGAAAGGAGAATAGAAGAGAAAGGGTTGCAAACTAGATTGCAAGCCCGTCAACCCCAACCACCAACCGAGCTTCTAACTCCTCCACAAAGTCTAAAAAGGGCTTCCATGTCGAGCGGGATTGTGAGAAAGATGCTCTCATGCTGTATCTGATCTTTTCTATTTTCAATGACTGCATAACCTCTGCAACCCAATGTGCAAAAGAAGGAGGGGGAAGCCTCCTTCCATTTGAACAGTATCAATCTCCTAGCTAATAGAGTGGTGTAGGCCAACAGATTGGCCTGAGTAGCATTTAAATGTGCGCCAGCTGGAACGACCCCAAAGCTGGCACTCAGAGGAGAAGGTTCAAGTGGGAAATGTGAAACAGTGGCCAAGGCCTCAAAGATGGAACGTCAGAACTGAGTTAGTTACGGGCAGGACCAGAACATATGTAAGAGACTGGCAGTGGCTTGTTTGGACCTGTCACACGCTGGGTGTAAATCTTTGCACCAATGAAGGCGGTGCACTACTTTGAACTGAATTATGCCACGTCTTGTGTATATAGAGGAGGAGTGTATCCTCTTAATACTAGATCCCAAGTTTCCTCTAGAATGGACATTTCCATATCACTCTCCCATCGACTTTTTTTAGGGGTTCAAGCGGTATTTGGCCAAAAGTATCAATTGAATAATACAATTTACTGATATACCCTTTTTCAGCAGGATTCATTTAAAGAATGTGGTCCAATTGGGCCCTTGAAGGCAGAACTGGGAAACGATTAAATTTAAATCGAATAAAATCACGAATCTGCAAATATCTGAAAAAGTGACTTCAAGGTGATTTTATTTTTTTTGCATATCTGAGGCATTTTCCCCTTCCAAATAAATGATGAAATAAATTATCTAGCGAAGAAAAGAATGTCTTTTTAACATAAACTGGTGTAAATTTAAAGTGGTATACAAAGTTAGGAGAGAAATTCATTTTAACTGCAGTAATAAGACCTGTGGGAGATAGAGGGAGCCCAGACCAGTGTTCCAAAAAAAAATTTTTGTATGGCCTAGCAGAGTTACAAAGTTACGTTTAAAATAATTATATGTCCATGTTACAACAATGCCAAGATAAGTAAATTTGTTAGGTAAAATCTTGAACAGAAGGGAGCTAAGCAGACATTTCTCTGCCATGGAGTTAACTGGGATTAGTTCACTCATGAGAGTTTATAGCTGCAAAAATTTTCCAAAATCCTTCAATAACGTCCAAGATCTTTGGGATGCAGATTAAGGTGTCAGATACAAAAACCAACAGGTCATCAGCAAAAAGTGATGCCTTATGTTCCTCGTGTCTATGACTAGCACAGATGCTGTGGTCGCTACACAGGGCTATGGCCAGAGGTTCGATTGCCATCGCAAAGAGCAGGGGGCTTAGAAGGCACCCCTGCCTACTTCTGCATAACTGGAAAGAGGAAGAGATAATAACACTTGTACGTATTGAGGTTTTTGGTGATGAGTACAATAATCTGACACAGAATATAAAATTATCACAGAAACCAAATTGTCACAAAGTAAAGAAAAGATAGTTCAATTGTAGTCAAATGATACCACCACCTCTTGGGTCTGAGAAGGCTTAGATTAAAGAAAGTTAAAAAGACGATGAAGATTTAACAAATCCAGTCTGGTCCAGGGAACTTATAACTGGAAGCACTGTCTCTAAACCAGAGGTGGGCAATCTTATCCAGAAAGGGTCAGTGTGGGTGAAGTTTTTTGTTCCAACCAAGCAGTTACACACCTGATCCCACTAATCAACCAGTAGAGTCTAGTATTCTCTGCAGCGCTACATGAGAATCTTGAAGGTTTTCAAACCACCATGTGGCAGCATGTTGATTCAGTATGAGGATGATCTGCTGTTGTATTCAAACTCCACTGAAATTTGTGAGAAAGACACAGTTGCGCTGCTAAAATATCTAGCAGAACAGGGGTACAAAGCCAGCCTGGCAAAGTTACAGTTTGCACAGCAGCAAGTGCTATTTTTGGGACATAATGTGTCACAGAAGGGAAGTTACTGACAAATGACAGAATCGAGGTGATAACGAAGGTAAAACCATGGACTAAGACGCAAATGACCTTTTTAGGCATGACAGGCTATTGTCAACAGTGGGTAGTCAACTGTGTAGAAATGACAGGTCCATTACAACAGATAACGCATGGACATAGACTGAAAGCAGATGACGGACTGACTTGGACTCCTGAGGCAGAGGAATTCTTTTTAAAACTGAAACAACAGTTGACTGACACTCCAACTCCAGGGCTTCCTGATCACACTAAACCATTTGTTCAGACTGCAGATGAAAAGAATGGCTACATGACATCAGCACTAATGCAAAAACATGGAGATAGAATGAGGCCAACTGCTTATTTCTCCTCCAAATTAGACCCAGTGGCGGCTAGGCTATCACATTGTCTTAAAGCAGTGGCAGCAGCAGCCATGTCAGTAACGTGCTCTTTGCCCTTAGTAGAGGACCAACCACTGAAACTACAGTGACTTCTCTTCTATTAGAACAGTGGATATCTCTCCTCTCACCCTCTAGACACATGTGGGTACCAGTAGTACTTCTATTCTATTAGAACAGTGTAGATCTCTCCTCTCACCTTCTACACACAAAGCTTATAGCAATGTGTTATGGATGCCAAATGCACAGATTGAGAGATGCACTGTACTGAACCCAGCTACACTCCTCCCAACTGGACAGGATGGAGAACCACATGACTGTGTTGCTGCGACCATACAGGCATGCACACCCCGACCTGCCCTCAAAGATGACCCGCTGCAAAACTCTGATCAAGTTATATGGCTCCAAGACCCACAGACAGGGGAGGCTCATGTAGGTTATGCAGTAGTCACTGAGCATACATACCACGCTGGAGTCAGGCAGACTCCCACAGCATTGGTCTGCTCATGCAGCAGAACTATACTTGAGCATGCCAACTCTCTGAAGGACAAACAGTGACTATCTACACTGACAGTAGATATGCTTTTGACGTTGTACACGGCTTTGGTACATTGTGGAAAATGAGAGGGTTTGACATCCACAGGCAAACACATAACCCATCCCAAATTGGTAAATGATATACTAAATGCGACTTGCTTCCAAAACAGGTGGCTGTGTGCAAATCTGCAGCACACAAAAATCTACAGATCCGATTTCTACAGGAAATGCAATTGCAGACACAGTTGCTAAACAAGCAGCTCGCAACACCACGGAAGTAGCACTTCCTGTATTGCTGAGGTCACCAACACCAACGCTGACTTTTCCTGATCTCTTAAAGGTATAGAAAAGAGCTACGCCGGCTGAAATTGAGTTACCAGAATCAGAATCCTTCATTCATCCCCGAGGGGAAATATGGCCATATTTCCCCTCATACATGGCAAATATATGGCAACGTGCAGGTGCTACAAGGGCTGATGGAGTATGGATGGGCCCCATGGGTCAACCCTGCCTGCCCATTTCCTATTTTTATTTATTTTGATTATTGTTTGATTATTATTATCATTTATTGTTATTGTTTTATTTATTCACTTTATTTTATTTCCTGTCCTATTTCCATTTTTGGCTAAACTGACGCATGGACGAGCCCATACATCATGAGGAGGGGTGCTAATATTAGCTAAACAGTATTGGTTTACTAAAGGCTTCTCAAAGTACGACCAAAAATGTTATACAGCATGTCCCTCTTGCATCAGAAATAATGCAGGAGCAGCAATAAGGCGGACATCCACCCCCAACATCACCCTTCGAACATCTCATGATAGATTTTGTTGAACTAACACAATGTGACAAAAAGAGATTTTGTGTGGTACTTGTTGACCTTGTATTCAAAATGGGTTGAAATTTTCCCTACAGGACAGGATGCAGCAACTGTGGCTGTGATTGTGATCAGAGAGGTGATTCCCAGATGGAGAGTCCCTAGAAAGATTTCAGGCGATAATGGCACACACGTTGTAAATTAAGGCTATCTCTGATATCTGGCCACCGATCTGCATATCACCCACCAAGTGCGGCTGCAGTAGAAAGAGAAAATTGCACCTTGAAAAGCTAAACTTCGCAAAAACTGTGAGGACACAGGCCTCAATTGGATACAAGCACTGCCTGTGGTGCTCCTCCAAATGAAACAGAAGCCCTTAATGTAGTTCTCCAAAAGATGTAGTGGTAAAAAAATATATATATACTGCCTAAACACTAACACTATCCTAAACACTAACCTAAACACTTAACACTAACCTAAACACTTACACTAACCTAAACATTTAACACTAACCTAATCACTAACACTAACCCTAACCACTAACACTAACCCTAACCACTAACACTAACCTAAACACTAACACTAACCTAAACACTTACACTAACCTAAACATTTAACACTAACCTAATCACTAACACTAACCCTAACCACTAACACTAACCTAAACACAAACACTAACATTAACCTAAACACTAACCTAAACACTTAACAGGAACCTAACCACTTAATACTAACCTAAACACTAACACTAACCGAAACACTTAAAACTAACCTAAACACTTAACACTAACCTAAACACTTAACACTAACCTAAACACTTAACACTAACCTAAACACGAACACGAACACTAACCGTAACCTAAACACTTAATACTAACCTAAACACTAACACTAACCTAAACACAAACACTAACATTAACCTAAACACTAACCTAAACACTTAACAGGAACCTAACCACTTAATACTAACCTAAACACGAACACTAACCCAAACACTTAATACTAACCTAAACACTAACACTAACCTAAACACAAACACTAACATTAACCTAAACATTTACACTAACCTAAACACTTAACAGGAACCTAACCACTTAATAATAACCTAAACACTAACACTAACCGAAAAACTTAAAACTAACCTAAACACTTAACACTAACCTCAACACGAACACTAACCATAACCTAAACACTTAAAACTAACCTAAACACGAACACTAACCCAAACACTTAATACTAACCTAAACACTAACACTAACCTAAACACTTAATACTAACCTAAACACGAACACTAACCATAACCTAAACACTTAAAACTAACCTAAACACGAACACTAACCCAAACACTTAATACTAACCTAAACACTAACACTAACCTAAACACTTAACACTAACCTAAACACTAATACTGACCTAAACACTAACACTAACCTAAACACTTAACACTAACCTAAACACTAATACTGACCTAAACACTAACACTAACCTAAACACTTAACAATAACACTAACCTAAAAACTCACACTAACCTAAACACTAAACACTAACACTAACCTAAACACTAACACTAACCTAAACACTAACACTAACCAAAACACTAACCTAAACACTTAACACTAACCACTAACACTAACCTAAACACTAACACTAACCTAAACACTTAACACTAACCAAAACACTAACCTAAACATGAACACTAACCATAACCTAAACACTTAAAACTAACCTAAACACGAACACTAACCCAAACACTTAATACTAACCTAAACACTTAACACTAACCTAAACACTAATACTGACCTAAACACTAACACTAACCTAAACACTTAACACTAACCACTAACACTAACCTAAACACTTAAAACTACCCTAAACACTACCCTAAACACTAACCTAAACACTTAACACTAACATAAACACTAACACTGACCTAAACACTAACACTAACCTAATCACTAACATTAACCCAAACACTAACGTAAACACTGACCACTAACACTAATCTAAACAATTAACACTAACCTAAACACTAACAGTAACCTAAACACTAACACTAACACTAACCTAAACACTAACCCAAACACTAACCACTAACACTGATCTAAACAATTAACACTATCCTAAACACTAACACTAACCTAAACACTTGAAAGTAACCTAAACACTAACACTAACCCAAACACTTAATACTAACCTAAACACTAATACTAACCTAAACACTAACACTAACCTAAACACTAATACTAACCTAAACACTAACACTAACCTAAACACTAATACTAACCCAAACACTTAATACTAACCTAAACACTAACACTAACCTAAACACTAACCTAAAAACTCACACTAACCTAAACACTAACCTAAACACATAAAACTAACCTAAACACTAACACTAACCTAAACACTAACACTAACCTAAACACTAATACTAACCTAAACACATAAAACTAACCTAAACACTAACCTAAACACTAATACTAACCTAAACACTAACACTAACCTAAACACTAATACTAACCCAAACACTTAATACTAACCTAAACACTAACACTAACCTAAACACTAACCTAAAAACTCACACTAACCTAAACACTAATACTAACCCAAACACTTAATACTAACCTAAACACTAACACTAACCTAAACACTAACCTAAACACTAACACTAACCTAAACACTAATACTAACCCAAACACTTAATACTAACCCAAACACTAACACTAACCTAAACACTAACCTAAAAACTCACACTAACCTAAACACTAACCTAAACACATAAAACTAACCTAAACACTAACACTAACCTAAACACTAATACTAACCTAAACACTAACACTAACCTAAACACTAACCTAAAAACTCACACTAACCTAAACACTAACACTAACCTAAACACATAAAACTAACCTAAACACTAACACTAACCTAAACACTAATACTAACCTAAACACTAACACTAACCTAAACACTAATACTAACCCAAACACTTAATACTAACCTAAACACTAACACTAACCTAAACAATAACCTAAAAACTCACACTAACCTAAAAAATAACACTAACCTAAACACATAAAACTAACCTAAACACTAACACTAACCTAAACACTAACACTAACCTAAACACTAACACTAACCTAAACACATAAAACTAACCTAAACACTAACACTAACCTAAACACTAATACTAACCTAAACACTAACACTAACCTAAACACTAATACTAACCTAAACACTAACACTAACCTAAACACTAATACTAACCCAAACACTTAATACTAACCTAAACACTAACACTAACCTAAACACTAACCTAAAAACTCACACTAATCTAAACACTAACACTAACCTAAACACATAAAACTAACCTAAACACTAACACTAACCTAAACACTAACCTAAACACTTAACACTAACCTAAACACTAACACTAACCTAATCACTAACAGTAACCTAAACACTAACCTAAACACTAATACTAACCTAAACACTAACACTAACCTAAACACTAATGCTAACCTAAACACTAACACTAACCTAAACACATAAAACTAACCTAAACACTAACACTAACCTAAACACTAACCTAAACACTTAACACTAACCTAAACACTAACCTAAACACTAACACTAACCTAATCGCTAACACTAACCTAAAAACTAACACTAACCTAAACACTAATACTAACCTAAACACTAACACTAACCTAAACACTAACCTAAACACTAACACTAACCTAAACACTAACACTAACCTAAACACTAATACTAACCTAAACACTAACACTAACCTAAACACTAATACTAACCTAAACACTAACCTAAACACTAACACTAACCTAAACACTAACACTAACCTAAACACTAACACTAACCTAAACACTAACCTAAACACTAACACTAACTTAACACTAATACTAACCTAAACACTAACACTAACCTAAACACATAAAACTAACCTAAACACTAACACTAACCTAAACACTAACACTAACCTAAACACATAAAACTAACCAAAACACTAACACTAACCTAAACACTAACCTAAACACTTAACACTAACCTAAACACTAACACTAACCTAATCACTAACACTAACCTAAACACTAACACTAACCTAAACACTAACCTAAACACTAACACTAACCTAAACACTAACACTAACCTAAACACTAATACTAACCTAAACACTAACACTAACCTAAACACTAATACTAACCTAAACACTAACACTAACCCAAACACTTAATACTAACCTAAACACTAACACTAACCCAAACACTTAATACTAACGTAAACACTAACACTAACCTAAACACTAACCTAAAAACTCACACTAACCTAAACACTAACACTAACCTAAACACTAATACTGACCTAAACACTAACACTAACCTTAAAACTAACACTAACCTAAACACTAACACTAACCTAAACACTAATACTGACCTAAACACTAACACTAACCTAAACACAAATACTGACCTAAACACTAACACTAACCTAAACACTAACACTAACCTAAACAATAACACTAACCTAAACACTAACACTAACCTAAACACTAACACTAACCTAAACAATAACACTAACCTAAACACTAACACTAACCTAAACACTAACCTAAACAATAACACTAACCTAAACACTTAATACTAACCTAAACGCTAACCTAAACACTAACCTAAACAATAACACTAACCTAAACACTTAATACTAACCTAAACACTAACCTAAACACTAATACTAACCTAAACACTAACACTAACCAAAACACTTAACACTAACCTAAACACTAACCTAAACACCAACACTAACACTAACCTAAACACTAACCTAAACACCAACACTAACACTAACCTAAACACTAACCTAAACACCAACACTAACACTAACCTAAACACTAACACTAACCTAAACACTAATACTGACCTAAACACTAACACTAACCTAAACACTAATACTGACCTAAACACTAACACTAACCTAAACACTAATACTGACCTAAACACTAACACTAACCTAAACACTAACCTAAACACTAACACTAACCTAAACACTAACACTAACCAAAACACTTAACACTAACCAAAACACTAACCTAAACACTAACAATAACCTCAACACTAACACTAACCTAAAGAGATATTTTATATTACAGGAAAATATTGCGAGCAATGTTATATAAAAACAAAAAAACATTTAAAGCTCCAATCTGTAGTTTTGTGACCACATAAAAATCAGTTACATGTATATGATTGAAGAGTTTAAGTAACTGATGGAAAATAAGCCTTTAGTGTTTTAACTGATTGTAAAGAAGTGTGGGTCTGTTTTACTTCAGTCGTTACAACACTCCTGAAGTGGACAAACCCTTCACAGCATCACAACACATTCGACACTCGGATTTACTTGTTGTTTATTGTTACTCATTGTGTTAAGAGACCTGTCAATCAAACTGAGAGTCACAGCAGCTCAGGCAGGACCTACACACACACACACACACACACACACACACAGCACCTTACATACACCGCACACTATTTATTATTATTATTACTGCTTTTTTATTGTTTTGTTGTTATTGTGTTGCTGCAGTGTTGAGGAGCGAGACACAAGAATTTCACTCTCTCGTACTTGTATAATAACATGTAACGGTCGTCCGGGTGGTGTGGCGGTTATTCCGCTGCCTACCAACACAGGGGTCGATGGTTCGAATCCCCGTGTTACCTCCGGCTTGGTCGGGCGTCCCTACAGACACAACTGAGCGTGTCTGCGGGTGGGAAGCCGAATGTGGGAAGGAGTCCTGAGGGCTGCACTAGCGCCTCCTCTGGTTGGTCGGGTCGTCTGTTCAGGGGGGGAAGGGGAACAGGGGGAAATAGTGTGATCCTCCCAGGTGTTACCTCCCCCTGGTGAAACTCCTCACTGTCAGGTGAAAAGAAGCGGCTGGTGACTCCACATGTATGGGAGGAGGCATGTGGTAGTCTGCAGCCCTCCCCGGATCGGCAGAGGGGGTGGAGCAGAGACCGGGACGGCTCGGAAGAGTGGGGGAATTGGCCGGATACAATTGGGGAGAAAAAGAGGGGGAAATCAAAATAATAATAATAATAATATAATTAATGCTCGTACATAGTTGAATGTCCAGGATGTAGCAGAGGGAACAGAGTTTTCCAAGAGAAACACGCCGGCCGATTCCGAGACTCGGAGCTAAATGGCGGCGTGCCGAGTAAACCAGCCAAGGCCGCTGGAAAATCTGGGGGGGGGGGGGGGCCCACAGATTGAAACCAACGATGAAGGCAAACTCACAGCTGAGAAAATAATCTATTGAAGGACACACCTGGGACATATCAAGCATATCAGCTGCTGTGGACATTGTGCTGCTGCATGCAGTAATCACTGAAGGCCCTGAGTAAATACACAGCGAGGCGACCACGGCAGCTCATTAGGAAGCACCCGTAGCCTTCCCATCCAGTCACAGCCGGTATTGTGGGCCTCTTCTGTTTGCAGACCCCAAAAACAAACGTCAACATCCGGCTGTAATGTCTACACTTCAAATGAGCTCTGAAAACCATCTTCCCGAGGTCTGTTAAGGGAGAGACGATTTCTCACGGGGAAGGATAACGCGCCGCACCACCAGAAACTAGATGCCGTTATCACAACAGGAATAAAGCCGGTGCTGGCAAAGGAAGACTAATATTTAAATACCACCAACGCTGCTCGGATATGGAGTGTGTACGCCGCAGGAAGCGAGGACTCCTCATCTCCTGTAATCCCGGTCATCAGGAGGAACGGAGAGGGAGATACTCATGAAGAAGAGTGACCTTTTCCAGATGCTGGAGCCTTTAATCCCTGCTGCAGGGTCCTGCTGGGGACAGACAGCCGGAGGACGCCTGATAAATCAGACCCAAATGCCAGCCGCAATCTGCATTTCCACGTGCAAATTCAAAGGTGAGCTACACTTGCTCCGAAGCCTCCTCCATCGCGTAGGTCAACCGGCGACACCAGGACCACGCCTTCACCGCCCAGCTGAGGCCGCCTTACCGTACCAAGATACAGAATACACCGCGAGGTGGAAGACCAAGGGAAGGATACCCAGTACTTGAGTCGTGACATTCCCCACGCAGGTTTAACCGGGGCTAAATACCAACAGCTGTACGTAGGGCTGCGTAGAAATATTGATTTTACGATGAATTGCTTTTTACATTTCACCAATCCAATAGATTCTCGACATCACGAGACTGATCTTAATCGACGCCTCTTCTCGGCGGATGGGTGAAGCTTTTCACTCAACGTTATTTCTGGCGTGCCTTCATCTCTCCGCGACGTCTCTGGTTTGCCTTCAATTTCTGCTGAACCACTACAAAAACTCAAGACGACCTAATTACTTATTTTTTAAGGATCCCCCCCCTTTCCCCCCCCCCCAATTATATCTGACCAATTACCCTTCTCTTCCGAGCCATCCCGGTCGCTGTTCCACCCCCTCTGCCGATCCGGCAGTGGAGTCACCAGCCGCTTCTTTTCACCTGACAGAGAGGAGTTTCACCAGGGGGACGTACGGCATGGGAGGATCACGCTATTCCCCCCAACCCCACCCCCCACCCCGACCAACTAGAGGAGGTGCTAGTGCAGCGACCAGGACACATACCCACATCTGGCTTCCCACCCGCAGACACGGCCAATTGTGTCTGTAGGGATGCCCGACCAAGCCGGAGGTAACATGGGGATTCGAACCACCGTCCCCGTGTAGGTAGGCAAAAGAATAGCCCACCACACCACCTGGATGCCCCCAAATTACATTTTTGGCAACAATGGCGGATCATTACATTTAAAATTAATTTAATTTGATGCGTTGGGGTCCTGTGATGGCCCGGCGGCCTGTCCATGGTGTCTCCCCGCCTGCCACCCAACGACTGCTGGGATAGGCTCCAGCATCCCCGTGACCCTGAGAGCAGGATAAGTGGATCAGATAATGGATGGATGGATGGATGGATGGATGGATGGATGGATGGATGGATGGATGGATGGATGGATGGATGGCACTGGGACTTGCTGTTAATGTTTAATATGAACCTTTTTTGCACCACGTCAGAGGGTTCCCTGTACAAGTCCGTTTTATTTGTATAGTCCCAAATCACAACATGGTCCCAGAGGGCTTTACAATCACAGTTACAGGAAGTACAATATGTGCACCCCCTACCCCCTCAGTTTGTACAGTTGATGGTACAATTTGCAGTATTACTTCTCAGGGAATCTTCGTCATATCTAAGCAATCTCTGTACTGTAGGGAAACGATATCGAACTGAAACCCAACTGAATTCAGAACTCTGTGTTGGTTCCTACCCACCTGCTCCATCCCCACCCCACTGCCACCAAAGGTTCTTCCACTCATAACGCCATAATATATATATACGTGTATATATATATATGTATATATATATACGTGTGTGTGTGTGTGTGTGTGTATATATATATATATACACTACCGTTCAAAAGTTTGGGATCACCCAAACAATTTCGTGTTTTCCATGAAAAGTCACACTTATTCACCACCATATGTTGTGAAATGAATAGAAAATAGAGTCAAGACATTGACAAGGTTAGAAATAATGATTTGTATTTGAAATAAGATTTTTTTTACATCAAACTTTGCTTTCGTCAAAGAATCCTCCATTTGCAGCAACTACAGCATTGCAGACCTTTGGCATTCTAGCTGTTAATTTGTTGAGGTAATCTGGAGAAATTGCACCCCACGCTTCCAGAAGCAGCTCCCACAAGTTGGATTGGTTGGATGGGCACTTCTTTGAGCAGATTGAGTTTCTGGAGCATCACATTTGTGGGGTCAATTAAACGCTCAAAATGGCCAGAAAAAGAGAACTTTCATCTGAAACTCGACAGTCTATTCTTGTTCTTAGAAATGAAGGCTATTCCATGCGAGAAATTGCTAAGAAATTGAAGATTTCCTACACCGGTGTGTACTACTCCCTTCAGAGGACAGCACAAACAGGCTCTAACAGGTACTATTTAATGAAGATGCCAGTTGGGGACCTGTGAGGCGTCTGTTTCTCAAACTAGAGACTCTAATGTACTTATCTTCTTGCTCAGTTGTGCAACGCGGCCTCCCACTTCTTTTTCTACTCTGGTTAGAGCCTGTTTGTGCTGTCCTCTGAAGGGAGTAGTACACACCGGTGTAGGAAATCTTCAATTTCTTAGCAATTTCTCGCATGGAATAGCCTTCATTTCTAAGAACAAGAATAGACTGTCGAGTTTCAGATGAAAGTTCTCTTTTTCTGGCCATTTTGAGCATTTAATTGACCCCCACAAATGTGATGCTCCAGAAACTCAATCTGCTCAAAGAAGTGCCCATCCAACCAATCCAACTTGTGGGAGCTGCTTCTGGAAGCGTGGGGTGCAATTTCTCCAGATTACCTCAACAAATTAACAGCTAGAATGCCAAAGGTCTGCAATGCTGTAATTGCTGCAAATGGAGGATTCTTTGACGAAAGCAAAGTTTGATGTAAAAAAAATCTTATTTCAAATACAAATCATTATTTCTAACCTTGTCAATATCTTGACTCTATTTTCTATTCATTTCACAACATATGGTGGTGAATAAGTGTGACTTTTCATGGAAATCACAAAATTGTTTGGGTGATCCCAAACTTTTGAACGGTAGTGTATATATATATATATATATATATATATATATATATATATATATATATATATATATATATATATATATATATACGTATATCATCCAATGGGGGGGGTAATAAAGACAACAGCTTATTTGTAGCAAAGCAGGTATTTTTCTGTGTCTACAGCTGGTGGCCAATTCATGTCTACTGTTCAAGGTGGACATCAGGAATCAAGCTTGCCCATAATAAAATACTTCTCTGCTAAGCACAGCTTACATCTTTTGCTGTTAGTTGAATATGCACTGCATTGTCCATGAGACAGAGTAACTAATATTCCTGTTCACCAATGACTATCAGACAAGACAAGAATACTGGTGACAAGAATTATCATGGCAAGAATACTAGTGTTTAATATTTGCCTCAGTAAATGAGATAAAATTCATCAAAACAAGTTCACGGGCATCCAAGCATCTCAACAGCAAAGCCAGAGTAATGGATGACTGATAGACCATCCAGGTCCAGTCCCCATTCACATGAGAGTCTGAGGCGGAGGGCCAGTGTGTCACTGCCCTCTGCTGGGCGAGGAGCCCACTACTCCAAAATCATTCAAATCAATCAGCCAAAGCCTTGCACAAGCAATTACTTCCCTCGTGGAGATTCAAATAAACCTTGGGCCCGCCGCAAATGTCATTTATAAGCGTGCAGCAAGGAGATCAGCGGGACGCGTCGCAGGAGCCACAGGTGGTAATTGGTCTCGACATTTCACTCTCGAAAGGTCTTCAGCCATTTGCAAACAGCACTTCATGTGATAATGTTAACATCTCCAAAACGCAGCAATTACACACGGTTTACTTGAGGGGCCTGAGGCTTTTCTTTGCTATTCAAAATGTTATTGAAGGAAACTGAAATTAGCTCCAGAAAAAAACAATAACGATGTTCATTTCCATCATGTCCACGTAAAGAACTTGCAGGCGCCTGCTGCCTGCGTTTGATTTATTTTACTCTGTCTGACATATAGAAATAGTTTGAGTACCAAGTATTATCAACATCCTTTTAGCACATTAATATGAGGTTGATATGACAACCAGGTCCTATTTATAACAACAAGCATGGGGTGTCCGGGTAGCGTAGTGGTCTATTCTGTTGCCTACCAACATGGAAATCACCGGTTTGAATCCCCGTGTTACCTCCGGCTTGATCGGGCATCCCTACAGACACAACTGGCCGTGTCTGCGGGTGGGAAGCCAGATGTGGGTATGTGTCCTGGTCGCTGCACTAGCGCCTCCTCTGGTCGTCAGGGCGACTGTTTGTGTGTGTGTGTGTGGTGGGGGGGGGGGATAGCGTGATCCTCCCACGCACTAGGTCCCCCTGGTGAAACTCTTCCCCGTCAGGTGAAAAGAAGCGGCTGGTGACTCCACATGTATGGGAGGAGGCATGTGGTAGTCTGCAGCCCTCCCCGGATCGGCAGAGGGGGTGGAGCAGAGACCGGGACGGCTCAGAAGAGTGGGGTAATTAGCCACGTACAATTGGGGGAAAGGGGGAGGGGGGGTGAAAACCAAAAACAAGCATGTGATTCCCTTCAGTGCTGGGGGTGAGGGGGGGAGACAGTAGAAGCTGTGCATGGACAGGGGAAATTCCCTTTCAGTCTCCATATTTGTTTCTTCTTCCAGAGTCCTGACCAGCACAGAAAACTGAGGCTCAGGTGAACATTTCGGCCCTTAGACAGCCACAGCAAAACCGTTTGATAAACAGTTGGGATGTTTTCGGGCAACAGAAAAGCACTGAAGTCCCCTGGTGTTGTAGTTGGTCAAACCGTGACCCACACTGCTGACACTACACAACACCTGGCGCTCCATGACCCCGCCTGTGGAGAATCAAGCCACTGCTCGGCTCTTAAAATGACTTCCTTACTGCGATACGTCCATCACTGAATGTCTGTAGATATTTTTAAATATTTTGTACTCCAGCTCTCTTAACTTATTTCTAGCTTTGGTCTTCATGTGTGTATATCTTATATTGTGTTTGTGTGTGTCTGTCTTGCATTGATTGGTGAAGCCACAGCCCTCATTTCATTTTTAACATGTGCCTGCACATTGGTTTTAAAGACATTAAAATTGAATTGACTCATGTCACACAGGCCACAGTCACATTTGAACTGTGAACCGAACGGTTGGCGACGCGGACGGCGGCCTCGGCTCTGCGCTGTCTTGTACTTTTTCTGCTTTTGTGTATTTGTTTAGTTTCCAGCGCCCACTCGCTGCTCACATTCAGCAGGGAAGGACGTTAAGTCTCCAACTGCCCACTGGACAAACTGCACGGTACAGACTTTTTTTACCGACTTCAACTGAACGCTTTAACGAAAGTCTTGCCCAGGTTTTGATTGGGACCGCACTGTGCGGACTACGACGAAGACGCCGCAGGGGTAAGCGAGCCGGAGCGCTCGCTAAACTGCAACAGCAGGGAACCGCGCTCCCGTCAATCCACCTGGCAAATGTCCGCTGACAACAGGTTTTCTGCCAGCGACCCAGCATCAGTCTGGAGGGGTTTGAACAAGACATGACCCACTACAGGAGACCATCCCCCCACACTGCAGGGACCCATCAGCTGGCTGACGACCGAAATGGGTTTCACTGCAGGTTGGAATAGCAAACGTTCACACCCCTCACCCTCTCCGGCCACAATACACAACCAACAGCACCCCCTGCCAGCCACTCCCCCCTCCCCACTGAACCCCCACCCGCACTCAGGATCTGTGCTGAGGACGTGCACCAGCTCCTCCCGAGACAGAAGACCCGGACGGCACCAGGCCCGGATGGCGTATCACCCTCCTGTCTTAAAGTCTGTGCTGACCAGCTTGGCCCCCATTTTCACACTGATCTTCAACAGATCCCTGGAGCTGTGTGAAGTCCCCTCCTGCTCCAACAGCTCCACGATCATCCCGGTCCCCAAGAAACCACGTATCACAGGATTACATTTTGAATTTTTGAATTAAATGACTACAGGCCAACTGTCCTAACGTCTGTGGTCATGAAATCCTGAGAGACTGATGTTGGCCAACCTGAAAGACATCACAGGCCCCCTGCAGTTTGCCTACCGAGCAAACAGGTCAGTGGAGGATGCAGTCAACATGGGATTGCGCTACGTCTTCCAACACCTCAGCTCCCCAGGGACACATGCAAGGGTCCCGTTTGTGGACTTCAGCTCCACAGTACTATAGGCTGAGACATAGGGGCGCTATGGGCTCCCCAGTCTCCCCTGTAGTGGCCGACCTGTATATGGAGGAAGTGGAAAAGACGCTCTGATGTCCTGTCCAGGGACACCACCTAGCCATTGGTTCAGATTTGTGGACGACACCTGAGTTAAAATTAAATCTCAGTACGTACCACATTTCACGACCACATTAACTCTGTGGACACCACATCAAGTTCACCAGGGAGGATGTGGAACATGACAGGTTAGACCTCTTAGACTGAAATTACAATTGGTGATGGGGGACATTTGATTGTTGATGTTAACCGTAAACCAACACATGCTGATCAGTACTTAAAGTTTGACTCTCATCATCCACTGGAGCACAAACTAGGAGTCATCAGGACTCTGGACCACCGAGCTGACAACGTCCCCACTGACCCAGCGGCCGGCCGGGGAGGGGGAGAAACCCCACATTAAACAGGCCCTGGGTAAGTGTGGTTATCCTAACTGGGCGTTTGTCAAAGCCAGGAAGACCCCAAACAGTGCAGCCGCCGATCAAAGAGAGGAGAAGGACACCAGCTGTCTAAGAGTAAACCAGTGGTGATTCTGTATGTGGCGGGAGTGGCGGAACAATTGAGACGTATATTTTCCAAATGCCTTGCCTCAGTTGCTTTCAAACCTCAAAACACACTGTGCCAGAAATTGGTCCACCCCAAGGATCGGGTCCCCTGGCACAAACAGAGCAATATAGTGTAGCTGTTAAGTGCCAGGAGGGTTGCTGTGACTTGTATGTTGGAGAAACTGAACAGACATTGGACGAGAGGTTGGCACAAGACAGGAGAGCTGACACGTCGGGCCAGGACTCCACAGTCTACACCATCTACAAACCAGGACTCCACAGTCTACACCATCTACAGACCAGGACTCCACAGTCTACACCATCTACAGGCCAGGACTCCACAGTCTACACCATCTACAGACCAGGACTCCACAGTCTACACCATCTACAGGCCAGGACTCGACAGTCTACACCATCTACAGGCCAGGACTCCACAGTCTACACCATCTACAGACCAGGACTCCACAGTCTACACCATCTACAAACCAGGACTCCACAGTCTACACCATCTACAGACCAGGACTCGACAGTCTACACCATCTACAGGCCAGGACTCCACAGTCTACACCATCTACAGACCAGGACTCCACAGTCTACACCATCTACAGACCAGGACTCCACAGTCTACACCATCTACAGGCGGGTGGCCACTCTTTCAAGGATGAGGATGTGCACATCCTTGATAGGGAGGAACGCTGGTTTGAACGGAAAGTCTTGCTGAAGCCCGTGTTAATTTACAACAAGGACGCTGCTGCAGGCACACTTTTGTTCTTTGCCATGCTGGAAAACGTGACCTTTCAGTTGACACATCTCTTCCTATTCATTACTATATCAATAAAAGATCATGGAAGTAAACTCATCTGTTTACTTTAATTATGGATCATTACAAATGTGCCATGTTTTAAAAGTAGCAAGGAGTCACACAGTGAGAAAAAATAAATCTTGTATAGCAATCGAAAATGTTGATGCATCAATAATCATTTTATAATCGCATCGTAGCTCCCTGAATCGGAATCGAAACGTGAGGTGTCTCGAGATTCCCATCCCCCTCGCCAGTTGTCACACGATAACCAAACTGAGTGTGAACTTGACCAGATTAAACATTAAAATGGAGGGCAACAGCACTAGCTAGAGCTGGTGTGAACTGGGCCGGGGAGAGATCAGGAGGAAAGAGGAGAGGACGAGAGAAAGTGGATGAGTGTGAAGGATGGTGGGTGTGGTTGTGGTCGGTGGTTGGGGGGGGGGTTATGGGGAGGAGAGCGTACCCGTTTGATGGAGCTACGTGTCTTCTCCTTCCATTCGTGGCTGCTCAGCTCCAAGGTGCAGTGGACGTAGGTCTCTCTGTCATAGGAGCCCAGGATGAACAGTCTGCAGAGACAATGAGGAGAGGAACGGACTGTAGATACAGAGGAGGACAGACTCACGGACACGTCTACCTCTCCATCATTACACCACCGTGACGCTTAGCTGACACTCCAGAGCATGTACCCAACAATACAGCACATGTAACACACAGATGGAGGAAAAATATTAGATAAAGGCTCATCTAGGAAATTTAAATTCGGTTTTACAAGACAATACAGAAGCTTGCCAGAAGCATTTCTTCGGGCGACTTGTGCCACGCTGTAATAGCGAAGACATGGTAACATCTTAAATACACCTCTAGATGTTGAGACAGCAGAACCGTGGCTGCTCGTTGGTCCGTAGAGGAATAACATGCTGGAGCGAAGTCATGACGCTCGGATGACGTCTCTGAATCTCAGTTATGAGGAACCGAGGAACATGCACTCTACAGTAACCTGCAGATCAGGAGATGACAGGTGTATCTGGCAGCACACACACATGCAGTGGCCTGATTAAGTCTCTGGAAACTGACGTGATTACAAACAACGGGCGTCCAGTGACGGCGACACACCCGGCTGCTATCAAAACACAGGCCAAGAGACGAGACGGCTCCATTCGAAACGTTTGCGCTTCATCTGCAACAAAACAACAACTCGATTACTGAGTCAGATTAGTCCGTGTCATGGAAATAATGCTGTTTCAGCTGTTGGCTGTATTCTGCCAATCTCTCCTGGATCTCAGAAGGGAAGAGACGCTTTCGAGAAGCCAGCAGACCCTTCGGCAGCTCCTGACTCGCCATTGTCAGAGGTCATGGCAGGGTGGATGAGCAGCGAAGCAAATCTCCATTTCCCAAACGGAATCGAGTTAAAACAGAGAATGATAGAACTGGAGAAAAACCAAAGCTGATGTCAGACCAGCTCTCAGTGCAAGACCTCTTGCGCCCCCTGCTGTGCGGCAGGGGGAACTGTATCTAAATAGTGATGCTGCTGGATGGGGGGATTTTCGAATTCAAATAAAAATGAAACCGGCCCACCTCCGCCTCATCAGTTTGTCCCACGTTTCCTGACAATGAGCTCAATTAAAGTGAATCCAGAAACACCTCCTCCCACATTCATCCCGTAGATTAAATTAAAGAATGACCGAGGCGGTCATGATGACCGTTTCAGATTTTCAAAGTTTAATAACTGTGTGTGTGGGGGGGGGATACAGACCTGCCGCTCACGGAATGCTCCTAAAATTGCATATATTTGTATTTAAAATGAGTTTTAGATCAATTACACAAAAAAAAAATTGTGATAAGCTCTACCTAAAACGACCATGAGCGGTCAAAATGACTGCTCGTAATTAGCGCGTGATGTCAGTGTTTATGACGTGTGTTGGTGGCGTCATTTCCTTGGTGAAGTTCGTTGCCGTGTCCTAGAAACACACTAGCGCCCCCCAGTGGAGAGAAATAGTCTAAACTTGATGTGTGATGATGTCCAACGTGTCTGGTTACAGACGCACCATGACTCCCACCGAGGCGCTGCAGTATTTACAGGCGTTGGACAGCCGCCATTTTAAATTGTTTAGACATAGTATTAAAGTTGTTAAAATGTTAATTTTTGTGTCAGCTAGTTTCATAACAGACATGCTAACATATGTAATGCATTAATATCTCAGCTGGGTGTTTATCTTGACACAATATAGAGTTTAAACACCGTGGCGGTCAAAATGACCACCCACTGTCGGTCCAGTAGTTTTTAAGTTGCGGTCGTTGTTTGGGACTGTTTCAATATTTATTTTCAGTTCTTGTTTTACATGTCACGTGTTATAGGCCTTGTTGCGTTTGTTAGATCAGCAATATGTGTTTTCCGTGTTGTTTCTCAGGTCATATTTTCCATTTTTAAATTTTGCTACTCAAGTTCGACCATGTCTCTCTGAAGTTTAAATTGTTTAAAAATAGTATTAAAGTTGTTAAAATGTTAATTTTGGTGTCAGTTAGTTTTCTAACAGACATCCTAACATACTATGTAATGCATTAATATCTCAGCTGGGTGTTTATCTTGACAGAATATAGAGTTTAAAAGCCGGCGGTCATTTTGACCGCCCATGGTCGTTCTGGTGTTAAACGGAAGGTACATCTTTATTGTGCGTTACATTACACCGAGCAGAAAAGTGGTTTTGGCACTCCGGCAACAAAACGACAACACACCAGAGGTACATGAGCTGGAAGGAAATATAAAAGTCTACCGTGTGTTTCCTGAAGCTGGAGACAATCACATAAGTCTGTGAGAACTTGAGCTCCATTTCTACCATTCTGTGACATTCTGCAGCCCCCCGGGGGCCCCAACCCCAACCCTTAATACGGAACATGAGGGAGTATAACACCCCCCGTTTCCTCTCCTCCCTCGGCGGTGGAAGTGATAGGGGTGGGTTAGGGTGGAAAAAAGGGGAGTGGGTGGAGTAGGACTCCATGTGGTAAGGGACTGTCATGATGTTTGCCATTCCCTCCACTTTCTCTTTGCAGTTAGTTTCTTGGTGTGATATCCACCTCCCTCCGTCGGTACCGTACTGCAGACAGCCACTCCCTCCATTACACCGAACCTCGACATGAAGTGCTCCGCCATCCCGCCACCCCGGCTGGGATGAGCGGCTCGGATAACGGATGGATGGATGGATGGATGGATGGATGGATGGATGGATGGATGGAAAGAAAATCCAAAACCATACGGCGCCGACAAACACATCAACCTAAACAGTAACTCGAGGGTGCTCTTATTAATACGTCTTCTTTTGCGGATTATCGTTACTATCGCTCGGATAATGAACTGCTGCAGTACAGTACACGTTGGGTAATGAACTGGGTGGACACCGCCCCCTGCTGGTGATCCAGAGTTTATACAGTCTGCTAACGTGATAGCCAGCTTCACAGGTCAGTAAATTCCCTCCAACCAGGGAGGGAACAGTCTCTAAGGATACTCTAAGGGAGGAAACTGGTCACAGCATCAGAGCCTGCCTTTAAACGATAACCACACACCCCCCCCCCCCAAAAATCAGCAAATAAACTAATCACAGTGACCTTCAACACCGTCCACCGCACATCTGGGGAAGTCCCCAAAGGAAGCAGCGTGGTAGAGTGGAGTGTGTGGGTTTATGTGGGCTTTCCATGTCACAAGGCACACCAGAAGTGTGTGTGTGTGTGTGTGTGTGTGTGTGTGTGTGTGTGTGTGTGTGTGTGTGTGTGTGTGTGTGTGTGTGTGTGTGTGTGTGTCCTAGGCAGCAACTGAGTTTGCCTTGTCTTTCATTCTCCGCCATGGTAGGCTGCTCTGCTGTGCAAAGACAGCATATCTGTTTGCACATGGACCTGGATGAAAGTAAGGGCGGGGTCCGATCTGGGGTCTGATCCGGGGTCCGATCCGGGGTCTGATCCGGGGTCCGATCTGGGGTCTGATCCGGGGTCCGATCCGGGGTCTGATCCGGGGTCTGATCCGGTGCTGCCTGCCTGCTGCACGGCGGGCAACAGCCGAGGACTGGACGGCTTGAATTATGAATGAGGGAGTCTGATCTGAACACCCTGCAGCCTATCAAACACAAAGACATGTGCAAGAACAAAAACACACAAACCCACACAAATACAAAAACAGGTACACATACATACAAACATGACCTGGACAGCACACAACACAGGCTCTGGACAACATGCACACACACACACACACACAACACAGGCTCTGGACAACATGCACACACACAGACAGACAGACACACACACACACACACACAACACAGGTTGTGGACAACATGCACACACACACAACACAGGCTCTGGACAACATGCACACACACACACACACACAACACAGGCTCTGGACAACATGCACACACACACACACACAACACAGGCTCTGGACAACATGCACAAACACACACACACACCACAGGCTGTGGACAACATGCACACACACACAAAACACAGGCTCTGTACAACATGCACACACACACACACAAACACACACAAACAACACAGGCTCTGGACAACACACACACACACACACACACACACACACACACACACACACACACACACACACACACACACACACACACACAACACAGGCTCTGGACAACATGCACACACAGACACACACACACACACACACACACAAAACACAGGCTCTGTACAACACGCACACACACACACACACAAACACACACACACACACACACACACACACAACACAGGCTGTGGACAACACACACACACACACACACACACACACACACACACACACACACACACACACACACAACACAGGCTCTGGACAACATGCACAAACACACACACACACAGACACACACACACAACACAGGCTGTGGACAAGATGCACACACACAAACACACACACACACACACACACACAGACACACACACACCCCACAGGCTGTGGACAAGATGCATGCTGTGGAAGACAGAGGACATGACTGTGGGAGGGGAGGCTCCAGTAATGTCTGTCCAGAGCTGCCTTCTCTAAGTGTTCATTAGCCGCCAGGGTAGAGGTGTGTCTCTCTCAGGAGGACCGGGACAAGAGACACTGGCCAGGGCCAAGGACACAGTGACGAGACAGCCAGCAGAGGTGTGTGGGGCGTCTCCCTCCATGTGGCCGCCATCGTCCGCCAGACAGATAGAACATAATACTAATAATACTAATAATACTAATAATACTAATACTAATAATAATACTAATAATAATAATATTAATAATACTAATAATAATAATACTAATAATAATACTAATAATAATACTAATAACAATAATACTAATAATACTAATAATAATAATAATACTACTAATAATAATAATAATACTAATAATACTAATAATAATACTAATAATAATACTAATGATAATACTAATAATAATAATAAAGAGTTCTTGTGAGGTGGTAGTTTTAATAACACCGCCTTGTGTAGGAGTGTGTGTCAGGCCATGTAAGGCAGTCTGTATTACAGGCAGCTGTCTGACACACACCATACACACACACACACACACACACACCACCTGGACACAGGACAGACACACACACACACTACCTGCACACAGGACAGAAACACTGCCTGGACACAGGACACACACACACACACACACACACACACTGCCTGTACACACACACTGCCTGGACACAGGACACACACACACACACCACCTGGACACAGGACACACACACACTGCCTGGACACAGGACACACACACTACCTGGACACAGGACACACACACACACACACACACACACACACACACACTGCCTGTACACACACACTGCCTGGACACAGGACACACACACACACACCACCTGGACACAGGACACACACACACTGCCTGTACACACACACTGCCTGTACACACACACTGCCTGGACACAGGACACACACACACACACCACCTGGACACAGGACACACACTGCCTGGACACACACACACTGCCTGGACACAGGACACACACACACACACACACACACACACACACACACACACACCACCTGGACACAGGACAGACACACAGCCCATCCATGTAAAGAACAACACTTCCTGCAGCCGTGAACTGGGATAAAGTAAACTTCAGTCCACACCAGGGGTTCGGTCCACACCAGGGGTTCGGTCCACACCAGGGGTTCAGTCAACACCAGGGGTTCGGTCCACACCAGGGGTTCAGTCCACGCCAGGGGTTCAGTCCACACCAGGGGTTCGGTCCACGCCAGGGGTTCGGTCCACACCAGGGGTTCGGTCCACGCCAGGGGTTCGGTCCACACCAGGGGTTCGGTCCACACCAGGGGTTCGGTCCACACCAGGGGTTCTGTCAACGCCAGGGGTTCGGTCCACACCAGGGGTTCGGTCCACGCCAGGGGTTCGGTCCACACCAGGGGTTCGGTCCACGCCAGGGGTTCGGTCCACGCCAGGGGTTCGGTCCACACCAGGGGTTCGGTCCACACCAGGGGTTCAGTCCACACCAGGGGTTCGGTCCACGCCAGGGGTTCAGTCCACGCCAGGGGTTCGGTCCACGCCAGGGGTTCAGTCCACACCAGGGGTTCAGAAACATAAACTGGACAGAACCAGTTGGATAAGACGGGACAACATTTCATGAGTCCAAAACACACTTGTTCCGGCTCAGATCCCCGTGGTACCTCCGGCTTGGTCGGGCGTCCCTACAGACACAACTGGCCCTGTCTGTGGGTGGGAAGCCGGATGTGGGTATGTGTCCTGGTCGCTGCACTAGCGCCTCCTCTGGTCGGTCGGGGCGCCTGTTCAGGGGGGAGGGGGGACTGTGGAGAATAGCGTGATCCTCCCACGCGTTACGTGCCCCTGGTGAAACTCCTCACTGTCAGGTGAAAAGAAGCGGCTGGTGACTCCACATGTATGGGAGGAGGCGTGTGGTAGTCTGCAGCCCTCCCCGGATTGGCAGAGGAGGTGGAGCAGAGACCGGGACGGATCAGAAGAGTGGGGAGGGGGAGGAGCAGAGACCGGGAGGGATCAGAAGAGTGGGGAGGGGGAGGAGCAGAGACCGGGAGGGATCAGAAGAGCGGGGAGGGGGAGGAGCAGAGACCGGGACGGATCAGAAGAGCGGGGAGGGGGAGGAGCAGAGACCGGGAGGGATCAGAAGAGCGGGGAGGGGGAGGAGCAGAGACCGGGACGGATCAGAAGAGTGGGGAGGGGGAGGAGCAGAGACCGGGACGGCTCAGAAGAGTGGGGAGGGGGAGGAGCAGAGACCGGGACGGCTCAGAAGAGTGGGGAGGGGGAGGAGCAGAGACCGGGACGGATCAGAAGAGCGGGGAGGGGGAGGAGCAGAGACCGGGACGGCTCAGAAGAGTGGGGAGGGGGAGGAGCAGAGACCGGGACGGATCAGAAGAGCGGGGAGGGGGAGGAGCAGCGACCGGGACGGATCAGAAGAGCGGGGAGGGGGAGGAGCAGAGACCGGGAGGGATCAGAAGAGTGGGGAGGGGGAGGAGCAGAGACCGGGACGGATCAGAAGAGTGGGGGGGGGGAGGAGCAGAGACCGGGACGGCTCAGAAGAGTGGGGAGGGGGAGGAGCAGAGACCAGGACGGATCAGAAGAGTGGGGAGGGGGAGGAGCAGAGACCAGGACGGATCAGAAGAGTGGGGAGGACGGGGCGTGAAGGCAGAATGAACAGAGCGTTCTCTCACCTGCTACACTCGGTCAGCGTGACCCGCAGCCGGCCCTCCACCAGCTTGCTGTCCTGGATCGACAGGTCCGGGTCAGAGGTCGAACCCAGCGGGGGCTGAACTTGAAACGGGAAAAAAGGTTTGTACCTGGTGGGAGAAAGAAGAGACGGGTAGTGGATGAGTTGGACTGCTTTGGACCGTCTACGTCTCCCGTCAGGAGTGGCGCCTTTGACCGATGCAGGAGATCCTGCAGTTTGGTTTCATTTCTGTCTTGTTTTGCGTTGACAATATATTTTCAAATTCTTTGTTCTGGTGTTGTGTGTTGTTTTGGTGTTGTGCATGGTTCTGGTGCTGTGTGTTGTTCTGGTGTTGTGCATGGTTCTGGTGCTGTGTGTTGTTTTGGTGTTGTGCATGGTTCTGGTGTTGTGCGTTGTTCTGGTGTTGTGCGTTGTTTTAGTGTTGTGCATGGTTCTGGTGCTGTGTGTTGTTCTGGTGTTGTGCATGGTTCTGGTGCTGTGTGTTGTTTTGGTGTCGTGCATGGTTCTGGTGTTGTGCGTTGTTCTGGTGTTGTGCATGGTTCTGGTGTTGTGCGTTGTTCGGGTGTTGTGCATGGTTCTGGTGTGCGTTGTTCAGGTGTTGTGCATGGTTCTGGTGTTGTGCGTTGTTCTGGTGCTGTGTGTTGTTTTGGTGTTGTGCGTTGTTCTGGTGTTGTGCATGGTTCTGGTGTTGTGCATGGTTCTGGTGTTGTGCGTTGTTCTGGTGCTGTGCGTTGTTTTGGTGTTGTGCGTTGTTCTGGTGCTGTGCGTTGTTTTGGTGTTGTGCATGGTTCTGGTGTTGTGCGTTGTTTTGGTGTTGTGCATGGTTCTGGTGTTGTGCGTGGTTTTGGTGTCGTGTGGTTCTGGTGTTGTGCATGGTTCTGGTGTTGTGCGTGGTTTTGGTGTCGTGTGGTTCTGGTATTGTGCGTTGTTTTGGTGTTGTGCATGGTTCTGGTGTTGTGCGTGGTTCTGGTGTTGTGCATGGTTCTGGTGTTGTGTGTGGTTTTGGTGTTGTGCATGGTTCTAGTGTTGTGCGTGGTTTTGGTGTCGTGTGGTTCTGGTATTGTGCGTTGTTTTGGTGTTGTGCATGGTTCTGGTGTTGTGCGTTGTTCTGGTGCTGTTCGTTGTTTTGGTGTTGTATATGGTTCTGGTGTTGTTCGTTGTTTTGGTGTTGTGCATGGTTCTGGTGTTGTGCATGGTTCTGGTGTTGTTCGTTGTTTTGGTGTTGTGCATGGTTCTGGTGCTGTGCGTGGTTCTGGTGTTGTGCATGGTTCTGGTGCTGTGCGTTGTTTTGGTGTTGTGCGTTGTTCTGGTGCTGTGCGTTGTTTTGGTGTTGTGCATGGTTCTGGTGTTGTGCGTTGTTTTGGTGTTGTGCATGGTTCTGGTGTTGTGCGTGGTTTTGGTGTCGTGTGGTTCTGGTGTTGTGCATGGTTCTGGTGTTGTGCGTGGTTTTGGTGTCGTGTGGTTCTGGTATTGTGCGTTGTTTTGGTGTTGTGCATGGTTCTGGTGTTGTGCGTGGTTCTGGTGTTGTGCATGGTTCTGGTGTTGTGCGTGGTTTTGGTGTTGTGCATGGTTCTAGTGTTGTGCGTGGTTTTGGTGTCGTGTGGTTCTGGTATTGTGTGTTGTTTTGGTGTTGTGCATGGTTCTGGTGTTGTGCGTTGTTCTGGTGCTGTGTGTTGTTTTGGTGTTGTGCATGGTTCTGGTGCTGTGCGTGGTTCTGGTGTTGTGCATGGTTCTGGTGTTGTGCGTTGTTCTGGTGCTGTGTGTTGTTTTGGTGTTGTGCATGGTTCTGGTGCTGTGCGTGGTTCTAGTGTTGTGCGTGGTTTTGGTGTCGTGTGGTTCTGGTATTGTGTGTTGTTTTGGTGTTGTGCATGGTTCTGGTGTTGTGCGTTGTTCTGGTGCTGTGTGTTGTTTTGGTGTTGTGCATGGTTCTGGTGCTGTGCGTGGTTCTGGTGTTGTGCATGGTTCTGGTGTTGTGCATGGTTCTGGTGTTGTGTGTTGTTCTGGTGCTGTGCATGGTTCTGGTGCTGTGCGTGGTTCTGGTGTTGTGCATGGTTCTGGTGTTGTGTGTTGTTCTGGTGTTGTGCATGGTTCTGGTGTTGTGCGTGGTTCTGGTGTTGTGTGTTGTTCTGGTGTTGTTCGTTGTTTTGGTGTTGTGCATGGTTCTGGTGTTGTGTGTTGTTCTGGTGTTGTGCATGGTTCTGGTGTTGTGTGTTGTTCTGGTGTTGTGCATGATTCTGGTGTTGTGCATGGTTCTGGTGTTGTGCATGGTTCTGGTGTTGTGTGTTGTTCTGGTGTTGTGCATGGTTCTGGTGTTGTGTGTTGTTCTGGTGTTGTGCATGATTCTGGTGTTGTGTGTTGTTCTGGTGTTGTGCATGGTTCTGGTGTTGTGTGTTGTTCTGGTGTTGTGCATGATTCTGGTGTTGTGCATGGTTCTGGTGTTGTGCATGGTTGTGGTGTTGTGTGTTGTTCTGGTGTTGTGCATGGTTCTGGTGTTGTGCGTTTCTGCTAAGGACATTAAACATGCCGGCTGGTGGGGAAGTGCGGTGTGACTTCCTGAGTCTTGCTTACTGCCACTTATTACAGACAGGGGACAGGATTCACGTAACACCACAAGAAGCAACGAAGAGGTCTGACCCACTACTCCACCCTCCTGATCCGTCCCGGTCTCTGCTCCACCCCCTCTGCTGATCCGGGGAGGGCTGCAGACCACCACAGGCCTCCTCCCATACATGTGGAGTCACCAGCCGCTTCTTTTCACCTGACAGTGAGGAGTTTCACCAGGGGGAGGTAGCACGTGGGAGGATCACGCTATTCCCCCCAGTTCCCCCTCCCCTCTGAACAGGCACCCTGACCAACCAGAGGAGGCGCTAGTGCAGCGACCAGGACACATACCCACATCTGAGAAAAAAACAAATGAATGTCCATCCATCCATCATCCAAACCGCTGATCCTGCTCTCAGGGTGGTGGGGATGCTGGAGCCTATCCCAGCAGCCACTGGGGAGACACCCAGGACAGGCCAGGACAGGACAGCCCCCCACCCCACCCCACACACACACACACACACACCTAGGGGCAATGTAGTACGGCCGAGTCACCTGACCTCCATGTCTTTGGACTGTGGGAGGAACCGGAGCCCCCGGAGGAAACCCACACACACGGGGAGAACATGCACACTCCACACAGAGGACGACCCGGGACGACCCCCAAGGTTGGACTACCCCGGGGCTCGAACCCACGACCTTCTTGCTGTGAGGCGACCGGGCTAACCACTGCTCCACCGTGCCGCCCAACAAATGAATGTGACATAATTAATTATCAACGACAGCTTAAGGGGGTTGATGCTTTTTGCGGTTTTTATTTAATACATTTCATAACCTCACACAATTATCAGCTGCTGAGCTTTCTGTCCAGATATTTACTATCATTATACACTTGGGTGTGTGTGTGTGTGTGTGTGTGTGTGTGTGTGTGTGGGCCCTGTGATGGCCTGGTGGCCTGTCCAGGGCCGCCTAGTGACTGCTGGGATAGGCTCCAGCATCCCCGCCACCCTGAGAGCAGGATAAGCAGTTTGGATAATGGATGGATGGATTGACGGACGGACGGATGGATGGATGGATGGATGGATGGATGGATGGATGGATGGATGGATGGACGGATGGATGGATGGACGGATGGACGGATGGACGGATGGACGGACGGATGGATGGATGGACGGATGGACGGATGGACGGACGGACGGATGGACGGACGGACGGATGCATCGATGGATGGATGGATGGACGGACGGATGGATGGATGGACGGACGGATGGATGGATGGACGGACGGATGGACGGACGGATTGATGGATGGATGGACGGATTGATGGATGGATGGACGGACGGATTGATGGATGGACGGACGGATGGATGGATGGACGGACGGACGGACGGACGGACGGACGGACGGACGGATGGACGGATTGATGGATGGATGGACAGATGGATGGACGGACGGATGGATGGATGGATGGACGGACGGATGGATGGATGGACGGACGGACGGATGGATGGATGGATGGACGGACGGACGGATTGATGGATGGATGGACGGATTGATGGATGGATGGACGGACGGATTGATGGATGGACGGACGGATGGACGGACGGATGGATGGATGGACGGACGGACGGACGGACGGACGGACGGATTGATGGATGGATGGACAGATGGATGGACGCATCGATGGATGGATGGACGGACGGATGGATGGATGGATGGACGGACGGATGGATGGATGGATGGATGGACGGATGGATGGACGGACGGACGGATGGATGGACGGACGGATGGATGGACGGACGGATGGACAGACGGATGGACGGATTGATGGATGGATGGACGGACGGACGGATTGATGGATGGATGGACGGATGGACGGACGGATGGATGGACGGACGGATGGACGGACGGATGGACGGATGGACGGACGGATTGATGGACGGACGGATGGATGGACGGACGGACGGATGGATGGACGGACGGACGGATGGATGGATGGAAGAACACCAGTCATGTTACATGATGACTTGTCAAACCTGGGCTAACTTGTTCAACATGAAGATGTGAACACGCCGATACTGTCAAATGAAACCACAAACTTGGTGCTTTTGTGTGTAGCGCCCCCGCCCCCCCCCCCCCCCTACTCTGTGTGTGTCTCTAGACGCCGTGACGGGGGATACACTAGGACGGTGGGGCTACGGGTTCGTATACTAATACTCTTCTGAATAGGAGTTAGCTGTTCCCAGCAGCAGAGTGAAGCTTAATGACCCCGGCTCGTTATTCAGAGTGAAATGAGTGGACCAGACAACCTCCTGATATATAGACAGGTCGTGTACTGAATTCAGGAACGGGAACAAGGTGAAGTTGTGACGGCAGCGATGCAAAAAGGCGCACAATCATCAATTATGTTAAATACCCCAAAAAAGAAGATGCAAATAAAGAATAGCCGGAGGCGACACGGGGACTCGAACCACCGATCCCTGTGTTGGTAGGCAACGGAGTAGACCACCGCACCACCCGGACGCCCCCCCTACGTAGATCTGTTTTGTTTTTAAAGAACCACGCATGAGGGAGAAGCAGTGCACCACACCACCACGCGGACAGACAACACAACTACACAACTACCACCACACCACCACGCGGACAGACAACACAACTACACAACTACACAACGCCACGACCACACAGGAAACAAACACGTACGGATGACAGAGACCACGAGTGAGGAGCGTTTCACACTTCGGCCGTGGGTTTTGTTTCTTCACGGCAGAGGAAACGCATGAGGGTGTGTACGTTTGTGTGCGTGGGTCTGAAACCCACATGATCCGCTGTCATGCTATTGCTCGAGTGGCGGAGTTCACACCGACAGCGTCACGGTGGGGAAAATGAATGGACCACATTAAAGACACGCACATTTATCTTTCTAAGAACAGGCTCAGACCAGCGAGATAAGAGACACATGAGGAAGAGGAGGAAGAGGAAGAGCAAGAGAAGTCACAGGAAACTCTCAGTGGAACATGAACCAGATGTCAAGATAACATGGAGGAAGAGGAGGAACCTGAGTTTCCCCCTCAGAGACAGAAGGGCATGCCTGTGTGTGTCTGTGTCTGTGTGTGTGTGTGTGTGTGTCTGTGTGCCTTTGTGAGTGTGTGTGTGTGTGTGTGTGTGTCTGTGTGCCTTTGTGAGTGTGTCTGTGTGTGTGTGTGTGTCTGCATGCATGTGTGTCTGTGTGCCTTTGTGAGTGTGTCTGTGTGTGTGTGTGTCTGTGTGCCTTTGTGAGTGTGTCTGTGTGTGTGTGTGTCTGTGTCTGTGTGCATGTGCCTGTGTGTGTGTGTGTCTGTGTGCATGTGCCTGTGTGTGTGCATGCCTGTGTGTGTGTGTGAGTGTGTGTGCATTTGTGTGTGTGTGCGTGTGTCTGTGGGCATGTGCCTGTGTGTGTGTGTGTGTGTCTGTGTGCTTGTGCCTGTGTGTATGTGTGTGCATGCGCGTGTGTGTGTGTGTGTGTGTGTGTGTGTGTGCGCACGCGCATGCTTATGTGGGTGTCTGTGTGCGTGCATGAGTATGTGTGTCTATGTCTGTGTGTGTGTCTGTGTTTGTATGTGTGTGTCTGTGCATGTGCTTGTGTGTCTGTGTGCCTGTGTGTGCGTGCATGTCTGTGTGCATGTGCCTGTGTGTGTCTGTCTGTGTATGTGTGTGTGCGTGCGTCTGTGTGCATGTGTGCGTATGCTTGTGTGTCTGTGCATGCGTGCCTGTGTGTGTGCGTGTCTGTATGCATGTGCCTGTGTTTGTCTGTGTGTGCGTGCGTGCGTGTGTCTGTGTATGTGTGCTTGTGTGTCTGTGTGTCTATGTGTGTGTGTCTGTGTGTTTGTGTGTGTGTGTGTGTGTGTGCGGGCGCGCATGCTTATGTGGGTGTCTATGTGCGTGCGTGAGTATGTGTGTCTATGTCTGTGTGTGTGTCTGTGTTTGTATGTGTGTGTCTGTGTGTGTGTGCATGTGCTTGCGTGTCTGTGTGCCTGTGTGTGCGTGCATGTCTGTGTGCATGTGCCTGTGTGTGTCTGTCTGTGTATGTGTGTGTGCATGCGGGTGTGTGCGTGCATGCTCATGTGTGTGCGTGCGTCTGTATGCATGTGTGCGTATGCTTGTGTGTCTGTGCATGCGTACCTGTGTGTGTGCGTGTGTCTGTGTGCATGTGCCTGTGTTTGTCTGTGTGTGCATGCGTGCGTGTGTCTGTGTGCGTGTGCCTGTGTGTGTGTGTGTCTGTGTTTGTGTGTGTGTGCGCGCGCGCATGCTTATGTGGGTGTCTGTGTGCGTGCGTGAGTATGTGTGTCTATGTCTGTGTGTGTGTCTGTGTTTGTATGTGTGTGTCTGTGTGTGTCTGTGTGCATGTGCTTGTGTGTCTGTGTGCCTGTGTGTGCGTGCATGTCTGTGTGCCTGTGTGTGCGTGTGTCTGTCTGTGTATGTGTGTTAGCATGCGGGTGTGTGCGTGCATGCTCGTGTGTGTGCGTGCGTCTGTGTTTGTGTGTGCGTATGCTTGTGTCTGTGCATGCGTGCCTGTGTGTGTGTCTGTGTGCATGTGCCTGTGTTTGTCTGTGTGTGCGTGCGTGCGTGTGTCTGTTTGCGTGTGCTTGTGTGTCTGTGTTTGTGTGTGCGCGTGTGCATGTGTCTATGTGTGTGTGCGCACGTGCTTGTGTGTCTGTGTGTGCGTGCGTGCGTCTGTGTGCCTGTGTGTGCATGTGTATGTCTGTGTGCATGTGGGTCTGTGTGTGTGTGTGTGTGTGTGTGTGTGCATGCGTACATGTGCCTGTTTGTGTGTGTGTGTGTGTGTGTGTTTGTGTGTGTGTGTGTGTGTGTGTGTGCATGTGCGCATGTGTATCTGTGTGCATGTGTGTGTGCACGTGTATGTCTGTCTGTGTGGCTGTGTGTATGTGCGTGTGTCTGTGTGCGTGTGTGTGTGTGTGTGTGTGTGTGTGTGTGTGTGTTTTGTGGTGAGGTCCTCTGCTCCAAACGGCACAGGAAGCTGCAGCCTTTACGGACATTGTGCAGTGTTGGAGGCACTGTCAGCCCTGTCTCAGACACACACACACACACACACACACACACACTCATGTTGAACGCCTGCTCTCCACAGAAACACACAACACACCCAGCTGAGGTATTCGTCCATGACACACCTTCACAGAGTTTCAGTGTGTTGTGTTGTGTGGTGTATTGGTTAGCTATCTCTTGCAGGCATCATGATGTGTGGGAAATGTGAAACACGACAGTCACAAGTTCTCAGAGCCCAAACTGAGCACTTAAACCCCTCATCTACTCTGACCAGGAGCAACTAACAAATAAAACTGCAGTACTGCAGGTATAATGCAGTACTGCAGTACTGCAGGTATAATGATGTGAACTGGGAGAAGACACACAAATCTTAACTTTTTAAGCTGTAACCAGCAGATCTTTACTGGCTACATGACCACAGTGATGAACTAATGACCAGAAGAAGTGATTAATCGACGGTCTCATTGCCAATTCACCTGCACACAACACAACCTGTCCTCATCTCACCACAGACATGAACTAATGCGACAGAATGAATCAACGCAATGCAACACAAGACATAAAAGCCACATTAGTGTGCTGTAAGTCATGTCTTCATACATCTTGACGCGTGGTGAAGACATGGTGAAAATGTGAACTGGTTTGTGTTGACAGATTCACACTTTACACCGACAGGAAAAACCTGCTGGCCTGTGGTGTTATCACCATCACACCTGCTAGCACGCCTTCACGCCAAAGTCTTATCATTTTTGAAAATGAGAAGGGTAAACTTATTAATGCTGTGATCAGTGTGTCTGTCACTTGACAGTGACCCACACAGATGTGCAACAACAGTTTGCAAGCAAAACAAAATTAAGACACAATGTGGAAGTGCTGTCGACTGTTGACAGCAAGGGACTGAACGGGGAAGTGATTGTTCGAGCCAAATGAAAGTAATAAGTCATGATGTTTCAGACAACACATAACTGGGGTCACATGGTGGCTTCTGCTGTACCAAATATAAATACTTTGTCAGTATTTATATTACTGATGAAAGTGACCTTCTCATGTGCTCAAATGTCAAATCTGCAGCATTGCCATATAAATCAGTGAGTCTACCGCGGCACTCTAAGTGCCAGCTTGTGATTCCCACTGGCGCTAATCACATTAAACATGGGTAATAAATATTTATGTTCTCACTGTACTCATAAGGAGGCCTGTGGGAAACTGTCTACCAAATATATGTTACTTCCTTACGAAACTATGACGAGATGTTGGCTCAACAAGCTAAGTAAGCTAACAGTAAAGTGGTGTGGATGGAGCGGACCTTGCCCCCGCTACTGGAGAATGTGAAAACAATGAAGGTCATCACCTGGCCTTAAGGCTTACCCCATGCAACTCAATCCAGATCTTCATCATCATTATCATCTTCAGCCGCTTCTCAGGGTCAGGTCGCGGTGGCAAGCCAAATAGGGCGCTCCAGACGTCCCTCTCCCCAGCAACAACCTCCAGCTTCTCCTGGGGGATCCCAAGGCATTCCCAAGCCAGATTGGACATGTAGTCCTTCCAGCGAGTTCTGGGTCTACCCCGGGGTCTCCTCCCAGCGGGCCAGTAAGTAAGACGTCCCTCTCCCCAGCAACAACCTCCAGCTCCTCCTGGGGGATCCCAAGCCGTTCCGAGGCCAAATTGGCCATGTAGTCCCTCCAGCGAGTTCTGGGTCTACCCCGGGGTCTCCTCCTAGTGGGCCATGCCCGGACAACCTCCAAAGGAAGGAGCCCAGGAAGCAGCAGACAGGTACCGGGAGGCCAGAAGGGCTGCGGCTTCAGCAGTCATGGAAGCAAAACTCGGGTGTGGGAGAAGTTCGGCGAGGCTATGGAGGAGGAGTTTTGGTTGGCTTCAAGGAAGTTCTGGCAAACCATTCGGCGACTCAGGAAGGGGAAGCAGGGCTTGACTCAGGCTGTGTTCAGCCGGGGAGGAGAACTGTTGACCCAGACTGAGGATGTTGTCGAGTGCTGGAAATAACACTTTGAGGAGCTCCTGAACCCGACAATCCAGATCAATTGGACAAAATTTATTCCACAAATCAATATCATCCAAGTATCAAATTTTGAAAAAGTGAAGACACATCAGGTATTGCAAGTGATATAAGAAAGGAATCCCTGGTTTAACTTCAAGCTCCAGTGCTTCTACACACCAGACCTTTTTTTATAATTATAAGTGTGTGATTTCTTAGTCAAGTACCCACACTAAATTTCCTGCCCGGAATGAAAAAATGTCAGTACAGTTTTCACTCCTATTCACGAGTATGTTGATGAATACCAATCCCTTGTAAGCGAAAACTTGTGTTCATGGTACAACTGATTAGCATAAAGAGATACCCATAAATCCCCATAAGAGCAAGAGAACAGGGTCCTCATTCAACAGGAGAACAGAAAAATGCCCTGAAGACCGAAAAAGAACTTTCCAGAATCAAAGGTAGACGTTATATTCAACCATGAACCATTTCAAAACACATTTTATTCAGCAGTGTTAGCAGGGGCATTTTATTGTACCTGTACCTGTACCTATCATCAAGAAATAATTGCATGGGTTTATTCATTGTCCCAATTGAATTGGCGTATTGGTGAATTTAAGCTAAATGAATTGCTGTATATTGACAACCCAGCCACTGGTAATGCAGAAGCCAGTGCATTCTTAGTGCTGGTACCAAGCCTGGATAAATGGGGAAGGTTGCGTCAGGAAGGGCATCTGGTGTAAAATCTTTGCCAAATCAAATATGCAGATCATAAATCAGATTTCCATACCGGATCGGTCAAGGCCCGGATTACCAACAACTGCCACTGGTGCTGTTGGCCAGCGGGGTGCTGGTGGAAACTATGCTACTGTTGGGGGAAGGAGAAGGAGAGGGGGAAAGCATGTCCAGAGGCAGTGGGAGAGGAGGAAGGGTAGAGTGTGGAGGTGAGAGTCGGAACTGTGACTGGTAAAGGGAAAGAGCTGGCTGATATGATGGCGAGAAGAAAGGTAGAAATACTGTGTGTGCAAGAGACCAGGTGGAAGGGGGGTAAGGCCAGGAGCATCAGAGGTGGGTTCAAACTCTTCTAACATGGTGCAGATGGGAGGAGAAATGGGGTAGGAGTAATTCTGAAGGATGATTATGTCAAGAGTGTAGAGGAGAAGAGAGTGTTGAACAGAGTGATGAGTATGAAGCTGGAAATCGAAGGTGGGATGATAAATGTTATCAGCCCAAGTTGGGTGTAAGATGGATAAGAAAGAAGAATTCTGGAGTGAGTTGGATGACATGGTGGAGAGGGTACTCAAGGAGGAGAGAGTGGTGATTGGAGCAGACTTCAATGGGCATGTTGGTGAAGGGGACAGAGGTGATGAGGAGGTGATGGGTAGGTATGGTGTCAAAGAGAGGAATGTGGAAGGACAGATGGTGGAGGACTTTGCAAAAAGGATGGAAATGGCTGAGGTGAATACATATTTCAAGAATAGGGAGGAACACAGGATGATGTATAAGAGTGGAGGAAAATGCACACAGTGGACTATCTTATGCAGGAGGCACAATCTTTAAAGGGATTGGAGACTGCAAGGTGGTGACAGGGGAGAATGTAGCTAGGCAGCATCGGATTGTGGTCTGTAGGATGACTTTGGAGATCAAGAAGAGGAAGAGAGTGAAGGCAGAGCCAAGGATCAAATGGTGGAAGTTGAAGAAGGACGATTGTTGTGTGGAGTTCAGGGAGGAGTTAAGACAGGCACTGGGTGGTAGTGAAGAGCTGCTGGATGGCTGGGCAACCAATGCAGAAATAGTGAGGGAGACAGCTAAGAAGGTAAGAAGGTGTGTCATCTGGACAAAGGAAGACAAGGAGACTTGGTGGTGGAATGAGGAAGTACAGCAAATTATACAGAGGACGAGTTAGCAAAGAAGAAGCGGGATAGTCAGAGAGATGAAGAAAGTGGACAGGAGTAGAAGGAGATTTGGCGTAAGGCAAAGAGAGAGGTGCTGAAGGAAAAGGAAAAGGCGTATGGCGAATTGTATGAGAAGAAGAGAGTGCAGGCAGGGTGGAGTGGGTGGAGAAGAGTGTCAGGAGTGATTTGCGACAGAAGGGTACCAGCAAGAGTGAAAGGAAAGTTTACAATATGGCTGTGAGACCAGCTATGTTGTATGGTTTGGAGACAGTGGCACGAATGAAAAGACAGGAGGTGGAGCTGGAGGTGGCAGAGTTGAAAATGCTAAGATTTTTCATTGAGAGTGACGAAGAAGGACGGGATTTGGAACGAGTATATTAGAGGGACAGTTCAGGTTGGATGGTTTGAAGACAAAGCAAAAGAGGCAAGATTGAGATGTCTAAAGGAGGTGAATCAAGTGCAAGTGGACTTGGTATGTATCCGTGAAGACGTTTCGCCTCTCATCCAAGAGGCTTCCTCAGTTCGTGCCTTTCTGACTAGACCAAGCTAGTCTGACTGGCTGGTGATGAGACTCAGCATTTATCCTTTAGGAGTCGTTGTCAGAGCTATTGATATGCGTGGCTCTTTGTGATCCGATGTTTACCAACGCCCGTCGCTAACAGAGCCATAGATATGAATCGCTCTTTGGCTGCGCCCGTCGTTATCGAAGCTATTGATTTGCATTTGTTTAGCAGCGACGGTCGTTGGGGGTGTTAGTTTCGACTTCATTGTTCAGTGGTCATGAGAGTGGTTGGAGCCGTTAGTGAGTGACTGTTGTTCTTGGAGGCTAGGCTTCTTGAGTCTCCTGGGTGGAGATGAAAGGACGGCATTGTAAGTGGGAGATAGGTGGTGTCGCAGACCTCCTCCTCTGTTGAGGGATGGTTTTTCCAGTTTCGCATAGATGGCTTCCTTCACCCCTCTTTCAAACCATCTATCGTCTCTGTCCAAAATGTGTACGTTGCTGTCCTTGTTGAAAATTCTCCTGAGTTTCAGGAGAATTTTCAATAAACACCGCATCCCGGTATACTTCAAACCCAGCAACACACTCCGACAAAGACTGGTTCATCCCAAAGACCGTGTACCATACACCCGGAAAAGCAATCTGGTGTATGCTGTACAATGCAATGAGGATTGCACTGACCTATACATAGGAGAAACCAAACAACCACTACACAAACGGATGGCCCAACACAGAAGGCCAAACTCCTCAGGACAAGACTCAGCAGTCTATCTACACCTAAAGGAGAAGACACACTCCTTCCAGGACAGCAACGTACACATTTTGGACAGAGAAGATAGATGGTTTGAAAGAGGGGTGAAGGAAGCCATCTATGCGAAACTGGAAAAACCATCCCTCAACAGAGGAGGAGGTCTGCGACACCACCTATCCCACTTACAATGCCGTCCTTTCATCTCCACCCAGGAGACTCAAGAAGCCTAGCCTCCAAGAACAACGGTCGGTCACTAACAGCTCCAACCACTCTCATGACCACTGAACAATGAAGTCGAAACTAACACCCCCAACCAACGTCGCTGCTAAACAAATGCAAATCAATAGCTCCGATAACGACGAGCGCGGCCAAACATCGCTACACAAAAGAGCCACTCATATCTATGGCTCTGTTAACGACGGGCATTGGTAAACATCGGATCACAAAGAGCCATGGACATCTATAGCTCTGACAATGACTCCTAGAGGATAAATAGCTGAGTCTCATCAGCAGCCAGTCAGACTAGCTTGGTCTAGTCAGCAAGGCACGAACTGAGGAAGCCTCTTGGATGAGAGGCGAAACGTCTTCACGGATATATACCAAGTCCAGTCGCACTTGATTCAACTCCTTTGGATAACCATGACCTGGATGAATGAGAACATTCACAGACAAGATTGAGATGGTTTGAACATGTGTGGAGGACAGATGTTGGTTATATTGATTATATTATTGACAGCCATATATTAACAGAGTGAAAACTTTTCCTAGCCAGATAAGCAGAGTCATGAGCTCATGGAGCCCAAATCTGTACAAGTTTGTACACACTTGTGCACTTGTAGGTTGCACTTTGTCATAAAATGCAACCTACTTTTCTCTTGTGAATCCTAGGGAAAATTATAAACTCAGTCTATTGATGGCACACATAACACAATAGGGATGTAGCGCTCATAGACCACTGCGTTTAATCTCAGAATGATTACTTATCTCTCTTTGGAACACGTGGGGAGTAAGTAACCCAAATACTGAGAGAGCCTGGATGTACATAGGAATGGCTAAGGATTTTTGTGTTGCTCTTTCGTATGAGATCTCGATCATGTACCATGGACAGCCATATGTATGCAGGTTTTCTGTTTAACTCAACAATTCAGCAAGTGATGAAGTCGATCTACAGGTGAGAGAGGCTGATGTGAGTAAAACTTTTAAAAGGTTAAGGCTCATAAAGCTGCTGACCCAGACGGCATCCCTTCCCAAGTCCTCAAGGCATGTAAAACTCAGCTATCTCAAGTTTTTACTGACATTTTTAACCTGCCCCTGTCATTGTATGTGGTTCCACTGTGTTTTAAGAAAACACATTGTAGCGAAGAAAACACCTGTCCTGACTCCTGCCTTAATGATTATCAACCTGTTGCTTTAACCTCTGTTATTATGAAGTGTCTGGAAAGATTTGGTAATATCACACATGTATGTAAAATGTAACATTCCTGCTACCGTTGACCCATTACAGTTTGTCTACTGTTCCAGCAGATCTGTAGATGATGCTAACTCACTTGCTCTGCATACTGCTTTAGTACAGCTTGAAAAGAAAAACACCTACGTCAGAATGTTGTTTATTGATGATAGTTCTGCTTTTAATACAATTGTACCATCCAAACTGGTGTTGAAACTCGGAGCTCTTGGTCTGGGCAACTCCATCTATAATTGGCTATATGATTTCCTGACAGGTAGGCTCCAGTTTGTGAGAACAGCTAAAATATACTCATCCACATTAGTTCTTAGGACCGGCGCACCTCAGGGCTGCTGTCTCAGCCCCCTATTGTACAGTCTGTTTACACACGACTGTTACCAACTATGACAATAGCAGCATCATTACATTTGCAGAGGACACCAAAGTGACTGGACTAATAAGTGACGGTGATGAGAGGGCCTTATAGGAAGGAAGTGGAAAATTTAACCATATGGTGCCATGATAACGACCTCTCTCTAAATGTCAGTAAGACATTGTTGACTTTAGAGAGATCAGAGGAAATTACATCCCTATTTCCATCAATGACTCATCTGTTGAAACTGCGGACAGTTTGAGATTTCTCGGTTTACATGTCACAGACTCCCTACATGGTCTCGCAACACCAACTGCATCCTCAAGAAGGCACAGCAGAGACTGTATAAACGTTTATCGAAGTAGCATCAAGAGTTTCTTGACAGGCTGAATCACAGTGTGGTTTGGCAACCTGACTGCTCAGGATTGCAGACTGCTGCAAAGGACTTTAAAGACAGCAGCAAAATCACTGACACGTAACGACCATAACTTCATAATATTTAATAATATTTACAGCACTCGCTGCAAAAAGAAAGCCCAAAACATCATTAAGGACACCAGCCACCCCACTCATGTTCTGTTCTCACACCTTCCATCTAAAAAAGCTTTACCGGGGCATCAAACCACACACCACCCGTCTCAGTAATAGTTTCTTTCCACAGGCAGTCAGGCTGCTGAACAGCTGACGCACCCATATGCACCTTGCATTGTTGTGCGATCATGTAATGCATACTGCATATGTAAGAAATCACTGTGTACATACATCCCTTTTGTATCTGTCCAAGTCGGAGAGTACTGCTGGCATCGTGTGTGGCTGCCGCTTCTCCCTCTCGTAGCCCCCCTTCCCATCCACCCATGTATGTCTGTGTTATGTTTATCTGTCGTCTTGTTTCACCCCGTTTATTGTAAAGCGACTTTAAGTATTAGAAAAGCGCTCTATAAGATTAATTTATTATTATTATTATTACATAGTCTGTTTTTTTTTGGGGGGGGGGTGGTGTCCTTGTGTTCTTTGTCCTTGTGTCACTTGTGTTTAGGCAGAGAGAGCCAGAGTACAAACATTTCAGTATTCTAAATACATAAACTCACCGGCCACTTTATTAGGCACACCTGTCCAACTGCTCGTTAACGCAAATGTCTAATCAGCCAATCACATGGCAGCAACTCAATGCATTTAGGCATGTAGACATGGTCAAGACGATCTGCTGCAGTTCAAACCGAGCATCAGAATGGGGAAGAAAGGTGATTTAAGTGACTTTGAACGTGGCATGGTTGTTGGTGCCAGACGGGCTGGTCTGAGTATTTCAGAAACTGCTGATCTACTGGGATTTTCACGCACAACCATCTCTAGGGTTTACAGAGAATGGTCCGAAAAAGAGACAATATCCAGTGAGCGGCAGTTCTGTGGGCGAAAATGCCTTGTTGATGCCAGAGGTCAGAGGAGAATGGCCAGACTGGTTCGAGCTGATAGAAAGGCAACAGTAACTCAAATAACCACTCATTACAACCGAGGTATGCAGAAGAGCATCTCTGAACGCACAACACATCGAACCTTGAGGCAGATGGGCTACAGCCGCAGAAGACCACACCGGGTGCCACTCCTGTCAGCTAAGAACAGGAAACTGAGGCTACAATTCGCACAGGCTCACCAAAACTGGACAATAGAAGATTGGAAAAACGTTGCCTGGTCTGATGAGTCTCGATTTCTGCTGCGACATTCGGATGGTAGGGTCAGAATTTGGCGTCAACAACATGAAAGCATGGATCCATCCTGCCTTGTATCAACGGTTCAGGCTGGTGGTGGTGGTGTAATGGTGTGGGGGATATTTTCTTGGCACACTTTGGACCCCTTAGTACCAATTGAGCATCGTGTCAACGCCACAGCCTACCTGAGTATTGTTGCTGACCATGTCCATCCCTTTATGACCAGTGTTCCCATCTTCTGATGGCTACTTCCAGCAGGATAACGCACCATGTCATAAAGCTCAAATCATCTTAGACTGGTTTCTTGAACATGACAATGAGTTCACTGTACTCAAATGGCCTCCACACTCACCAGATCTCCATCCAATAGAGCACCTTTGGGATGTGGTGGACCGGGAGATTCGCATCATGGATGTGCAGCCGACAAATCTGCAGCAACTGCGTGATGCTATCATGTCAATATGGACCAAACTCTCTGAGGAATGTTTCCAGTACCTTGTTGAATCTATTCCACGAAGGATTAAGGCAGTTCTGAAGGCAAAAGGGGGTCCAACCCGGTACTAGCAAGGTGTACCTAATAAAGTGGCCAGTGAGTGTATGACAATAAAGATGAACTTGAAGTGATTTCACAAATTATCACACCTTTAACCAGAAAAATCAGATGGTGTAATGTTTGCCTGTAATGACAACATGCATACACATGGCTGTGTATGGCACACAGTTGAATATCACTCTTAAAAGCATGACACAGTATCAACAGATGATGATGCGGTATGTGGAAACAACTTGTACTCACAAGTTCATTCTGCATCCCGAGCAAAAAATTTAACTTCAACCCAAAACCAAGTGCACCAATAAATCCTCTAACAGCGTGAGATCATCAATTATAAACTGCAGACATATGAAACCTTTGCCCCCTTTACAGCCTGACATTTTGCTTGTACCACTTAATGTTGATCACTTGGCTCTTGGTGGTAATGGCACACTTTTATTTTTAAGAGGCAATTGCCAAACCACCGAATTGTTAGGCTGTGCACACATTTTTTTGTTGCTTATTTGTGTATACAACCAAATTATTCATCAACACTTTTTTACATCTAATCTAGCAAAACTTCCCTAAGATTTTTACTTGTAAATTTTACATGTAAATTAGTCTAATTTATGAACAGGCTTTGACCAATAGCTTCTATAAAGTGGCAAAAGAACCAAGTGATTTACTTTGGTGCTTGAAAGTTTGGGACCCCTTTAGAATTTGCTATATTTCTGCATAAATATGACCTAAAACATCATCAGATTTTCACACAAGTCCTAAAAGTAGATAAAGAGGACCCAGTTAAACAAATGAAACAAAAATACTATACTTGGTCATCTATTTATTGAGAAAAATGATCCAATATTACATATCTGTGAGTGGCAAAAGTATGTGAACCTTTGCTTTCAGTATCTGGTGTGACCCCCCCCCCCCCTTGTGCAGCAATAACTGCAACTAAACGTTTCTAGTAACTGCTGATCAGTCCTGCACACCGGCTTGGAGCAATTTTAGCCCATTCCTCAATACAGAAGAGCTTCAACTCTGGGATGTTGGTGGGTTTCCTCACATGAACTGCTCGCTTCAGGTCCTTCCACAACATTTGGATTGGATTAAGGTCAGGACTTTGAGTTGGCCGTTCCAAAACATTAACTTTATTCTTCTTTAACCGTTCTTTTGTAGAACGACTCGTGTGCTTAGGGTCGTTGTCTTGCTGCATGACCCACGTTCTCTTGAGATTCAGTTCACGGACAGATGTCCTGACATTTTCCTTAAGAAGTCGCTGGTGTAATTCAGAATTCATTGTTCCATCAATTGTGGCAAGCCGTCCTGGCCCAGATGCAGCAGAACAGGCCCAAACCATGGTACCACCACCACCACCACGTTTCACTCATGGGATAAGGTTCTTATGCTGGAATGCAGTGTTTTCCCTTCTCCAAACATGACGCTTCTCATTTAAACCAGAAAGTTCTACTTTGGTCTCATCCGTCCACAAAACATTTTTCCAGTAGCCTCCTGGCTTGTCCACGTGATCTTTAGCAAACTGCAGACGGGCAGCAATGTTCTTTTTGGAGAGCAGTGGCTTTCTCCTTGCAACCCTGCCATGCACACCGTTGTTGTTCAGTGTTCTCCTGATGGTGGACTCATGAACATTAGCCAGTGTGAGAGAGGCCTTTAGCTGCTTAGAAGTTACCCAGGGTTCCTTTGGGCCCAGGCCGACTGTTACACGCCTTGCTCTTGGAGTGATCTTTGATGGTCGACCACTCCTGGGGAGGGTAACAGTGGTCTTGAACGTCCTCCATTTTTACACAGTCTGTCTGACTGTGGATTGGTGGACTCCAAACTCTTTAGAGATGGTTCTGTAACCTTTTCCAGCCTGATGAGCATCAACAACGCTTTTTCTGGGGTCCTCAGAAATCTCCTTCGTTCTTGCCATGATACACTTCCACAAACACGTGTTGTGAAGATCAGACTTTGATAGATCCCTGTTCTTTAAATAAAACAGGGCGCCCCCTCACACCTTTTCGTCATGCCATTGATTGAAAACACCAGACTCTAATTTCACCTTCATATTAACTGCTAATCCTAGAGGTTCACATACTTTTGCCACTCACAGATATGTAATATTGGATCCTTTTCCTCAATATATAAATAACCAAGTATAATATTTTTGTCGCATTTGTTTAATTGGGCTCTCTTTATCTACTTTTAGGACTTGTGAGACAATCTGATGATGTTAAAACAGTCTGAATGTCACACATGTTAATACTCATGTTAATGGGTACATATTGTAGCCCATGTGAGATCCTGTGTCTCACATGGGCTAATCAATATTTTATTGATTAGCCCATGTGAGGTAGGGAAAGTTCTTTGGATCCCTTGTGTCTCATGTGGTACCTCAGTCATCACAACTCCATTTTGACCGTACTTGGGGAAATGATGCAGTTCACCACTGCATATTTTCAACGGTCATACAGTGGCTCGCAGAAGTATTCATACCCCTTGAACTTTACCATATTTTGTCACGTTACGACCACAAACATAAATATATTTTATTGGAATTTTATGTGAAAGACCAACACAAAGTGGCACACAATTGTGAAGTACAAAGAAAATGATACATGATTTAAAAAAAAATTTACAAATAAAAAACTGAAAAGTGTGGTGTGCAAAAGTATTCAGCCCCCTTTTCTCTGAGTGCAACCAATTGCCTTCAGAAGTTGCCTGATGATTGCTGAATGATCGAATGTTGACCTAATGACTAAACAGAGTCAACCTGTGTGTAATCTAATCTCAGTACAAATACAGCTGTTCTGTGACGGCCTCAGAGGTTTGTTAAGAGAATATTGGGGAGCAAACAGCATCATGAAGTCCAAGGAACACACCAGACAGGTCAGGGATAAAGCTGTGGAGAAGTTTAAAGCAGGGTTAGGCTATAAAAAGATTTCCCAAGCTTTGAACATCTCACGGAGCACTGTTCAATCCATCATCCGGAAATGGAGAGTATGGCACAACGCAAACCTACCAAGACACGGCCGTCCACCTAAACTTACAGGCCGAACAAGGAGAGCACTGATCAGAGATGCAGCCAAGAGGCCCGTGGTGACTGGACGAACTGCAGAGATCCACAGCTCAGGTGGGGGAATCTGTCCACAGCACAACTATTGGTCGTGCACTGCACAAATCTGGCCTTTATGGAAGAGTGGCAAGAAGAAAGCCATTGTTAAAAGAAAACCACAAGAAGTCCCGTTTGCAGTTTGCCAGAAGCCATGTGGGGGACACAGCAAACATGTGGAAGAAGGTGCTCTGGTCAGATGAGACCAAAATTGAACTTTTTGGCCTAAATGCAAAACGCTATGTGTGGCGGAAAACTAACACTGCACATCACTCTGAACACACCATCATCCCCACTGTCCAACATGGTGGTGGCAGCATCATGCTCTGGGGGTGCTTCTCTTCAGCAGGGACAGGGAAGATGGTCAGAGTTGATGGGAAGATGGATGGAGCCAAATACAGGGCAATCTTGGAAGGAAACCTGTTGGAATCTGCAAAAGACTTGAGACTGGGGTGGAGGTTCACCTTCCAGCAGGACAACGACCCTAAACATAAAGCCAGGGCTACAATGGACTGGTTTAAAACAAAACATATTCATGTGTTAGAATGGCCCAGTCAAAGTCCAGACCTAAATCCAATTGAGAATCTGTGGCAAGACCTGAAAACTGCCGTTCACAAACGCTCTCCATCTAATCTGACTGAGCTTGAGCTGTTTTGCAAAGAAGAATGGGCAAACATTTCAGTCCCTAGATGTGCAAAGCTGGTAGAGACATACCCCAAAAGACTTGCAGCTGGAATTGCGGCAAAAGGCGGTTCCACAAAGTATTGACTCAGGGGGGGCTGAATACTTTTGCACACCGCACATTTCAGTTTTTTATTTGTAAAATTTTTTTAAAATCATGTATCATTTTCTTTGTACTTAACAATTGTGTGCCACTTTGTGTTGGTCTTTCACATAAAATTCCAATAAAATATATTTATGTTTGTGGTCGAAACGTGACAAAATGTGGAAAAGTTCAAGAGGTATGAATACTTTTGCAAGCCACTGTACTTATGCAGAATTGGAGATACAATTGGCCGCGTCTGTGGGTGGGAAGCCGGATGTGGGTATTTGTCTTGGTCGCTGCACTAGCGTCCACTCTAGTCAGTCAAGGCGCCTGTTCAGGGGGGAGGGGGAACTGGGGGGAATAGCATGATCCTCCCACGCGCTACGTCTCCCTGGTGAAACTCCTCACTGTCAGGTGAAAAGAAGCGGCTGGTGACTCCACATGTATGGGAGGAGGCATGTGGTAGTCTGAAGCCCTCCCCGGATCAGCGGAGGGGGTGGAGCAGCAACTGGGACAGCTCGGAAGAGTGGGGTATTGGCCAGATACAATTTGGGAGAAAAAAGCCCCCCCCCCCCCCCCCCAAAAAAAAAAAAAAACAAGGAGCTAATCAACACAAGTGTGTGTGTGTGTGTGTGTGTGTGTGTGTGTGTGTGTGTGTGTGTGTGTGTGTGTAAAAGAAGATTTTCTTAAGGACTTGGCTAGCTAACTCTTGGCCAGTGTGCATTAATCAACACCACTACCAACCCTCAACAGCCATCCTTGCAAGCACCCTAGAAGTGACATCGCCATCATTAAAACACGCTAAAGTAAATCCAGTTAAACCACCTTAAAAGTGGGCTCAGCTGTAATTTGTGCAGTAATTTACTGTGGTCATTAAAAGCTGACCAGCCCTTGTGTCATTAAAAGGGTTCCGCGTATCACAAACTCCATCGTGTCACAAAGCTCGGCGTTACGATGCCAAGCGCTGTAATCAGCAACATAATGCCCTTTCTATCGTGTTCAGTGGCGAGCGCCGAGCGGGAATAAGTGACTGCATGGGCGCAGGCAAAGCTATGTGAATAATGGGAACAGGCACCTTTTACTGGCCCGGGGAGACTGACAGCAAGCACTCCACTATACGGGCTTCTGTTAATTGGAAAACGTGTACTTGCATTTGGTCTCCATGCAAACTCAGCAGATGAGACCTGATCACTTTCCACAGAGGCCATTAGCTGTACCAGGCAAGCCCTATTAAAAATGCATCAAGCCCACCCGCCCCCTTTGCACTGCGTTCCTTCCTGTCAGCGTCCCGTGCTGGACTTTTTAACCTTCAGGCCAGATTATAGAAAAACTGCCCTGCCGAATGGACGGGTCGCCTCAGTTACCGGAAGAAGATGCTGTACACGGGCACATGTCCACCTTCCATGACGCAGTCGTCTCAGCCTTTCTGAACGGCGTTACCAACCTCTTCCAACCACACCCCAAACTACAGGAACAGAAGAAGAGTCCTTCCCTGTGCCAACTGACTGTACTGCTATTTAAAGCTGGGTGATACTGACAAAATAAAATGGTATGTTTTTCGCTGAATACCTTGATATTGATAATGTGACGATATTTCGGGGATGACATTTTGGGGATGAAAATTGGCGCTTTCGTAAGATATGTACACAGCACAAAATGTTGATAAATGAGCACTGGTAATGTGGATACGGTGACCAAGCAGGTAAGACATTCGTTGTTCATTGCAGAGTCGGAATCAGAAACAACGAAATACGGTTTCCTCCAGCCCACAGCACTGCAACACCAAGACAAAAACACATCCAAAAACTACAAGAACACATATATCCAAACTGACACATATATCTAAACAACAACAAAAAATCACTGTCCAGAGAACACACGCCAGCCAGGATGACTGCCGGAACCGCCGGTCTGCATGGGCTAGCAGTTAGCTTAGCCTGCCCCGCCTCCACATCCTGGCAGACCGCCCTCGGTGTTTCTTCTTCAGGTGCAGCTCCGGTCAGGGCCGTGGTCCCTGGGCAAACAGGATGCAGCAGACCAAGCTCCCCCAGTCAATCCAACGCCAGCTCTCCCAGCCAGACAACCTCGACACACCTCCCCGTACTCCACACGATGGCACCAAAAACACAGTCAAGGCTAAGCGAGGCCACTGCCAGACCGCCCTCGATGTTATCAGAATTGCCGGCCTGCATGGGCTAGCAGTTAGCTTAGCCTGCCCCGCTTCCGCATCCTGGCAGACCGCCCTCGGCGTTTCCTCTTCAGGCACAGCCCCAGGCAGGGCCGTGGTCCCTGGGCCCACAGGACGCAGCAGACCAAGCTCTCCCAGCTGATCCAGCGCCAGCTCTCCCAGCCATCAAACGAGGACAAACTTAGATGCAGACGGGGACAAAGACACTACATGGGCGGTACTGGGTGAGGCTGCCGCAAATGTGAATTCGTGCTGCCCTTTTCCCTAAAAGAAATTTGAATAAAGTCAGCAGAAAATGGTCCGACTTTATCGTAATACAGACTTTAAGACCAGGAAATAACAACAGTTAACAGCAGATTACCACAGCCACAGTCCCACACCACATCTAGTCATCTCACAGCATCCACGATGTATCTCTGTAGTATTTCCCAGCTCTTACTTCTGTTCAAAATAGAAATTAAACAAATCCAAACGCATGCCTTGCAGAGCTGTGGAGACGCAATATTTTGAATGGAATTTGCTCCAAAGAACACCAGAGGAGCAAGTTACTTCATTCCTTGGCATCTGCAGTCTGAACTCCACTGTATCAGCTTATGACAGCGATGCCGAAGACAAGTCAGAAGGCTTTAGCCGTGCCCCGGCCAAACATTCCTTTCAGAGGGGAATTCTGACCTTCTAATCAACAAACTTCTTATCATAAGATTAACCTTCTCCTCCTTCTCCTCCTCCTCCTCCTGCTGGACAGCTCAAGCTGGACAGCAGAGATGTCGGGTATTAAACTGTTGGATTGGTTAGCTCATGCCTAGCTGGTATCTAGTATGTACCACCTGTGTGCAGGTTCACTCATCATCCTTCTGTGTGTCCTAGTACAAGAGATCGGGCCTACGTGTTTTATGATCAAATTAAAGCTTGCATGCCAATTTTACATCAATAGCAATTTTGTCTCCATATTTCCTTCTTTTATCATTGCCCTCTTTTTTTTTTCTTTCTTTTTTTTGGGGGGGGGGGTTCTCCCCAATTGTATCTGGCCAATTACCCCACTGCTGCTCCACCCCCTCTGCCAATCCGGGGAGGGCTGCAGACTACCACATGCCTCCTCCAATACATGTGGAGTCACCAGCCGCTTCTTTTCACCTGACAGTGAGGAGTTTCACCAGGGGGCGTAGTGGGAGGATCATGCTATTCCCCCCAGCTCCCCCTCCCCCTTGAACAGGCGCCCCAACCGACCAGAGGAGGCGCTAGTGCAGCGACCAGGACACATACCCACATCCTGCTTCCTCCCCCCAGACGTGACCAATTGTGTCTGTAGGGACCCCCGACCAAGCCGGAGGTAACACGGGGATTCAAACTAGCGATCCCATGTTGGCAGGCAATGGAAGAGATCACTACGTTACCCGGACGGCCATCATTACCTTCTAAGTTCAAGTTCATTTATATAGCCCCTGATCACACAAATGTCTCAAAGGGCGATACATACCATACATATAGTGTGGTATGTATCACTGCATAGCACACTTAATACATGTCATGTACCCTACATCATGTACCCTACGTCATATACCCTATGTCATATACCCTACGATATCATCCTTCATCAAACACATCGTTCTGGTCTCAAACATACACTCACTGGCCACTTTATTAGGTACACCTTGCTAGTACCGGGTTGGACCCCCTTTTGCCTTCAGAACTGCCTTAATCCTTCGTGGCATAGATTCAACAAGGTACTGGAAACATTCCTCAGAGAGTTTGGTCCATATTGACATGATAGCATCACGCAGTTGCTGCAGATTTGTCGGCTGCACATCCATGATGCGAATCTCCCGGTCCACCACATCCCAAAGGTGCTCTATTGGATTGAGATCTGGTGACTGTGGAGGCCATTTGAGTACAGTGAACTCATTGTCATGTTCAAGAAACCAGTCTAAGATGATTTGAGCTTTATGACATGGTGCGTTATCCTACTGGAAGTAGCCATCAGAAGATGGGAACACTGTGGTCATAAAGGGATGGACATGGTCAGCAACAATACTCAGGTAGGCTGTGGCGTTGACACGATGCTAAATTGGTACTAAGGGGCCCAAAGTGTGCCGAGAAAATATCCCCCACACCATTACACCACCACCACCAGCAGCCTGAACCGTTGATACAAGGCAGGATGGATCCATGCTTTCATGTTGTTGACGCCAAATTCTGACCCTACCATCCGAATGTCACAGCAGAAATCGAGACTCATCAGACCAGGCAACGTTTTTCCAATCTTCTATTGTCCAATTTTGGTGAGCCTGTGCGAATTGTAGCCTCAGTTTCCTGTTCTTAGCTGACAGGAGTGGCACCCGGTGTGGTCTTCTGCTGCTGTAGCCCATCTGCCTCAAGGTTCGACGTGTTGTGCGTTCAGAGATGCTCTTCTGCATACCTCGGTTGTAATGAGTGGTTATTTGAGTTACTGTTGCCTTTCTATCAGCTCGAACCAGTCTGGCCATTCTCCTCTGACCTCTGGCATCAACAAGGCATTTTCGCCCACAGAACTGCCGCTCACTGGATATTGTCTCTTTTTCGGACCATTCTCTGTAAACCCTAGAGATGGTTGTGCGTGAAAATCCCAGTAGATCAGCAGTTTCTGAAATACTCAGACCAGCCCGTCTGGCACCAACAACCATGCCACGTTCAAAGTCACTTAAATCACCTTTCTTCCCCATTCTGATGCTCGGTTTGAACTGCAGCAGATCGTCTTGACCATGTCTACATGCCTAAATGCATTGAGTTGCTGCAATGTGATTGGCTGATTAGAAATTTGCGTTAACGAGCAGTTGGACAGGTGTGCCTAATAAAGTGGCCGGTGAGTGTATTTTGGACTGTGGGAAGGAAACCGGAGTCCCAGATGGAAACCCACACTACCATGGGATGAGTACACAAACTCAACACTGAAAACACAGCTAGTGGGGCGTCTGGGTGGTGTAGTGGCCTATCCCGTTACCTACCAACACAGGTATTGGCGGTTCAAATCCCTGTGTCACCTCCGCCTTGGTCAGGCGTCCCTACAGACACAATTGGCCATGTCTGCGGGTGGGAAGGCGGATGTGGGTATGTGTCCTGGTCGCTGCACTAGCGCCGCCTCTGGTCAGTCGGGGCACCTGTTCAGGGGGGAGGGGGAACTGGGGGGAATAGCGTCATCCGCCCACGTGCTACGTCCCCCAGGTGAAACTCCTCACTGTCAGGTAAAAAGAAGTGGCTGGTGACTCCACACGTATGGGAGGAGACATGTGGTAGTCTGCAGCCCTCCCCGGGTCAGCAGCGGGGGTGGAGCAGAGACCGGGATGGCTAGTGGGGTAACTGGCCGTGTACAATTGGGGAGAAAAAGGGGGGAAAATGTAAGAAAAAAAAAAGGGACAGCTAGTGACCAGCCCACACATTTCAGGGATATCTGGTGTCAGAGTGGAGTCCAGCCTGAGACGGCCACTCACCATGGCCCTGGTGGTGGTGGTGAAGAACTGCAGGTGCTGGTTTTGCATCCATAAAATATGACGTGATGAAAGGAAGATGATGAGGAGAGAAACGGAAAGGGGATACGGCAAACAACACATGCAAACAGCTCCCTGTAAACCTCTTAATCCTCTCCTCACTGGACCAAATGAGAAACAAACTGAATGCAAAAAAGCTCGTAAAGTCACAGATAATCACCCTGATTATAACGCCCCAAATCCTTGAAGGTTGGCAGTTTGGACGGCTTTGGTGGGCTGAAACAGTCTGTGTATGATGTAGTGAATGGATTTGGTAATCCCTTGCCGTTTGCTGATGAACTGTACAACAAAAAAAAACCTCAGTTTCATAATCTCGGAGGAAGAGGTAGGGGATTAGAGTCTATTTGTGGGGGGGTCCAACATGAAAATGAGGACCCACACCTCATGTAATCCTTAATGAGCAGAGATATAGTGGCGCGTCCAGGTAGCGTGGCGGTCCGTACCGGTGCCTACCAACATGAGGATCTCCGGTTCGAATCCCCGTGTTACCTCCGGCGTGGTCGGGCATCCCTACAGACACAGTCGGCTCTGTGCATAACTGTAGTCCACCGACTTCCGGTTTCTACTGCAGCGGTCGTACCAGTTTCCTGTTTGCTGGCGTGTGCTATTGACAATGGCATATTTTTCGCGATGCCTGCAAGATTTTCCACGGATAAATGTCAACGACATGCACACAACTGTCGACAAACTTCCATCTGCACCTACAAGCAAACGGGTGAAAAGTTTCACGTTGTACATATCAAGTTACGTCCAGAGGAGGCTTGGTGGGTCTGCATAAAAACACCGGTCTCAACAAGATCCCACTGAGATGTTTCTGGAATAGGAGATGTCTACTGCTCTTGTAATGATTTTTTCTTAATCATTATTATTATTAACTTGCCAAAAGACAAACGGATGTTGGCTCTTCTTTAGTGAAGCTCTAGGTGTAGATTCTATTGGGGATTAAACCAGTCAGAAAACTTTGGTCCAAGGACAGACTTCATTCCACTGATATCAAACAGAGCCTTGCGAACTAACTGGGAAATGAGAATAATTACCTAATTACAGGACATGGACTGTCCTGCCTTTCAGTGAAAACCACCGGATCCTGGTTTTGGTGTAGTATCATTTGATGATGCACCAAAAACAAGATGATGGCAAGTTCCAGCACAGGGCTGCTGCAGGCATGCTGTGGTTGCAGTACAGCAGCACGGGCCACTCGCCTCGTCATGAGATGACACCGAGTCACCATGCTGATGTAGCACCACGATAGACCGTACATCGAGTCACCGCTGATTTCACCAGAAATGCTATCGAATTCTCACAAGGATTAGGGGGGAAAACACACCACACGAGGCAGGAAACTCGCTTTTCGTTATACATCCTTTACGGGTCAAGTGTTTCACAACACTGACTGCATTAAACATCTATTTACAAGAGTCACTTTTGACCTCCTCCAGGGTGTCTCCCCACCTGCCGCCCAATGACTGCTGGGGTAGGCTCCAGCATCCTCGCGACCCTGAGAGCAGGATAAGCGGTTGGGATAATGGATGGATGGACTTTAGACCTCCTTTCATACGCTAACAAAACACCGCGTGAACCAGTTACTCTACGCAGTGGAAACGAGCTGTAAATGTCAGTACACAATGGTGCTTTAACAAATACTTTTCAGTATCTTCGCAGTGGTTATAGTACATGCCAATATGGTAATATCTGTACAGCAAAAAAAAAAAGGCATTTACATATGTAACAAGCATGAATGAGTAGACTCGCTACCCCCTTGGGTAACGGGTCGGACCCTTTAGTTGACCGGTTAACGTTGTCACCCGTGGTGCTGGAGATCCGGGTTCGCGTCCCGACTGTGGCGGTTCCCGGGCTGCCCCCCAAATTCGCTACATTGGTGTCAGAAGTGGGATGTTGAGACCGTGAGGCCATCAGAAGCGCGTGCGCCCAGAGGCGTGAGGGGGCTGGTATGCTGAAGCGTGAGGAGGCACTTCCCGAAGGAGGGGGGGCTAGTGTAACAAGCATGAATGAGTAGACTTGCTAGCCCTTGTGTAATGGGTCGGACCCTTCAGTCAACTGATTAATGTTGTCGCCCGTGGTGCGGGAGATTTGGGTTCGCATCCTGGCTGTGGCAGTTCCTGGGCTGCAACCCCGAATTTGCTACACTTGGGGGGCCCACCCCCTGGCGATTGGCCAGTGAGTCTTTTTGTAGGTTACAGTAGTCCCCCTCTCCCGGAAGTGCACCCTCGCGCTTCTTTAGTCCCGTGCTCCAAAGAGACTATTGAGGATCTGCACACTTCCAGATCCCACCGCTGCCACCGATGTAGCAAATTCGGGGGGCAGCCCGGGAGCCGCTGCAGCCAAGACGTGAACCCGGGTCTCCCGCATTGTGGGCGACAATGTAAACCAGTCGACTAAAGGGTCCGACCCGTTAGCCAAGGGCTAGCGAGTCTACTCATTCGTGTTCGTTACACATACACAGACTCACTGATATGGCTGTGCTGTCGACTGGGGTCTTAACAGAAGTATAAGAAGCTGAATATGTATTGCATATTAACCTAGTGTATAAGCAGACATCATGGTCTTATTAGAATCATAACCCAATGCATTTGTCGAGTAACTTTTGACGTACCAGGAATACGACTCAACGTGTCGCTCACTTAAATCACAAAACTCAAGAAAAGGAACATAAAAAGCAAATAGTGCTTAAAATAGCGGCACGCTGGCACAGAGGTTAGCACTGTCGCCTCACAGCAAGAAGGTCCTGAGCTCGAACCCTGGGGTTGGCCAACCTTGGGGGTCGTCCCAGGTTGTCCTCTGTGTGGAGTTTGCATGTTCTCCCCGTGTGTGTGGTGGGTTTTCTCCGGCTGCTCTGGTTTCCCCCACCATCAAAAAGACATGCATGTTAGGGTTAATACTCCTGTCTGTGCCCCTGACTGAGGCATGGCAAGACGAACTAGAGTTGGTCCCCGGGTGCTGCACGGCGGCAGCCCACTGCTCCTAGCTACACAGCTAGGATGGCTTAAATGTAGAGAGGAATTTCTCCACGGTGATCAATAAAATATCTCAAAATCAAATCTCTCTTAGTATGCATGCATGTAAAGCTGGTGTTCCGTTCATCGATTTATATCAGAATGCCTTTCTGTCTGCAAAACATAGTGCAAGTACTAGACTATGCCAAAGAAGTCTCTGTACACAGGTCTGCAGAGACAGAACAGATTCTACACCGGTGTGTATTCACACACAGTTAGAACAGGTGTACTGTGATAGAAGGAACGCTGTCGATCCATATTGGAGGAATATGAAAATAAACATGGTGTTCTCCACATTACTCATAAGATGCCATCCAAAACATTCACGCTAAAGAAATAAGAAGCGTGGGGCATCTGGGTAGTGTAGCGGTCTATTCAGTTGCCTACCAACATGGAGATCAGCAGTTCAAATCCTCGTGTTGCCTCCGGCTTGGTCGGGCGTCCCTACAGACACAATTGGCTATGTCTGCGGGTGGGAAGCCGGATGTGGGTATGTGTCCTGGTCGCTGCACTAGCGCCTCCTCTGGTCGGTCAGGGTACCTGTTCAGGGGGAGGGGGGCACTGGGGGGAATAGCGTGATCCTCCCACACGCTATGTCCCCCTGGTGAAACTCCTCCCTGTCAGGTGAAAAGAAGTGGCTGGCAACTCCACATGTATCAGAGGAGACATGTGGTAGTCTGTTTTTGTCTTTGTGTTGCACTGTTGTGGAGAAACAGCATTTCGTTTGATTTCAGGTATGCAAGTACACAAAATGAAATGACAAATAAAGTGTTCCTGTTCCTGTCCTGAATGATTTGCTGACTTAAGAGACACGACTGACTTCTCATCCTAAAACACGAACTCGCATTCTCAACACACGCTCTGCAGTTAAATTCTGTGATGCTTTTAATTCATCATCCTTTAATCCCTTTTATCACCGCTCAATCCAGATGCACTATTAAATTCATTCAATGATCAGTGCCAATCCATCCTCGACCAAATTGCACCATTTAAAACTAGGAAACAAAAATTAAATATCCCCCCCTGGCTGAATGATCGCACACGTGCCCTTAGAAGACTTTGTAGAAAAACAGAACGACAATGGAAGGCCAACAAGTCCGAATTAACATATACTGACATCCTTAAAAACCAAATGTTTATTTACCAGATGGCAATAAGGATGTGAGATCAGCGTACTTCTCTGAACTAATATTGAGAAATAACCACAATCCTAAAGTTCTCTTTGGGGTGATCGATTCTGTCATCAATGGTCCCTCCACTTCTCTTTTTGAACCTGATGTTGAGTTGTCTGAAAAAATTCTCACTCATTTTGTAAACAAGGTGGAGAACATTAGGTCCCAAATCCAGCCAGCCTCTTTTCGTTCCATTCCCCATGTTAATTCTGTCTCTTTCACCCAATTTCAACCTATTACAATTTCAGTGTTGGAGAGCTCCTCCTCCTGCATCCTAGACATCATTCCCACTAAGCTACTCAAGGAGGTATTTTCCACTATCAGCCCCGTTATTCTTCTAATTCTTTCCAGACAGTTTTAAGCACGCCATCATTCACCCACTGCTGAAGAAACCTAATTTAGAACCCCTGTCTCTAAGTAACTACTATAGGCCAATCTCCAAATTGTCTTTTTTTATCTAAGGTTCTGGACAGAGTAATTTCTTCTCAGTTGATTTCTTTTATGATGCAAATACTGTTTTTAATAGTTTCCAGTCTGGTTTTAGAGCACTTCATAGTACTGAGACAGCTCTAGCTAAGGTCACTAATGAGCTACTGCTGAATGCAGACAGAGGTGACTGCACAATTTTAGTTCTTTTGGACTTAAGTGCTGCCTTTGACATGGTTGATCACAACATCCTCCTACATCGCTTAGAGACTTGGGTTGGCATCAAGGACTCGGCTCTTAACTTATTACACTCTTACTTCACCAACAGAACTTTTTCTGTTGTTCTGGGTAACTCTACCTCCTCAGTGGCTCAGTTGAGTCGTGGTGTCCCTCAAGGCTCAGTTATTGGCGCCCCTCTCTTCTCTATATACATGCTGCCCCTTGGCCAGGTCATTCAAAATCACGATATGCTCGACCATTTTTATGCTGATGACACTAATTTAGACATGCCACTAAAACCCACTGATCCGAGCGCCCTATTAAATCTCACAGCTTGCCTCATCGACATTAAATGCTGGATGTCCAAAAATTTTCTTAAATTTAATGATGATAAGTCTGAGGTCATTCTGTTCGGTCCCAAAAATTCCATCAGTCTGTTTGCTACTAATCTTAGTGGTCTGTCAGGTAGTCTTAAACAGGCTGCTAGGAATCTTGGGGTAATATTTGATGCTAACCTGTTTTTTTTCTCTTCTAAATGTATTTCTAGTTTTTCCCTTATCCCACCCGATTAACCCAATGGCATATGGCCGGAACTCTTGTCGAATAACGCCCCTGGCTCACGTTTCCACAGGAAGGAGATAGTCGTTACACCAGCTTCCTTCAGACTCGTGTCGGCTGCTCTCGCTATTTTACACGCTGAAGCCTTGCATGGATTGCATCACCTTCAGGCCGCGAAGGAGGCGTACAGAGAATGCTTTCAGTTGCTTGGCTGCAGGCGCCCGGGTGGGCCAGAGGGGTCGCTGGAGAACGACGAGTCCTTGAACACTACACCGATCTACACCCACTAACCCTCGGGTAAGGGTGGCCTAACGAATGCCTTACCCCGTGGACACTCTGGCCGTGACCGGTTACGGCGAGTCTGGGATACGAACCTCCCAGCTATATGACGAGCGGGTTGCAAGAACGGCGGTTTATTCCGCTCAGCCACCAGAGCGGCGCTAACCTCAGTTTTGACAATCAAGTAAAACATGTTGTTCAGTCATGCTCTTTCCAACTCAAGCTAATCTCCAAAATTAGGTCGTTTTTATCAATTGCCGATTTGCAAAAAGTTGTACACGTTTTTATCTTTTCTCGGCTCGACTACTGTAATGCACTTTATTCTGGTATCAGCAAGGGCTCCCTCCACCGTCTGCAGTTGGTACAAAATGCCGTTGCTCGGCTCATTACCGGGACAAGGAGGCATGACCACATCACTCCTGTGCTTGCCTCCCTGTTATATTTCGAATTGATTTTAAAATTGTACTGCTCACTTTTAAGGCTTCAAATGGTCTTGCTCCTTTATACATTTGTGACTTATTGACTTGGTATGTCCCCCCTCGACCATTAAGGTCTGCATATGAAGCCCTGCTGGTTATTCCCAGGTCTCGGCTTTTGCTGTTAGAGCCCCCACACTATGGACCTCTCTTCCTGCTGAGCTAAGACGAACTAAGTCTCTGGCTTCTATTAAATCTCGTCTTAAAACTTTACTCTTTATGAAAGCTTTTACAAGCGCTTTTATTTTTACTGTTTTTAATTTTACTCTTATTTGATCTTAGTCTTATTCCTGCCTTGTCTGGTTTTATCTGTTTTTTGTTTTTTTGTGTTTTTTGTTTTGTTTTTGTGAAGCACTTTGTAACATTGTTTTAGAAAGGTGCTATATAAATAAAATTATCATTATTATTAAATTATTATTGTTTACTTTCAGGACTCATACCTGGATACATGTTTTGGTTTTGACACGAAAGCCGCCCGATCTGACGCAACAGATGTGAGTCGCGCATGCGCACGGTTGACTCCGAGTGGGCAGCGGCGGCGGGAAGCGGCGGCGGGAAGAAGCAGCGGCGGGAAGAAGCAGCGGCGGGAAGAAGCAGCGGCGGGAAGCAGCGTTGGTTGAGCGAGCTAGGGAGTGAATGAGGAGAGAGAGCGGTGATGGCGAGAACAAACAAACATTTTTCCAAGGTTTTTAATCACCCCAACCATGAGAGGTTCTTCATCATACAGCCATAACTGTGCACAAAAAAATGTAGGCTGATGGTTCCAGTAGTTTGTGAGATTATCTGCATGCACGCACGCACACACACACACACACAACACACACACACACACACACACACACACAACACATAATCCCTTCCAGGTTACTGCCTGGCAGAGATATTAACATTAAACTGGAGCGGTTTAGAAAGAATCAGAAAGGAAAATAAGACCATCCTAATCTCTCAGTTTACCAGAGCAATATTTTTACATTTCACAGAAATCTTCATGAGCATCAGTAAAAACTGGAAGGAAAAAAAAACAAACAATTTGGCACAGAAATGCTACTGGTAAAAACAACTACCAATACATCCATCCACCCATTATCCAAACCGCGTATCCTGATCTCGGAGTCGTGGGAAGCTGGAGCCTATCCCTGCAGTCATTGGCCGGCAGGTGGGACACCCTGGACAGGCCGCCAGGCCATCACACAGGGCCCACACACACACACACACACACACACACACACACACACACACACACACACACACACATTCACACCTAGGGACAATGTAGTACGGCCGAGTCACCCCAAGGTTGGACTACCCCGGGGCTCGAACCCAGGACCGTCTTGCTGTGAGGCGACCGCGGTAACCTCTGCACCACCGTGCCGCCCTACCAATAATATAATCAATCCGTATTCTCGGATCAAGTACATGGGGGGTCGTTATAATTCTCCCGTGTTTCTGCACTGTGCAGTCCAGAACAGTGCCATCTGGGAGAGAGGAGAAGCCCCTCCCTGGAGGAGCAACGCCCCATGCTTGATAAGGACTTCCAGAGGTTTCTGTTGAGGTTAACGGGAATTGATGTTCCGAGGATGGCACGGCTGACTACCCCGGGGTCAAAGGTCAACACCGTGCAGAAGTACGCTAATCTCATGTCCGCTCTGCCCAGATCTGCAAAGCCTTCGTTTGCGGTCGTAATTCCCAACAGACTGAGCAGGCGCTGATTTAAGGCAGGTCAGCCGGTTCTGGATGGAAAACAGTCAGAACGACCGAAAAGAGAAAGATGTCCCCTTCAGGAGAGGTGTAGCACGTTACGGGTGCTGCGGAACCCGCCTCCATCCGTGGTCCACCCCTCCCTCCACCAGACGCTCTGAACAAACCGCCTCTCGGCGTGTAATGGAGACCAACCACAACAGCACTAAGGGAAAGTGCGGCGCCACCGGGACCTAGCGGTCTGCACCAGACAACACATGTGCCCTGCACACTCCTCCAGGGCAGGGGCAGCAGAGCAGACAGCCACCACCCACCCTCAGCTAGCGGCCGGCTATGCAAATATGTCCCGCCGCGGGCAGGAGCGTGGTGGTGGCCATCGCCCCTGTGGGCCACAACACAGTTGGCGCTGGCCGACATGGGAAGTAGCACCTGTGTCACAGGGAAATTTACACAGCACCTGCCTGCCATGCAAAACACCATGTCTACGAATCCAAGTCCGAGTCCCCCACACCATATATATATATAATATAACGCCAAGCCAAAACAAGATTTCAAATAATACTCCCTCAGACGAGTCAGAGGAATGTTAGCTAATAGATTCTTGTTGTTAATTCAGACAATAAAACGGTGTATCACGCTGACAGCCACGCATTACCCTGCTCTCAAGCTGGCGGGGATGCTGGAGCCCATCCCAGCAGCCACCGGGCGGCAGGCGGGGAGACGCCCTGGACAGGCCGCCAGGCCATCACACAGGGCCCACACCGACACATACCTAGGGACAATGTAGTACGGCCGAGTCACCTGACCTACATGTCTTTGGACTGTGGGAGGAAACCCACACAGACACGGGGAGAACATGCAAACTCCACACAGAGGACGACCCGGGACGACCCCCAAGGTTGGACTACCCCGGGGCTCGAACCCAGGACCTTCTTGCTGCGAGGCGACCGCGCTAACCACTGCGCCGCCGTGCCGGCAAATCTGTATGGCTAAATGCCAATACATAAGACCATTAGAGAGATGCGGGTATGATACTGTACTACTAGCCAGCGCCAACGCTCCTTCCTCCTCCTTAAAGCAGCGACGCCCACAGCCGTGTGCGGTATCTGTGCTGCACCTCCACACAGCGTTTTGCACAAGCGTCCAGTCTTTGGGGAATTAACAATCTGAGTGAGGAGGCAGGACGACCTGGATGTGGAGGGAAGGCCTGTACCGTGACCCAGGAACCCGCCGCGCTAAACACGGTGTGGGCCACAACACACAAGAGAAGGGACGACTGGACCATGAAGGCGTCTCTCAGCTGTACCGGCAGATGTGCGGAGAGACCCGTACACCGCAGCATGGCGATCAGCGGTTTGAATCCCCGTGTTGCCTCCGGCTTGGTCGGGCGTCCCTACAGACACGATTGGCCGTGTCTGCAGGAGGGAAACCGGATGTGGGTATGTGTCCTGGTCGCTGCACTAGCGCCTCCTCTGGTCGGCCGGGGCACCTGTTCAGGGGGGAGTGGGGAACTGGGGGGAATAGCGTGATCCTCCCACGCGGTACGTCCCCCTGGTGAAACGCCACACTGTCAGGGGAAAAGAAGCGGCTGGTGACTCCACATGTATGGGAGGAGGCATGTGGTAGTCTGCAGCCCTCCCCGGATCAGCAGAGGGGGTGGAGCAGGAAGAGTGGGGTAATTGGCCGGGTACAAATGCGGAAAAAATCCACACAAAAAAAAAAAAGCTACAATCCTAAAGATTAACATGCAAATGTCCGTTTTGCACGTAATGATGAAGGCTTCTGGAGCGTTCCCATCTGGCAGGACTGTCCTGCGAAAAATGAACCCCCATTTTCAATCACACTTTACACCCCCCCCCCCAAACTGACCTACACAGCTGCAGAACAACTCCGCACAAAAATAACATACCTTGTGACGGAGGCACCCTGACAGGGCGGTGCTACATGAAGGGTGTAGGTCTGACGGTTTGAGAACGCCACATTCCCACAGTAGGTTCGTGCGGTCACACAGTGTTCAGCATGGCCTGGATTCTCTCCAGCGGGCCGCTCTCCAAACCCTCCCCCCCCCCCAGCGTGCCATCTGTGCCGCTGAGCAAATCCCAAGTTCCAGCGCTCCGTCCTCAAACGCTGTTCACCATTACATCATCTCAACCCGCTCGCTCGCTCAGCGCGAACGCGGTTTTACAGCTACCAATAACACACATGCACACACAAACGTGCACACACAAACATGCACACACAAACATGCACACACAAACAAGCTATTTTGAGAAACTCCTGTTTGGTTCAGTTGGACCCCACATCCCCCACAGCACTGCTGATGGGAACACGCCAGTGGGCCTGAAGCAACGCAAGAGCCTGTTCAATGGAGTGTTTGTGGTCTCATGAAACAGCCTACACAGAGAGAGAGCGGCCTACACAGAGAGAACAGCCTACACAGAGAGAGAAAGCCTACACAGAGAGAGAAAGCCTACACAGAGAGAACAGCCTACACAGAGAGAGAACAGCCTACACAGAGAGAGAACGGCCTACACAGAGAACAGCCTACACAGAGAGAGAGAATGGCCTACGCAGAGAGAGAACAGCCTACACAGAGAGAGAGAATGGCCTACGCAGAGAGAGAACAGCCTACACAGAGAGAGAGAGAGAGTGGCCTACACAGAGAGAACAGCCTACACAGAGAGAGAACAGCCTACACAGAGAGAGAGAGAGAGAGAGAGAGAGAGAGAGAGAGAGAGAGAGAGAGAGAGAGAGAGAGAGAGAGAGAGAGAGAGAGAGAGAATGGCCTACAGAGGGAGAGAGAACAGTCTACGGAGAGAGAACAGTCTACGGAGAGAGAACAGCCTACAGAGAGGGAGAGAACAGCCTACAGAGAGAGAGAGAACAGCCTACAGAGAGAGAGAGAACAGTCTACGGAGAGAGAACAGTCTACGGAGAGAGAACAGCCTACAGAGAGAGAACAGCCTACAGAGAGAGAACAGCCTACACAGAGAGAGAATGGCCAACACAGAGAGAGAGAATGGCCTACACAGAGAGAACAGCCTACAGAGAGAGAGAGAGAGAGAGAGAGAGAGAGAGAGAGAGAGAGAGAGAACGGCCTACACAGAGAGAGACCAGCCTACACAGAGAGAGAGCGGTGATTGTGTGTTCGTCAGACACGTCATAGCTATGTTTTGTTGTATCTTAATAAAACAAAGAAATCTTGTGCTCTCTGATCATACAGTCAGCAACGACCTATTTAGTCATGCACACCATTACTGATAAGGAGCAGAGGGGGCGTCTGCGTAGCGTAGCGGTCTATTCCGTTGCCTACCAACACGGGGATCATCGGTTCGAATCCCCGTGTTGCCTCCAGCTTGATCAGGCGTCCCTACAGACACAATTGGCCGTGTCTCTTCTGGTCAGTCGGGGCGCCTGTTCAGGGGGGGGGTGGAACTGGGGGGAATAGCGTGATCCTCCCACATGCTACGTCCCCCTGGTGAAACTCCTCACTGTCAGGTGAAAAGAAGCGGCTGGAGACTCCACATGTATGGGTGGAGGAGGCATGTGGTAGTCTGCAGCCCTCCCCGGATCAGCAGAAGGGGTGCAGCAGTGACCGGGACGGCTCGGAACAGTGGGGTAATTGGTCAGACACAATTGGGGAGAAAAAAAAAAGGGAAGGGGGGGAATCCGAAAAAAAACAAAACAAAACTTTTTTTTTTACTGGTATAAAACAATCCTCATTAGGTAAACAGAAAATCTTTTTCAAACAACAAAACCTCAACGTGAAATGTGTTATCGCTTCATGTGTTGTTTACATGCTGCACAAAGCCAGCGGAATGCTGGAACTATGCTGACTAACAACCACATACCATAACACGTGTGGACCAGCCCCTGCAAAAGTTAAACATCACAATGCTGGAAATGCACGACTGTGGTGTGTGTCTGTCACGCTTTGGCACTGCTCATTTGAAATTCTATCAAACCCAGTAACAGACGGACACTCGTGTCTGTGGCTGCGTTAGCAACAGGTGCCAGTCTGTGTGAATGGCAGGGTGGCCTTGCTGAAAGAGCCAGCTACCTACAGTCCACCCATACAGATGTTGAAGCAGACTGCCGAACAGTCCACCCATACAGATGTTGATGCAGACTGCCGAACAGTCCACCCATACAGATGTTGATGCAGACTGCCGAACAGTCCACTCATACAGATGTTGACGCAAACTGCTGAAAGAGACAGCTTTCTACAGTCCACCCATACAGATGTTGATGCAGACTGCTGAAAGAGCCAGCTACCTACAGTCCACTCATACAGATGATGATGCAGACTGCCAAACAGTCCACCCATACAGATGTTGATGCAAACTGCTGAACAGTCCACTCATACAGACGTTGATGCAGACTGCTGAAAGAGCCAGCTACCTACAGTCCACCCATACAGATGTTGACGCTGACTGCTGAAAGAGACAGCTATCTACAGTCCACCCATACAGATGTTGACGCTGACTGCTGAAAGAGACAGCTATCTACAGTCTACTCATACAGATGTTGACGCTGACTGCTGAAAGAGACAGCTACCTACAGTCCACTCATACAGATGTTGACGCTGACTGCTGATAGAGACAGCTATCTACAGTCTACTCATACAGAGGATGATGCAGACTGCGTAACAGTCCACCCATACAGATGTTTATGCAGACTGCTGAACAGTCCACCCATACAAATGTTGATGCAGACTGCTGAACAGTCCACCCATACAGATGTTGATGCAAACTGCTGAACAGTCCACCCATACAGATGTTGACGCAGACTGCTGAAAGGGCCAGCTACCTGCAGTCCACCCATACAGATGTTGACGCTGACTGCTGAAAGAGACAGCTACCTGCAGCCCGCCCATACAGATGTATAGATAGTGATGCATCTGCAGCCAGCAGAATGGGGTTTTTTTGCACAGTCTTTGAAATGACCATACAGTGAACTCACTATTGAAAATTCTGTACTGCTGAAACCGCGCTCCACTCAAAATTAGACAATTTTTCTCATACTTTGGGTCCTTTCTAGTTTCACCCTTGTCCAATATTGTTCCAGACGCAGGACTGTTTTCGGATGAATCCAGTCTACCACCTGGCAGCAAGTTAATAAGTAACCTAAGCCTCTGGTAATAGCAGCAACTTGGCTGTCACCTTGCGATGGCCCACTATAAACTTATTAAGTCCTTACGTTCTAAAACCAGCTTCCAACTACTCCATAACAATGTTGGCCCCCACCCGATCCCATTGTCAGTGATGACAATGGGATCGGGTATGTTGTTTTAAAAATGTCGCTTCCCCTCACTTATTATTTTGTCCCTATAGTAGGCCTACACACCCCCTACCCCATCCATAGGGTTAGTGGTTGTGTCAGGAAGGGCATCCGACGTTAACATTTTGCCAAATCATTATGCGGCTTGACAAGACCGCCATCGGTGCTGTGCCCTCACAGGGTACTGAAGGAAACTATCAGATCCGCTGCGGTGACCCCTGGGAAACGGGGGACAAGCCGAAAGAAGAAGAAGAAGAAGTAGGCCTACACTTGAGAATACAACAGAAAATTAGAAAGTAAACACTGTGGTCTATTACATTATTAGATTAGCCAATACCGCTCTTTATGGCTGTTATGGGCCGCGGGAGTTTCTGGCCCATGTTGCTGGTTGGGTTAGAGCAGCGGTTCTCAATCGGGTACTCAGGTACCAGCGGTGCTGCTGTTTTTTATTCTGCCAGGTGGTGCACTACATTCACCTGTTGTTCCGGGTCCAACAGGTCTGGTTATTAACGCCTCCCTGACTGGAGGCTGGAACAGCTGGAACGGGTGAATGTAATGTCCTGCCTGGTATAACAGAGAACCAGCAGTGCTGGGGGTACCCGAGGACCTGATTGAGAACCCCAGAGTTAGAGACATGGCCCGGTGCTTCCAGAAATGAGCTGTGGGGAATGGGAGGGAGAAATGACAAGCGTCTGCTGTGGCCGGCCTCTGCACGTGATTACCATCATGTCACCCCTGAAAAGGCGGGGGCCCTCAGCAAATGCTAGAACAGGTGTTTAGCTCATGGGTTCTAATGTGTTGCTGTGACCCCTTTTCACAGGGCCCAAAATCCCTGGCAGCACCTCACAGGATTGAAATAAGCTTTGCACCCATAAACTACTACTACTACCACTACTACTACTACTACTACCACTACTACTACCACTACTACTACTACTACAACTAAGGTTTTATGCTGGATGCTCTCCCTGACACAAGCCTACCCAGTCACCTGGACTTGGGACCAGCACTGAGCATGAACTGGCTCAGCATCCTCAAGCTCCTGGTTAAGCATACCTGATCTTGTAGTTGGGCAGCGTGTGTTTCTTCTTGATGACCCGTTTCAGCTGGTTGACAATGATGGAGGTGAGCTGGGGCAGGGGCCGTCCCTCGAACTGGGACCTGACCTCGAAGTCGATGAGCGGGTCCTCCAGAAAGGAGAAGGACCAGTGGGAGAAGGGCACGCGGGTGAACTGGAGCCTCAGCCGTCCCACCACGCGGGTCATCTTCACGAACAGGTACGCGGACTTCCCGAAGACCAGGTCCACGTCGATGGCCAGGTGGAAGCCGCCGTTGTACTCCAGGTCCACCTCGAAGTTGAGCTCCTCGGGGATGCCGTCGTCGCTCAGGTGCACCGGCTTCATCAGCCGGGCCGTCTTGAAGACGGGCAACGAGTTGCCCAAGGAGATGTCTCTGAGGCTGAGCCCCTCCAGGAGGCGACCCGCCGTCTTGGTCTGCAGGAGCTCCTCGAACTCCACCTTGATCTTCTTGGTGATCCAGTGTCTGACCACGGGAGTGTCTCGCAGCTCCCTGAACAGGAAGAGGAAGATGGCGTTTAGGAAATGGCACGTCTCCGCTTTGGATACGTGGAGGTGCTCGCCGCCGGTGGAAGGCGGCTGCTGTTTGGGGCTGCTGCCGGGGACAGACGCCTCCTGCTGCCGAGAGGAGGCGGCCTCCTGCTGCTTGGTAGCGGCGGCGGCGGGTGACGCCGGGCCGTCTTGCTGGTGCTGGCCCGGTTCGGCGGGCTGGTTATTAAAACTGAGATAGTCCCTCAGCCCCGGATCAGGGACCGCTCTGACGTACTGCACCGTCCTGCCGACGGGCTCCGGGCTCTTCCGATAAATGAGCAGGAGCTGGAAGAGCAGCGTGATGAGTCCCCCGGACAAGGCGGAGAGGAGGATTAAATAAATCATGTCTGCCGGACGCGACCCCGCCACAACCTCACAGCGTCTTCATGCCGCCGACGGCGAGCCGCGTTAACAAAGCCCGTTCCACCTGGTCGCTCACAAAGCTGCCATATCATCTGCGCCTCTCCTCGGGGTTCAAGCCACTCAGCTGATTGGACGAACGTGCTGCGTCATCGGCGTAATGACGTCACGCCAACCGCTTTTTCAAAAAAACAAAAACGTATCGCACAAAGCGAAAGGACGCCGCCGGAAGGGGGGGAGGCTCGTACGTCACGGCGTTTGTACAAATGAGAGGCAAATAGCGGCTGGCGTGGTAATATCCACTCGTCATATCTAGGGGCGTCCGAGCATAGCTATGTTTTTTATACACACAACGTGTACGTGAGCTTGTATGGCACGGAGCTGGCATAGCACTTATATATATATAAATATATATATATATTTATATATTTATTTATTTTATTTATTCATTTATTTATTTTGTTAAAAGAAACACTCAACGGTGGGGATAGTGCTCAACCAAATAAGGAGCAAAATAATCCAATTGGTCAAGTAAGTTTTCTATGAGACAGTACAAGCATGAAACAGGCTTATATATGTATATATTATATATATATATCTACTGTATTTTCACAATGTGTGTGTGGTGTGTGGTGTGTGTCTGTGTGAGAGTCTATAAACGGCCAAACTAAAGCACTTGGGGCCTTGATTCTTTTTGGAGGTTATTGGGGATGATCGGGGGTCACCTATAAAAAATAGCACAACATTAATTATGCGTAATTAATTATGCATAAATATGCAAAATATATGCGTTTTCTAAAAATGGCTAAAAAAACACTTTTCCCGGCATTTCACATGATTCTGAGCATCTTTGATTTTTTTCACCTATATAAAAACTTGGAAATGTTTTGGCATTATGCAAAATATATGCATTTTTGCAAAAATGTATTTATGATCCTCTTTTTTTGGGAGGTGGTAGGTATTGTTCCAGAGAGGACCAGAAAAATAGCAGAAAATTAAAATAATTATAATAATTATGCATAACTGTGCAAAATATGCATTTTCTAAAAATGGCTAAAAACACTTTTCTCGGCATTTCAGATGATTCTGAGCATTTGGGGGGAGGGAGTTGGAGTGGGGGGGGGTTTAGGGGCAGGGGGAAGGCGGTTAGCTGGCAGGATGAAGTGGAGGAGGGAGCTTTAGACGGGTGGAGAACCAAACCGCTACATTGTAGCGGGGTTCTTCTAGGATATAAATATATATATATATATATATATATATATATATATATATATATATATATATATATATATATATATAGATATATATATAGATATATACATTGTAACGTGCATGGATAAGAAGACACGCTGGCCGCTGGCTGGCGGGTCTGACCCTTTAGTCGAGCGGTTAGCGATGTCTCATGCGGTGCGGGCGGTACGGGTTCGCTTCCCGGCCGCGGCACTTTCTGTGGTTGCGTTGTCCCCCGAATTCCTACTATACATATATATATACATATATATATATATATATATATATATGTATATATATATGTATATATATATATATATGTATTTCTGGCACACACATGCACTGATGTCTTCCAGCAGATTAAAACAAAACTGATGTCCGGGTGGCGTAGCGGTCTATTCCGTTGCCTACCAACACGGGGGATCGCCGGTTCGAATCCCCGTGTTACCGCTCCGGCTTGGTCGGTCAAGCAGGTTCATCTCTATTTCTCTCTGTCGTTCTCATCGTCATCATATCCTCTTATCTCCTCACTGTGTTGTTTCCTCTCAACATTCCCTCCATTCCTACTCTCTTCCACTCTGCATGCTGCTGCCACTAAATTGGTTTAATTATTCCTGTTTTGGGGTACTAACTACTTTATAGCATTTATTAAAAGTTTCTGTTGCCTTGTGTAGCAATATAGGGAGGCTTTTGATAACACAGACTTTCCAAGCACCTTTATGAGGTTTCGCAAGCCGCTGTATAGGCCATAGACCATCATGTAGCACTAGAGCACATCTTTGAAGTGTAGCTTCTGGCCTTCCTGCTTCCTTTTTCCTTGGCACAGTTCCCCGTAGAAAACATCTTTTGGTAGGCGGTTGTATATATATATATATATATATATATATATATATATACTAGAAGAACCCCGCTACAATGTAGCGGTTTGGTTCTCCACCCGTCTAAAGCTCCCTCCTCCTCTTCATCCTGCCAGCTAACCGCCTGCCCCTAAACCCCCCCACTCCAACTCCCTCCCCCCAAATGCTCAGAATCATCCGAAATGCCGAGAAAAGTGGTTTTTAGCCATTTTTAGAAAAATGCATATTTTGCATAATTATGCATAATTATTATAATTATTTTAATTTTCTGCTATTTTTCTGGTCCTCTCTGGAACAATACCTACCACCTCCAAAAAAAAATGAGGATCATAGGTGCATTTTTGCAAAAATGCATTTATTTTGCATAATGCCCAAACATTTCTAAGTCCCAGAAATTTTTTTTTATATAGGTGAAAAAAATCAAAGATGCTCAGAGTCATCTAACTAACACACACACCCTAACACCACACACACACACATTCCGAAAATATATGAGTAGAGAGAGAGAGAGAGAGAGAGAGAGAGAGAGAGAGAGAGAGAGAGAGAGAGAGAGGGGGAGAGAGAGAGAGAGAGAGAGAGTGTGGAAGCCCTGTTCAGTGATACTGTGGAGTGAGGAGTCGTCTTGACAACCCTAGAGGACTCTGGCACTTACGAACTCAACCCTGCAGCAGCTTGTAGTTTGATGACAGGCGTCGCTTGTTTTGACCCCTGAGAAGACCCCTGCTACTAGTGTCAGCAGCGCGCCAGCTGCAGCGCCCTGCAGGACGCCGCAGGAACTGACCGCCACAACACATGAGTAACATGATCGATTAGCGCCTCATGGAAGTGTGGTGGGGAGGCCTTCTCTGCTCAAGTGGCGCAGCACACAACAGGTTGTGCAGATGTTCTGCTGGATCCTCTTTGGGTGACAGTGGGTTCAATGACGTTTCTTCTCCTGCTAGTCTTAAACTACTGTAACCGGTTATTTTCTAGCCCGGTGCGGGATTCGATACGGGGTGTCCTGCACCACAAGGCGGCATCGCTAACCGCTCGGCTTAAGGGTCAGACCCGTTAGCTAGGGGCTAACGTGTCTTATTAGTAGTTTACAGTCGTCACCCTCCCCGGAAGCGCGCCCTCGCGCTTTGTTATTCCCGCGCTCCGAAGAGACTTCTGAGGATCTGCACACTTCCGGATCCCGCCGCTGCCACCAATGTAAACGGTTATTTTCTTGCCCGGTGCGGGATTCGATACGGGGTGTACTGCACCACAAGGCGACGTCACTAACCGCTCGGCTAAAGGGTCAGACCCGTTAGCTAGCTAGGGGCTAACATGTCATATTAGGAGTTTACACTACAATATGGTGCAGGGTATCATTCCTGGGGTACACCAAAACAAAAAAATGTATGCCTTATTTGGGCTGAGTGGATAGAGGATAAATATGCCTTTACTGACGTAAAATCTGTTAAACTATGTTTTTGTTGGTTAAAAAAAACTTTATAATTTAATAGAATCCCTTTGTTTTTCCAAAGGTAACGGTCATGTATGGAAGCCAGTTCACAGCAAACAAAACAATAAACTATAGAAACCGATTACAATATATAATCATATGTAAATCACCATTATACTAACGAATTATACTGATACACTGTCTTGCTTTGATGCTACAATGTGATTATATGCTACTACTGTGTCACTGATACTAACGTCTTATGGCGAACGCAGAAGTAACGACAAAGATCACTTTGTAGCCCCTTTATTGAACTCACACAGAAACGAGATCTCACAAAATGTGACACAATACATGGCGGTCATCTACTCGAACAACAAAGTTGTTCAGGGTTTCAGTTCCAAGGTTACACAACACAACAGAATGACACCTACAATTACACCACAACAAATAGTAATCACATAAACACATAAAACCACATAAAACACTTACAAAACATTTAATAACAACTGACAATCTGCACGCAGTGCCTGATGGGTAAAGCAGGACAATTGGCACAATTCTGACGGGGTAGCGACTTCGCTACAGTATCATTGGCCTTCTCACATACTTTGCTAATACTACTGTTATACTACTGAAGTATAAAATGGTATTTGCCCCCGTCTAACGGTGCAGTTCTCATAACTTTCTTCGTCAAACGTTTGTCATATTAAAATGGACGGCCCTGCTGCAATACCTTAAAAGGCCACTAGTTGGCCACCTCCAACTTTTTTCAAGGCGCTGTTTCTAAAGCACATCAACTGTTAGTCCCAACAGGCTACGTAGGAAATAGTTTCTAAACTGCCGGCATTTCTGTGGCTCCGTGTAGCTCTTTTCCACTTTTATCACTCCATCTTATTTCCAGGGACCAGGTATCATTCCATCTTATTTCCAGGTATCATTCCATCTTATTTCCAGGGACCAGGTATCACTCCATCTTATTTCCAGGTATCATTCCATCTTATTTCCAGGTATCATTCCATCTTATTTCCAGGTATCATTCCATCTTATTTCCAGGGACCAGGTATCACTCCATCTTATTTCCAGGTATCATTCCATCTTATTTCCAGGTATCATTCCATCTTATTTCCAGGGACCAGGTATCACTCCATCTTATTTCCAGGTATCATTCCATCTTATTTCCAGGTATCATTCCATCTTATTTCCAGGTATCATTCCATCTTATTTCCAGGGACCAGGTATCATTCCATCTTATTTCCAGGTATCATTCCATCTTATTTCCAGGTATCATTCCATCTTATTTCCAGGGACCAGGTATCATTCCATCTTATTTCCAGGTATCATTCCATCTTATTTCCAGGGACCAGGTATCACTCCATCTTATTTCCAGGTATCACTCCATCTTATTTCCAGGTATCACTCCATCTTATTTCCAGGGACCAGGTATCACTCCATCTTAATTCCAGGGACCAGGTATCATTCCATCTTATTTCCAGGTATCATTCCATCTTATTTCCAGGTATCATTCCATCTTATTTCCAGGGACCAGGTATCATTCCATCTTATTTCCAGGTATCATTCCATCTTATTTCCAGGGACCAGGTATCATTCCATCTTATTTCCAGGTATCATTCCATCTTATTTCCAGGGACCAGGTATCATTCCATCTTATTTCCAGGTATCATTCCATCTTATTTCCAGGTATCATTCCATCTTATTTCCAGGTATCATTCCATCTTATTTCCAGGGACCAGGTATCATTCCATCTTATTTCCAGGTATCATTCCATCTTATTTCCAGGTATCATTCCATCTTATTTCCAGGAAGGCAACGAGAAGAAAGCTCGACCAAAACGAGGCCTTTAACCGACAGTTTAAACTGTCAAATTGTTCCAGCAACATCCGCATGTTAACTTTGAACACTTTAAATGACGAATGTGAGATTCACTAATTATAATTAAGCTGGTATTTACATCAGAACTTACAAAAAATAGTATAGCTGAAGTGTATTTTATTAGGTAAACTTCAGTAAACTTCAAGTAAAGCTCAAGTGTCTGTACTAGTAGTATACTTGCCAGTATACTTAAGTATAATTTTGTTTAGTATATCTCTGATAAGTACTTAAAAAGTAAACTGAAAGTATACTCACCGATTTTTAGTTTAAAATAAGTGTACTAATAGTGAATAAACTACTTTTTTTGTAAGGGCGCCACCCATCAGGCCACTAACCATAACAGCGTTGGCATGGTGACGGCGGGGGGGTGGACGGTGTCTCATTTCACAGTGGGTGAAAGTATGTAAAATAGGACAAATGCGTAGGTCATATCCAGAAATACACTTCACGTCAAGTCTTAAGTCACATCTACAGACACACTTCACTTCAAGTCATAAGTCACATCTACGGACACACTTCACTTCAAGTCTTAAGTCACATCTACAGACACACTTCACTTCAAGTCTTAAGTCACATCTACAGACACACTTCACTTCAAGTCATAAGTCACATCTACGGACACACTTCACTTCAAGTCTTAAGTCACATCTACAGACACACTTCACTTCAAGTCATAAGTCACATCTACAGACACACTTCACTTCAAGTCTTAAGTCACATCTACAGACACACTTCACTTCAAGTCATAAGTCACATCTACAGACACACTTCACTTCAAGTCTTAAGTCACATCTACAGACACACTTCACTTCAAGTCTTAAGTCACATCTACAGACACACTTCACTTCAAGTCATAAGTCACATCTACAGACACACTTCACTTCAAGTCATAAGTCACATCTATGGACACACTTCACTTCAAGTCATAAGTCACATCTACAGACACACTTCACTTCAAGTCATAAGTCACATCTACAGACACACTTCACTTCAAGTCATAAGTCACATCTACAGACACACTTCACTTCAAGACATAAGTCACATCTACAGACACACTTCACTTCAAGTCATAAGACACATCTACAGACACACTTCAATTCAAGTCATAAGACACATATACAGATACACTTCACTTCAAGTCATAAGTCACATCTACAGACACACTTCACTTCAAGTCATAAGTCACATCTACAGACACACTTCACATCAAGTCATAAGTCACATTTAGAGACACACTTCACTTCAAGTCATAAGTCACATCTACAGACACACTTCACTTCAACTCATAAGTCACATCTACAGACACACTTCGCTTCAAGTCATAAGTCACATCTACAGACACGCTTCGCTTCAAGTCATAAGTCACATCTACAGACAAACTTCACTGTAAGTCATAAGTCACATCTACAGACACACTTCACTGTAAGTCATAAGTCACATCTACAGACACACTTCACTTCAAGTCATAAGTCACATCTACAGACAAACTTCACTGTAAGTCATAAGTCACATCTACGGACACACTTCACTTCAAGTCATAAGTCACATCTACGGACACACTTCACTTCAAGTCTTAAGTCACATCTACGGACACACTTCACTTCAAGTCATAAGTCACATCTACAGACACACTTCACATCGAGTCAATGAGTCACATCTACAGACACACTTCACTTCAAGTCATAAGTCACATCTACAGACACACTTCACATCGAGTCAATGAGTCACATCTACAGACACACTTCACTTCAAGTCATAAGTCACATCTACAGACACACTTCACTTCAAGACATAAGTTACATCTACAGACACACTTCACTTCAAGACATAAGTCACATCTACAGACACACTTCACTTCAAATCATAAGTCACATCTACGGACACACTGATTCACTTCAAGTCTTAAGTCACATCTACAGACACACTTCACTTCAAGTCATAAGTCACATCTACAGACACACTTCACATCGAGTCATGAGTCACATCTACAGACACACTTCACTTCAAGTCGTAAGTCACATCTACAGACACACTTCACTTCAAGACATAAGTCACATCTACAGACACACTTCACTTCAAGTCATAAGTCACATCTACAGACACGCTTCACTTCAAGTCATAAGTCACATCTACAGACACACTTCACTGTAAGTCATAAGTCACATCTACAGAAACACTTCAATTCAAGTCATAAGACACATCTACAGACACACTTCACTTCAAGTCATAAGTCACATCTACAGACACACTTCACTTCAATTCTTAAGTCACATCTACAGACACACTTCGCTTCAAGTCATAAGTCACATTTAGAGACACACTTCACTTCAAGTCTTAAGTCACATCTACGGACACACTTCACTTCAAGTCATAAGTCACATCTACAGACACACTTCACATCGAGTCAATGAGTCACATCTACAGACACACTTCACTTCAAGTCATAAGTCACATCTACAGACACACTTCACATCGAGTCAATGAGTCACATCTACAGACACACTTCACTTCAAGTCATAAGTCACATCTACAGACACACTTCACTTCAAGACATAAGTCACATCTACAGACACACTTCACTTCAAGACATAAGTCACATCTACAGACACACTTCACTTCAAATCATAAGTCACATCTACGGACACACTGATTCACTTCAAGTCTTAAGTCACATCTACAGACACACTTCACTTCAAGTCATAAGTCACATCTACAGACACACTTCACATCGAGTCATGAGTCACATCTACAGACACACTTCACTTCAAGTCGTAAGTCACATCTACAGACACACTTCACTTCAAGACATAAGTCACATCTACAGACACACTTCACTTCAAGTCATAAGTCACATCTACAGACACACTTCACTTCAAGTCATAAGTCACATCTACAGACACACTTCACTTCAAGTCATAAGTCACATCTACAGAAACACTTCAATTCAAGTCATAAGACACATCTACAGACACACTTCACTTCAAGTCATAAGTCACATCTACAGACACACTTCACTTCAATTCTTAAGTCACATCTACAGACACACTTCGCTTCAAGTCATAAGTCACATTTAGAGACACACTTCACTTCAAGTCATAAGTCACATCTACAGACACACTTCACTTCAACTCATAAGTCACATCTACAGACACACTTCGCTTCAAGTCATAAGTCACATCTACAGACACGCTTCGCTTCAAGTCATGTTACATCTACAGACACACTTCGCTTCAAGTCATAAGTCACATCAACAGACACACTTCACTTCAAGTCATAAGTCACATCTACAGACACACCGCTATATAAGTCACATCTACAGACACACTTCACTTCAAGTCTTAAGTCACATCTACAGACACACTGCACTTCAAGTCATAAATCACATCTACAGACACACTTCACTTCAAGTCATACGTCACATCTACAGACACACTTCACTTCAAGTCTTAAGTCACATCTACAGACACACTTCACATCGAGTCATGAGTCACATCTACAGACACACTTCACTTCAAGTCCTAAGTCACATCTACAGACACGCCGCCGCGCCTCCACTACAGGTCTTCAGCCCGCGCTAGCATCAAGAGACGTATGGTGTGTGTATTAACATTTGTTAACATTTACTTTTAACTGAAGAGACTGACGACAGTTCTTCCGTGGATTGCTGAGCAGTTGCGCCCTCATTAAAATTGCGTGGCTTTGTTTTAGAAACTAAATTGGCTCTTAACGTCTTTCTGTACTTGTGTATATTTTGGTGATGTGTGTTTCTGTACTTGTGTATTTTTGGTGATGTGTGTTTCTGTACTTGTTGAGTATTTTGTTGATGTGTGTTTCTGTACTAGTTGTGTATTTTGGTGATGTGTGTATCTGTACTAGTTGTGTATTTTGGGGATGTGTGTTTCTGGACTCGTGTGTATTTTGGGGATGTGTGTTTTTGTACTTGTGTGTATTTTGGGGATTTGTGTTTCTGTACTCGTTGTGTATATTTTGGGGATGTGTTTTTCTGTACTTGTTGTGTGTATTTTGGTGACGTGTGTTTCTGTACTTTTTGTGTGTATTTTGGGGATGTGTGTTTCTGTACTTGTTGTGTATTTTGGGGATGTGTGTTTCTGTACTCGTTGTGTGTATTTTGGGGATGTGTGTTTCTGTACTCGTTGTGTGTATTTTGGGGATGTGTGTTTCTGTACTGGTTGTGTGTAGTATTTGGGGGATGTGTGTTTCTGTACTGGTGGTGTGTAGTATTTGGGGGATGTGTGTTTCTGTACTGGTTGTGTGTAGTATTTGGGGGATGTGTGTTTCTGTACTGGTTGTGTGTAGTATTTGGGGGATGTGTGTTTCTGTACTGGTTGTGTGTAGTATTTGGGGGATGTGTGTTTCTGTACTGGTGGTGTGTAGTATTTGGGGGATGTGCGTTTCTGTACTTGTGTAGTATTTGGGGGATGTGTGTTTCTGTACTGGTTGTGTGTAGTATTTGGGGGATGTGTGTTTCTGTACTGGTTGTGTGTAGTATTTGGGGGATGTGTGTTTCTGTACTGGTTGTGTGTAGTATTTGGGGGATGTGTGTTTCTGTACTGGTTGTGTGTAGTATTTGGGGGATGTGTGTTTCTGTACTGGTTGTGTGTAGTATTTGGGGATGTGTGTTTCTGTACAGGTTGTGTGTAGTATTTGGGGGATGTGTGTTTCTGTACTGGTTGTGTGTAGTATTTGGGGGATGTGTGTTTCTGTACTGGTGGTGTGTAGTATTTGGGGGATGTGTGTTTCTGTACTGGTGGTGTGTAGTATTTGGGGGATGTGTGTTTCTGTACTGGTGGTGTGTGGTATTTGGGGGATGTGTGTTTCTGTAGTGGTGGTGTGTGGTATTTGGGGGATGTGTGTTTCTGTACTGGTGGTGTGTGGTATTTGGGGGATGTGTGTTTCTGTACCGGTGGTGTGTGGTATTTGGGGGATGTGTGTTTCTGTACCGGTGGTGTGTGGTATTTGGGGGATGTGTGTTTCTGTACTGGTGGTGTGTGGTATTTGGGGGATGTGTGTTTCTGTACTGGTGGTGTGTAGTATTTGAGGGATGTGTGTTTCTGTACTGGTGGTGTGTAGTATTTGGGGGATGTGTGTTTCTGTACTGGTGGTGTGTAGTATTTGGGGGATGTGTGTTTCTGTACTGGTGGTGTGTAGTATTTGGGGGATGTGTGTTTCTGTACTGGTGGTGTGTAGTATTTGGGGGATGTGTGTTTCTGTAGTGGTGGTGTGTAGTATTTGGGGGATGTGTGTTTCTGTACTGGCTGTGTGTAGTATTTGGGGGATGTGTGTTTCTGTACTGGCTGTGTGTAGTATTTGAGGGATGTGTGTTTCTGTACTGGTGGTGTGTAGTATTTGGGGGATGTGTGTTTCTGTACTGGTGGTGTGTAGTATTTGGGGGATGTGTGTTTCTGTACTGGTGGTGTGTAGTATTTGGGGGGGGGTGTTTCTGTACTGGTGGTGTGTAGTATTTGGGGGATGTGTGTTTCTGTACTGGTGGTGTGTAGTATTTGGGGGATGTGTGTTTCTGTACTGGTGGTGTGTAGTATTTGGGGATGTGTGTTTCTGTACTGGTGGTGTGTAGTAATTGAGGGATGTGTGTTTCTGTACTGGTTGTGTGTAGTATTTGGGGGATGTGTGTTTCTGTACTGGTGGTGTGTAGTAATTGAGGGATGTGTGTTTCTGTACTGGTTGTGTGTAGTATTTGAGGGATGTGTGTTTCTGTACTGGTGGTGTGTAGTAATTGAGGGATGTGTGTTTCTGTACTGGTGGTGTGTAGTATTTGGGGGATGTGTGTTTCTGTAGTGGTGGTGTGTAGTATTTGGGGGATGTGTGTTTCTGTACTGCTTGTGTGTAGTATTTGAGGGATGTGTGTTTCTGTACTGGTGGTGTGTAGTATTTGGGGGATGTGTGTTTCTGTACTGGTGGTGTGTAGTATTTGAGGGATGTGTGTTTCTGTACGGGTGGTGTGTAGTATTTGGGGGATGTGTGTTTCTGTACTGGTGGTGTGTAGTATTTGGGGGATGTGTGTTTCTGTAGTGGTGGTGTGTAGTATTTGGGGGATGTGTGTTTCTGTACTGGTGGTGTGTAGTATTTGGGGGATGTGTGTTTCTGTAGTGGTGGTGTGTAGTATTTGGGGGATGTGTGTTTCTGTACTGGTGGTGTGTAGTATTTGGGGGATGTGTGTTTCTGTACTGGTGGTGTGTAGTATTTGGGGGATGTGTGTTTCTGTACTGGCTGTGTGTAGTATTTGGGGGATGTGTGTTTCTGTACTGGTTGTGTGTAGTATTTGGGGGATGTGTGTTTCTGTACTGGTTGTGTGTAGTATTTGGGGATGTGTGTTTCTGTACTGGTTGTGTGTAGTATTTGGGGGATGTGTGTTTCTGTACTGGTGGTGTGTAGTATTTGGGGGATGTGTGTTTCTGTACTGGTGGTGTGTAGTATTTGGGGGATGTGTGTTTCTGTAGTGGTGGTGTGTGGTATTTGGGGGATGTGTGTTTCTGTACTGGTGGTGTGTGGTATATGGGGGATGTGTGTTTCTGTACTGGTGGTGTGTGGTATTTGGGGGATGTGTGTTTCTGTACTGGTGGTGTGTGGTATTTGGGGGATGTGTGTTTCTGTACTGGTTGTGTGTAGTATTTGGGGGATGTGTGTTTCTGTACTGGTGGTGTGTAGTATTTGGGGGATGTGTGTTTCTGTACTGGTGGTGTGTAGTATTTGGGGGATGTGTGTTTCTGTACTGGTGGTGTGTAGTATTTGGGGGATGTGTGTTTCTGTACTGGTGGTGTGTAGTATTTGGGGGATGTGTGTTTCTGTACTGGTGGTGTGTAGTATTTGGGGGATGTGTGTTTCTGTACTGGTTGTGTGTAGTATTTGGGGGATGTGTGTTTCTGTACTGGTTGTGTGTAGTATTTGAGGGATGTGTGTTTCTGTACTGGTGGTGTGTAGTAATTGAGGGATGTGTGTTTCTGTACTGGTGGTGTGTAGTATTTGGGGGATGTGTGTTTCTGTAGTGGTGGTGTGTAGTATTTGGGGGATGTGTGTTTCTGTAGTGGTGGTGTGTAGTATTTGGGGGATGTGTGTTTCTGTACTGGTGGTGTGTAGTATTTGGGGGATGTGTGTTTCTGTACTGGTGGTGTGTAGTATTTGGGGGATGTGTGTTTCTGTACGGGTGGTGTGTAGTATTTGGGGGATGTGTGTTTCTGTACTGGTGGTGTGTAGCATTTGGGGGATGTGTGTTTCTGTAGTGGTGGTGTGTAGTATTTGGGGGATGTGTGTTTCTGTACTGGTGGTGTGTAGTATTTGGGGGATGTGTGTTTCTGTACTGGTGGTGTGTAGTATTTGGGGGATGTGTGTTTCTGTACTGGTGGTGTGTAGTATTTGGGGGATGTGTGTTTCTGTAGTGGTGGTGTGTGGTATTTGGGGGATGTGTGTTTCTGTACTGGTGGTGTGTGGTATATGGGGGATGTGTGTTTCTGTACTGGTGGTGTGTGGTATTTGGGGGATGTGTGTTTCTGTACTGGTGGTGTGTGGTATTTGGGGGATGTGTGTTTCTGTACTGGTTGTGTGTAGTATTTGGGGGATGTGTGTTTCTGTACTGGTGGTGTGTAGTATTTGGGGGATGTGTGTTTCTGTACTGGTTGTGTGTAGTATTTGGGGGATGTGTGTTTCTTTACTGGTGGTGTGTAGTATTTGGGGGATGTGTGTTTCTGTACTGGTGGTGTGTAGTATTTGGGGGATGTGTGTTTCTGTACTGGTGGTGTGTAGTATTTGAGGGATGTGTGTTTCTGTACTGGTGGTTTGTAGTATTTGGGGGATGTGTGTTTCTGTACTGGTGGTGTGTAGTATTTGGGGGATGTGTGTTTCTGTACTGGTGGTGTGTAGTATTTGGGGGATGTGTGTTTCTGTAGTGGCGGTGTGTAGTATTTGGGGGATGTGTGTTTCTGTACTGGCGGTGTGTAGTATTTGGGGGATGTGTGTTTCTGTACTGGCTGTGTGTAGTATTTGAGGGATGTGTGTTTCTGTACTGGCGGTGTGTAGTATTTGGGGGATGTGTGTTTCTGTACTGGTGGTGTGTAGTATTTGGGGGGTGTGTGTTTCTGTACTGGTGGTGTGTAGTATTTGGGGGATGTGTGTTTCTGTAGTGGTGGTGTGTAGTATTTGGGGGATGTGTGTTTCTGTACTGGTGGTGTGTAGTATTTGGGGGATGTGTGTTTCTGTACTGGTGGTGTGTAGTAATTGAGGGATGTGTGTTTCTGTACTGGTTGTGTGTAGTATTTGGGGGATGTGTGTTTCTGTACTGGTGGTGTGTAGTAATTGAGGGATGTGTGTTTCTGTACTGGTTGTGTGTAGTATTTGAGGGATGTGTGTTTCTGTACTGGTGGTGTGTAGTAATTGAGGGATGTGTGTTTTTGTACTGGTGGTGTGTAGTATTTGGGGGATGTGTGTTTCTGTAGTGGTGGTGTGTAGTATTTGGGGGATGTGTGTTTCTGTAGTGGTGGTGTGTAGTATTTGGGGGATGTGTGTTTCTGTACTGGTGGTGTGTAGTATTTGGGGGATGTGTGTTTCTGTACTGGTGGTGTGTAGTATTTGGGGGATGTGTGTTTCTGTACTGGTGGTGTGTGGTATTTGGGGGATGTGTGTTTCTGTACTGGTGGTGTGTGGTATTTGGGGGATGTGTGTTTCTGTAGTGGTGGTGTGTAGTATTTGGGGGATGTGTGTTTCTGTAGTGGTGGTGTGTAGTATTTGGGGGATGTGTGTTTCTGTACTGGTGGTGTGTAGTATTTGGGGGATGTGTGTTTCTGTACTGGTGGTGTGTAGTATTTATGGGATGTGTGTTTCTGCACTGGTGGTGTGTAGTATTTGGGGGATGTGTGTTTCTGTACTGGTGGTGTGTAGTATTTGGGGGATGTGTGTTTCTGTACTGGTGGTGTGTGGTATTTGGGGGATGTGTGTTTCTGTACTGGTTGTGTGTAGTATTTGGGGGATGTGTGTTTCTGTACTGGTGGTGTGTAGTATTGGGGATGTGTGTTGCTGTACTGGTGGTGTGTAGTATTTGGGGGATGTGTGTTTCTGTACTGGTGGTGTGTAGTATTTGTGGGATGTGTGTTTCTGTACTGGTGGTGTGTAGTATTTGGGGGATGTGTGTTTCTGTACTGGTGGTGTGTAGTATTTGGGGGATGTGTGTTTCTGTACTGGTGGTGTGTGGTATTTGGGGGATGTGTGTTTCTGTACTGGTTGTGTGTAGTATTTGGGGGATGTGTGTTTCTGTACTGGTGGTGTGTAGTATTGGGGATGTGTGTTGCTGTACTGGTGGTGTGTAGTATTTGGGGGATGTGTGTTTCTGTACTGGTGGTGTGTCGTATTTGGGGGATGTGTGTTTCTGTACTGGTGGTGTGTAGTATTTGGGGGATGTGTGTTTCTGTACTGGTGGTGTGTAGTATTTGGGGGATGTGTGTTTCTGTACTGGTGGTGTGTAGTATTTGGGGGATGTGTGTTTCTGTACTGGTGGTGTGTAGTATTTGGGGGATGTGTGTTTCTGTACTGGTGGTGTGTAGTATTTGGGGGATGTGTGTTTCTGTACTGGTTGTGTGTAGTATTTGGGGGATGTGTGTTTCTGTACTGGTGGTGTGTAGTAATTGAGGGATGTGTGTTTCTGTACTGGTTGTGTGTAGTATTTGAGGGATGTGTGTTTCTGTACTGGTGGTGTGTAGTAATTGAGGGATGTGTGTTTCTGTACTGGTGGTGTGTAGTATTTGGGGGATGTGTGTTTCTGTAGTGGTGGTGTGTAGTATTTGGGGGATGTGTGTTTCTGTAGTGGTGGTGTGTAGTATTTGGGGGATGTGTGTTTCTGTACTGGTGGTGTGTAGTATTTGGGGGATGTGTGTTTCTGTACTGGTGGTGTGTAGTATTTGGGGGATGTGTGTTTCTGTACGGGTGGTGTGTAGTAATTGAGGGATGTGTGTTTCTGTACTGGTGGTGTGTAGTATTTGGGGGATGTGTGTTTCTGTAGTGGTGGTGTGTAGTATTTGGGGGATGTGTGTTTCTGTACTGGTGGTGTGTAGTATTTGGGGGATGTGTGTTTCTGTACTGGTGGTGTGTAGTATTTGGGGGATGTGTGTTTCTGTACTGGTGGTGTGTAGTATTTGGGGGATGTGTGTTTCTGTAGTGGTGGTGTGTGGTATTTGGGGGATGTGTGTTTCTGTACTGGTGGTGTGTGGTATATGGGGGATGTGTGTTTCTGTACTGGTGGTGTGTGGTATTTGGGGGATGTGTGTTTCTGTACTGGTGGTGTGTGGTATTTGGGGGATGTGTGTTTCTGTACTGGTTGTGTGTAGTATTTGGGGGATGTGTGTTTCTGTACTGGTGGTGTGTAGTATTTGGGGGATGTGTGTTTCTGTACTGGTGGTGTGTAGTATTTGGGGGATGTGTGTTTCTGTACTGGTGGTGTGTAGTATTTGGGGGATGTGTGTTTCTGTACTGGTGGTGTGTAGTATTTGGGGGATGTGTGTTTCTGTACTGGTGGTGTGTAGTATTTGAGGGATGTGTGTTTCTGTACTGGTGGTGTGTAGTATTTGGGGGATGTGTGTTTCTGTACTGGTGGTGTGTAGTATTTGGGGGATGTGTGTTTCTGTACTGGTGGTGTGTAGTATTTGGGGGATGTGTGTTTCTGTAGTGGCGGTGTGTAGTATTTGGGGGATGTGTGTTTCTGTACTGGCGGTGTGTAGTATTTGGGGGATGTGTGTTTCTGTACTGGCTGTGTGTAGTATTTGAGGGATGTGTGTTTCTGTACTGGCGGTGTGTAGTATTTGGGGGATGTGTGTTTCTGTACTGGTGGTGTGTAGTATTTGGGGGGTGTGTGTTTCTGTACTGGTGGTGTGTAGTATTTGGGGGATGTGTGTTTCTGTAGTGGTGGTGTGTAGTATTTGGGGGATGTGTGTTTCTGTACTGGTGGTGTGTAGTATTTGGGGGATGTGTGTTTCTGTACTGGTGGTGTGTAGTAATTGAGGGATGTGTGTTTCTGTACTGGTTGTGTGTAGTATTTGGGGGATGTGTGTTTCTGTACTGGTGGTGTGTAGTAATTGAGGGATGTGTGTTTCTGTACTGGTTGTGTGTAGTATTTGAGGGATGTGTGTTTCTGTACTGGTGGTGTGTAGTAATTGAGGGATGTGTGTTTTTGTACTGGTGGTGTGTAGTATTTGGGGGATGTGTGTTTCTGTAGTGGTGGTGTGTAGTATTTGGGGGATGTGTGTTTCTGTAGTGGTGGTGTGTAGTATTTGGGGGATGTGTGTTTCTGTACTGGTGGTGTGTAGTATTTGGGGGATGTGTGTTTCTGTACTGGTGGTGTGTAGTATTTGGGGGATGTGTGTTTCTGTACTGGTGGTGTGTGGTATTTGGGGGATGTGTGTTTCTGTACTGGTGGTGTGTGGTATTTGGGGGATGTGTGTTTCTGTACTGGTGGTGTGTGGTATTTGGGGGATGTGTGTTTCTGTAGTGGTGGTGTGTAGTATTTGGGGGATGTGTGTTTCTGTAGTGGTGGTGTGTAGTATTTGGGGGATGTGTGTTTCTGTACTGGTGGTGTGTAGTATTTGGGGGATGTGTGTTTCTGTACTGGTGGTGTGTAGTATTTGTGGGATGTGTGTTTCTGTACTGGTGGTGTGTAGTATTTGGGGGATGTGTGTTTCTGTACTGGTGGTGTGTAGTATTTGGGGGATGTGTGTTTCTGTACTGGTGGTGTGTGGTATTTGGGGGATGTGTGTTTCTGTACTGGTTGTGTGTAGTATTTGGGGGATGTGTGTTTCTGTACTGGTGGTGTGTAGTATTGGGGATGTGTGTTGCTGTACTGGTGGTGTGTAGTATTTGGGGGATGTGTGTTTCTGTAGTGGTGGTGTGTAGTATTTGGGGGATGTGTGTTTCTGTACTGGTGGTGTGTGGTATTTGGGGGATGTGTGTTTCTGTACTGGTGGTGTGTGGTATTTGGGGGATGTGTGTTTCTGTACTGGTTGTGTGTATTTTGGGGATGTGTGTTTCTGTACTGGTTGTGTGTAGTATTTGGGGGATGTGTGTTTCTGTACTGGTGGTGTGTCGTATTTGGGGGATGTGTGTTTCTGTACTGGTGGTGTGTAGTATTTGGGGGATGTGTGTTTCTGTACTGGTGGTGTGTAGTATTTGGGGGATGTGTGTTTCTGTACTGGTGGTGTGTAGTATTTGGGGGATGTGTGTTTCTGTACTGGTGGTGTGTAGTATTTGGGGGATGTGTGTTTCTGTACTGGTGGTGTGTAGTATTTGAGGGATGTGTGTTTCTGTACTGGTGGTGTGTAGTATTTGGGGGATGTGTGTTTCTGTACTGGGGGTGTGTAGTATTTGGGAGATGTGTGTTTCTGTACTGGGGGTGTGTAGTATTTGGGGGATGTGTGTTTCTGTACTGGTGGTGTGTAGTATTTGGGGGATGTGTGCCCAGCCCACTGGTGACGCTTGTTTCCCGTGCGGACTCCCACCAGAGAAGAATCACTCCGCGCAGCCGTCGGTGTCGCGGCTGTTAGGTGGGAGGAAGTGCGGAGGGAAGCATCCGGCAGCAGCGTGCGTCTTCCTCCACCCATAGGTGGACTTCTCTTCTTCTGCTGTGAGTTAAAAAGTCCGCCTCTTACCTGACGCGTCCCTCCTTCGGCGGACCAGGACGCCGTTCCGACCCGGACTCGTCGCGCGTCTCCGTCGGGGCGTTGTGCGGCTGGCTGCGTCCCGCTCCTTGGTTGTGCGCCGCCGCCGCCGCCGCCGCGTGTGGTAGTCCGGCCGGCGGGCCGGGGGGCCGGCGGGTAAAGATGGACAGCAGCTTTGCGCCGCTGGAGAAGCCGTTCGGTAAGTTCAGCGTCTCGCTGCCTTTGTGTCTCCGAGCCCGCCGGCGGCGCGGCGGCGGCGTGTCGAGTCGCGGCCGGGCCGCTTTGATGACTCGTTAAAGTGTCGCCGATTATCTGTTCAGTTGAGCGGCGCCGCTGCTTTTGTGCCGTTTTAAACGCAACTTTCTGGCGGTTTCCATCTGTGGGCACCAAGCTTTCAGATCAGCTCACGTTTGGCCTTTTAACGTCAGGCAAACCCCGGACTTTCGCTGTGTTGGGGGAAACTGCAGCAGGTTTCCCCCAGAAGAAAAAAAAAAGGAAAAGCAAAACGAATGACAGCAGATTTCCGCCGGTGATTAAAAATCCCCTGGTGTTATCGCCCTCGTTAAAGAAAGCCTTGGCATCTTCCCCGAAATCTCCACGCGTTCCCACACACCTCGGGCTGCGCACAGAGAACCGCTGCCGCTATTAGCTGTGAGAGTCTCACGCTATTGATCTGCCAGGCTGACGCAACTGAAAAGGAGCTGATCGTGGATCAGCTCATCTCAGATGTACTCTGTGGATCAGCTCATCTCAGGTGTAGTCTGTGGATTAGCCCATCTCTGGATCAGCTCATCTCATATATGGTTTGTGGATCAGCTCATCTCATGTAATCTGTGGATCAGCTCATCTCAGATATGGTTTGTGGATCAGCTCATCTCATGTAATCTGTGGATCAGCTCATCTCAGATGTACTTTGTGGATCAGCTCATCTCATGTAATCTGTGGATCAGCTCATCTCAGATGTACTCTGTGGATCAGCTCATCTCAGATATAGTTTGTGGATCAGCTCATCTCAGATGTACTTTGTGGATCAGCTCATCTCATGTAATCTGTGGATCAGCTCATCTCAGATGTAGTTTGTGGATCAGCTCATCTCATGTAATCTGTGGATCAGCTCATCTCAGATGTAGTTTGTGGAACAGCTCATCTCAGATGTAATCTGTGGATCAGCTCATCTCAGATGTACTCTGTGGATCAGCTCATCTCAGATGTACTTTGTGGATCAGCTCATCTCAGTTAATCTGTGGATCAGCTCATCTCAGATGTACTTTGTGGATCAGCTCATCTCAGATGTAGTTTGGATCAGCTCATCTCAGATGTAGTTTGTGGATCAGCTCATCTCAGATGTAGTTTGTGGATCAGCTCATCACAGATGTACTTTGTGGATCAGCTCATCTCAGATGTACTTTGTGGATCAGCTCATCTCAGAAGTACTTTGTGGATCAGCTCATCTCAGATGTACTTTGTGGATCAGCTCATCTCAGATGTAGTCTGGTTTCGTGAGAGACAAAGCACAAACGTGTCTCTCATTCATTAATATGAATGACGGCTGCATGGGTCGGATGCTTGTCGGGTCTTGTGGAGGTGCTCTTGTTACTTGGATAAGAAGAACAATGGATACCTATGCAAACACCATCATCCTAGTTCCACCTCACGAGTCGGCCCTTCTGTGTGTGGCTTCACGATGGGCCCAAGTCTTTTTCCATCCTTTCGTTGTCGTCCACAGCTGATAGTGTCGCTTTGTGCTATTAGACATGTAGTTGGGATGCACACACAATGATCTTTGTTTGCATGAGGGAATTTTCCTGCAGTGTTGCTGAACACAACATCCCATCTGAACACACACACACACACGTGATGAAAGTGTGTGTATGTCTATGTATGTTTGTGTTTACAATACAAGTGTGTGTATGTCTTTATGTATGAAGCCTATGTGGTGTGGTGAGTCACATACCCACATATATGTGGGTGTGTGTGTGTGTGTGTGTGTGTGTGTGTATGTTGTCAGTCTTTCCAACTGAATGTATATTCAGTCATAGTGTGTGTATGTGTGTATGTATTCAGTCATAGTGTGTGTATGTGTGTATGTATTCAGTCATAGTGTGTGTGTGTGTAGCCCTCACTGTGGACGGGCTGAGGTATTGAGCAATGCCTCGCAGCCGGAGCCGTGTGTGCAGGCAGGGTGGTGCGGCGCAGTGCACACGCACCACCGAGTCGGCGCTCAGAATCGGTGCTGATCCTTCTCATAGTTTCCTGGGTGGTCAAAGTGAGCAGAGGCAGGTTCACCTGCGAGGAATTATGGCCCTAAGCAGCAGCGCATTATGATGTGGTTTATATTTCATCTCTTGAACTTGATGTAAAGCGTGTAGGCACTTGCCCCTACATTCCAGGAGGGAGAGGAAAAACAATGCTGGAGTGATCTGGGGGCTTGGATACGCTGGATAACTGGGTGACTGACTGCCTCTGCAGGACACCTACTGACTGTATGTTGCCGGCATTAACTCCCCCCCCCCCCCCCCGGCTGTGCACAGACGGGGAGTGACCACGAACGACCGTGTGTTGTGAGATCTTGCAGAAACCAGGGCAGATAATGTGTTACAGTTGTGTTATTTTGTTTGGCATTCAGTCCCATGTTACTAGTCGGTGTTTTACACGTCTGTGGTGTGCATGTCGCATTCATAGAGAGAGGCTCTGCTAAGTATAAAGACGGGTCTACCAGCGAGATGCCGGGTGCGCGATGATTAAGTTGAAAATCAATATGCCCGTCCAGAGCTACTGACCCGGGACCCTGTGTAAGTGGAAGCACAGGTTGATCCCACCTGCAGAAGAAGTGACGCCGTCATCACCAAATTTCCCCAAACTTGTGCGTGGGCCCTGTTCTCTAAAGGGAAAATTACGACCCTGATGACTCAACCTGTGTCTATTCCTCGGTGTCTCCCCCTGCGATGGACTGACGTGTGTGGGACACATCGTTCTGCCTCCCCTGTTAAGGATGAAGACGCGGGTGACGGCTTCAGGGTCAATTTGAGGAATCCCCCCTGTGGAAGGTCTGATACTGCCGCTCCTGCAACGAGAAGTAATTACCGCTACCGCTGCTATGACAACTTATTATTATTATTATTATTATTATTATTACTATTATCATCTGTACACATAATGAACCTCATGCCACCCAACCAAAGCTTGCCATGAGCTCTTTGTCAGTTTGTGAAATCATTGCAAATGTTCTTGGCACTTTTTTCTTTCTTTCAAATGTTCTTTGTTTTAAATCCCTTCCCGTGGCTGCTGTTGCTAGCCCGTGTGTTATGTGGTCACAGGTTCCACAGAAGTGCCGCACTAGAGACGTGTGTTAGCATGTGACTTATTTTGGGGTGTCTCGTTGGGTTTTAAGCCTGTGATCAGTGCTAACGCTAAACGCTGGTGTCGGAGGAGGACGACGACGACGTCTCTGAATATCCTGTCTCTGGGCGCCCGGTAAACACGAAGGCGTATTTCACTTTCACCACCACACAGCCGGTACATTGCAGCCAGCTGGGCCTGTTATTAGCCGACGTGCAGAGAGCTGCACCAAGCAGCGGGCCAGGATGCACCTGAGCACACGTTTTCATCCCGCAGCCCGTTCCCGCCGCAGGTTAAAGCGAGGTTCACCGTGGTGGCGCGTAACCCAAGAAAGGCCGGAAGACTTCTTTATCCGCCGTGCTCGGGTCGGACACCAAGGCCTCACAGTGACACAAGACCGGTGGAGGCCGCATGGCCTGTCCAGGGAGCCTCCACCCGAAAAGACACCTTTTGTGTTTTTACTTTCTGCTCATCTGTCCGTGCACTCCCTCCACATGTTCCTTGTCAGCGCCGCTCGACACCATTCGCCACCAAGACTTCCTTTCAAGACTTTTCCGTACGAGTGCGGATGATTATTTTCACGTTTTTTCCACAACCTGTTCCCCAAAACTGGTGAAACCGACGCTTCTGGCCCCTGACACAGGGACGCCGTTCATCCACCCTCGTCTTCGTCACCGTCAGAAGTACAGTTCGGTGGCCGGTCGCTTCGTGATTCTCATAACCATTTCACTTAAAGGTCTTAAGCTGGAACGTCTTGTGGGAGTCTGTGTAACTGACCGCCCCTGTTTTAGTTTGTCTCCCTGCGCTCTCGTGCCTTGCCCTATTCTCTCTTTTTTGTGGCAGAAATTTGCATATGGAGTCCTTGTTTGAGAAAATAAATGTCATGTGCATGTCCGTGTTTGAGCTGTGTAGTGGCCCAACGTCAGCTGGGTTGTAAACACGCCGGCCTTTAGCGACACTGCTAGTTTTGTGTTTTAACACACCCTTGTACATACAACAGCAGTGGGCTCAGATAAGGTGGTACGCTGACCGTGTGGAGTTCTCATAGACGATAGGACATTGTCGCTGTTCTTTATTTGTCCCTTTTCCTTTTGTCATAACCAGAGGCAAGAATTACCCCAGAGCCAGTGGAAGACATCGATCCTAGCAGCTTTATGGCAGAGATCGTAAGCCCTTTTTTTTTAATATATCCTTTATTCACTTGTGTCATTTGTAAAACACTGTCAGAGGACTCACTTTTGTGTTAAATGATTAAAGAAAGGCAATTATGTGTCTCCATGAGCCACCAAGGCAGAGTCTGTGCTTCCATTTATCTTTCTTGGTCGTTCACTGGAAGAAGAAAAAAAGCCTTCCAGTAATCTGTTAAGAAAAGTACCATAACTGAGCACAATGCACAATCATTTCTCCTGCCAGAGGGCTCATTGTGAAACAAGCTGAAGCAAGCTATTCCCTCTTTTTCAAACACACCAAAGTGTAATTTTCCTGCACGGTTACACATGCCGTCTCATAAACAGTCTGCATGCAAACTCTCTCTCTCTCTCAAAAAAAAAGAAAAGAAAGAAAGAAGGGTTACCAGAGTTGACAACCATATTTTTCTCATTCTTCTGTGTTGCCTTTTTTCATATTGTGTTTTCGTATTGTCATATCATGTTTTTTGTTGTCATATTGTGTTTTCGTATTGTCATATCATGTTTTCGTATTGTCATATTGTGTTTTCTTGTTGTCATATTGTGTTTTCTTTGTCTTCCAAATATTCGCCTGCCTCAGTCTATGGGAGCCAACTATCCAGTTCAAGTGACAGATCCTCATGGTAAATAAGGCAGCTAAATTTCAACACTCTTTTTCCAGAAATTATTTATCGGCCCACTTAATGATCAATTTCCCTGAATGCACTCCTCTTTTTTTTTTTTTACCAGTATTCGTGTTATTCTCATGTTAATGTCCTCTCTCAGATCATCATGTTGTTTGGGATGCTCTCGTCTTCTTGATAACTAAACTGTTTGCACTGTTTCCTTACCAGCATACTGTGATTACAAACTACTCAGTCGTCCATGTTGCCTTGCCAGTGTATATTCTTTTCTGGCAAACTGAAACATGACTTTTATAAAGTGCTCTACAAAGCAGGTGTTTTGTGGGCTCACTCTCAGGTTGCACTGAACTCTTCATCAGTCAGTAACGTGTCTCCAACAGACGCAGTGACGCTCCATCTGAGCTCTATGCCTCCCGAATACTTCACACCGCCCACGGACCGGATAAGACAGGTCAGTACCACCCTGCGCCTGCAGAGTCAGCGCTGCATCAGAGAAAGCCCAATACTGGCCTCGCAGCTACTGCAGACATGAAAGTCATTTTGCAAAAACTCAGACAAAAGTACAAACGCATTCTCCTACACATCCTTAGTTTGATAATATAGCATCCTTTTGACAAACAAACCACCATTTGGTGGTTGGTGTGTGTTCATCCATGAATTGAATATTTATACATATGTAAATCCTCTTACTCGCAGGCCACAAAACATGAAAGTGGCAAAATGTAAATCTGTAAACACGATGATAATGTAGGGGAGAGTGAGGCAAGATGAGCCAGTGGGCAAGTTGCCCCACCCCTGTATCTAGGCAACTGTGCAAATGTTTCATCATGTGACCATAAATCCAGGGATAGCAGTGCTGAACTACCCTGTGGACTGGACTTCAAATGCAAAAGGGAAAAACGCTCCAACAGTTCCGAAGTCATATGCTCCTGCAGATCATACTAGAATTACTCTGACTCACAGTTTGTGATTTTAATGTAATAACTGACATTTCTGGCATCGTCACTTATGTGTTGTAACACTAGGCTGGTGCAGGTGGAGGGAGCTAGCAGCATGTGGCTAGTTAGCAAGAGTGCCGGGATAGCTGATTAGCTCAGTGTGGACAGACAACGGGATGGGGATTTCCACACTGCTACTATATTCTGTCATACATAGTAAATCGACCACACCAGGTCTCCACCCCACTATGTTCTCCGATCACACATGAACAGTGCAGCACAGAAATCCTAACCTGCGCCGGCTTTTTACGGTGAGACTTCACTGTTGTGGACATAGGTCGAAGCAGCACTGAGAATGAGCCACCCTGTGGCGCTATTTGGCATTGCAGCACTACTGTATTTATATTTACCAGACTCTGACTGTCACAGTATACATTTGAATTTCGTATAAGGGACATAAGGTTGTGTTAAAACTGGATACACTAAGGGATCGCCGGTTCAAATCCCCGTGTTACCTCCGTCTTGGTCGGGCGTCCCTACAGACACAGTTGGCCGTGTCTGTGGGCGGGAAGCCAGATGTCCTGGTTGCTACACTAGCGCCTCCTCTGGTCGGTCGGGGCACCTCTTCAGCGGGGAGGGGGAACTGGGGGGAATAGCGTGGTCCTCCCACGCGCTACGCCCCCCCTGGTGAAACTCCTCACTGTCAGGTGAAAAGAAGCGGCTGGTGACGCCACATGTATGGGAGGAGACGTGGTAGTCTGCAGCCCTCCTTGGGTCGGCAGAGGGGGTGGAGCAGAGACCGGGACGGCTCGGAAGAGTGGGGTAACTGGACGGATACAATTGAGGAGGAAGGGGGGAATCCAAAAACAAAAACGGATACACTTTTTGAAATATAGAATAAGACTGATCCTGTTATTTTAATAAAAGAGAGAAATATTCAGATTATTTATAAAGCGTATGTGTCTGCACTTGGCATTCTCTTTACCCATTCTCAGCACTTATCAGAGTTAAGGTGCCCTGTGCGGTGCCACATCTGCATAAATCACAGTCACGGGGAGGATATCTGAACCTGCAGGCTGTGAACCATAAGGAAAGCTCTGCTCTCGTAGTCTTGAAACAGAAAAATGGAAGGGAAATCACAGCAGTTTGGGAAATTGTTTGTTTTTCCTGTGTTGCAGCCAGTGGAGGATGGCGAGGATTGCATATACACGTCTATTTCACCAGGTACGTCATCCCTTTAACCAGAAGATCGTCAGAATGAAACACCTCTGTGGAAAATGTCATTAATTCTGAAACGATTATTGATGTTTAGGGATAATTCTGGGGGGGGGGGTTGTTTTGGGTTTTTTTACAACCTGGGTCTTGTTTTCCTCGTTTTTGCTTTGGTGCATATCTGGTATGATGTCGTTGTACTCGGCAGCTTCATTTTGTAGATTTTGGACGTGGGACACCGCTGGACTAAGCTTTACAAGTGTGTCTTGTGGGACAACTGAACACGAGCATCAGACATGCTTCAACAAGTCTTAACCCAATTATCTGAGCCACGTGTTTGGGAGTGAAAAGCAGAAGTGCAAGTTAAAAGTTAATACTTAAATGTTCAGTGTTATCCACGGTGGCTCTCACTGTTGACTCACCTCCTGGCTCAACTTGAAGGAATGGGTCACCCATGCCTACCGTAGGCAGTAGTAACGATCCATAAACTACCTGGCCGGCACAACAGAGAAGTCACAAAGCATGCTAAATCATGGACACACTCTAGGGGGTTTTGCTGTTTAAAGGACAGGTATAAGACGTGTTCAGTTGTCCCGTAAGACACCGTTCTTGGTAGCTGAGCCCGGCATTGGGCCTGTGTCCAAAATCTCCAAAATGAAGCCAGTGAATAAATGGTTGTAGAAACAAAACAATTATCCTTTAATGCATAATGCCCACATAGCCTAGCATGAACTGTCTATTAGCGAGAGCTAAATCTGTCTTTTCTCGGACCCTAGACCTTCCCAAGGAGCTGCAGTTTCTCGACAGTTCGTGTGACAAGTGCTGCTGTCCTCCGCCTCCTCCCAAGATCAGCGACCTTATGAATGACAAAGACCTTCTGGACTCATTACGACTCAAATTGGACCCGAACCACTGCACCATCAAGAACTGGAAGAACTTTGCCAGTCGCTGGGGCATGAGCTACGATGAACTGACCTTGCTGGAGCACCAGACCAAAGGCTCCCTGTCCCACAGCCCCACCCAGGAGTTCCTGCTCCGATACAACCAGAAAACGGTGACTGAGCTCACCGAGCTGTGCCGGATCTACCAACGCATCGATGTGCTGCAACTGCTGCAAAGCTGGATAGAGAAAGACTGGCCCTCACGCTGGCAACAGACTCATTAACCAGGGACGCTCAAGGGTTCGAATCTAGGACCTCTATGTTTTCTTTCTCGTCCGCTTATTCTGTTATACTGGGAACTACCAAGATGTCTGCTCAGTGATGACACGTTTGCATAATTTTGGTTTAAACATTGTTTTTTGGTAGCCGTTTCCAGAGTTAGGCCAGGTACGACGATTCGTGACAAAAGAAAAAAGGCATGTTATGTGACCGATGTTGAGAACGTCTGCAGCGCTGTGTGCTTTCATTTCACCTCCAGTCGCCCTTTGGTTGACAAAGTGTTTTTGAGATGCGAAATCAACAGAACATAGGACGTCAAGGCTTTTGGGAATTCTGGTGTAGCTTCTGAAGATCCTTCATTTCCAATGGAAGCTCTGAAGCAGGACAAGCAGCACATGTGTTTGATCGTTTTGTAATTGACAGCTGCCACTAATGTTGAATATTACTGGGGGAAAGATAACTGTAGACAAATGGGTTACTTTGTGTCAAAATTGGGAGATAATATCTGTTGTCCTTGGCAGGCGGACAGCCTGGGGGGGGGGGGGTGTCAATCTGCTGGACCTGTCCGCCTCGGGTTTGCTGTGCACTTGTGTGACTATGATGGAGAACTGCTCATGTTTCTCGTGGTGCAAAAAAATGTTTGTTCTTGCCATCACCGCTCCCTCTTCATTCACTCCAGCTCGCTTGACCAACACCGCCTCCTGTCGCTGCCCGATCTGAGTCAGCCGTGCGCATGCGCACATGATTAAAAGTTATTAAAAGAATTTTGATAACCCAAAAAAATACTGAAGTTATACAGGGACGTCGTCGTCTAGGGTGCAGTCAAAACAGGAAGCGCGTCATATTCTTGTGGCTGCCTGATCTGAGTCGGCCGTGCGCATAAGCACATGATTAAAAGTTATTAAAAGAATTTTGATAACCCAAAAAAATACTGAAGTTATACAGGGACGTCGCCGTCTAGGGTGAAGTCAAAACAGGAAGCGCGTCATATTCTTGTGGCTGCCTGATCTGAGTCGTCCGGGCGTGAGTACGTTACCCGGCCTTGCCCGCGTCAGGACAGCGGAGACTGGGTCAGGGTCAGACCACCGCGCCGCATAGCAAACCTCTTCCGCCCGGAAAGCGCGAGTTCATAGTAGACTTGGCTGCGTTCGTGCGAGGGTCCGCCTGGGAGGCTGCACATCCAGACCGGCAGGCAAAACCTTATTGGCAGGTAAGATTTGGAGGCTGGAGGCTGCATATTGTAACGTGCATGGATAAGAAGGCACGCTGGCCGCTGGCTCGTGGGTCTGACCCTTTAGTCTAGCGCTTGGCGACGTCTCCTGCGGTGCGGGCGATACGGGTTCGCGTCCCGGCCGCGGCAGTTCCTGTGGTTGCGTTGTCCCCCCCGAATTCGCTACAAAATGAACATTTATTTTTCCATTTTTATCGTTCAGTCGACTTAGGCGCTGCGCAAAAGTGTAATAAGGGCCGGAAACCCGGTTTGTGCCCCTGTGCGCGCCACCGGGCCTGTCGGCGTCATGTTGGTGCGGTTACGGCTGTGATCCAGGACCTCTCGTGGTTGCGGCGATCCAGGACCCCTGAAGAGCCGATCCGCGCGGCGGGGATCTGCACGCTCTCTCTCTCTTCCTCTCGTGAAACAATTCATCCTTCAATAACTACTTGCTAAATTGGGCCATCCAATTACACAGTTATCTCATTTTAGTTTGCCTTTCATTAACATTTCTCACATTTATGGGGAAAAGCTTCATTTTTAGTGCCTATTTTTCAATTTACTAGTGTTATACAAAAACATGTTCCTCCGAATGTGTGTGTTGACGCTGCTGGCATCTTCCAGTCATACACCATGGACACACAACGAAGCACAAACAACTTTACTTCCACAGGGGCCTGCCAACACGGGGATCTCCGGTTCCAGTCCCTGTGTTGCCTCCGGCTTGAGCGGGCGTCCCTACAGACACAATCGGCCGGGTGGGAAGCCGGATGTGGGTATGTGTCCTGGTCGCTGCACTAGCGCCTCCTCTGGTCGGTCGGGGCGCCTGTTCGAGAGGGGGGGGGGAGCGTGACGTTCCCACGTGCTACGTCCCCCTGGTGAAACTCCTCACTGTCAGGTGAAAAGCGGCTGGCGACTCCACATGCATGGGAGGAGGCAAGTGGTAGTCTGCAGCCCTCCCGGATCAGCAGAGGGGGTGGAGCAGAGACCGGGACGGCTCAGGAGAGTGGGGGAATTGGCCAAACAGCACGATTGGAGAGAAAATGAAAAATACCACAAGAAAGAAAGAAAAAAAACCCAATAGCTTTAGTTTTAAAGTATCCTCAAAATTTCATTTGTCCTTCAGAATACCAGAGCCATGACGAATGCATTAATTTATTTATTGAACAAATATTTCAGAAATAGAACAAACATTTTGTTAGAACAAGTCACTTAAAGGTAAGTAAGGTAAAACGTGATTGATATCATGCAATACTCGGGCAGTTATTTAAGAAGTATACTTCTAATTCAACAATATTAGAAAAAGCTTTTATTTATAAATATCTGGATTACACGGTTAATTAAAACATGTCATTAGGCTACATATTAAGATGCATCTTTCTGTGGGTGACAGCAGCAATCTGAGGCAAATGTAAATTCAACATTTAAATCTGTCATTCTTTTGTCGTCACAAAAACAGGCTTCCGACTGGTTAACTTGGATGTATTTACAAAGTGATTGCACTGTCGCTGTGTGTATATGGCTTCCTAGGCAAAGATTATTCATTCTCTTGACCCTTCAATTCAAGACCAAGCATATTGGACAGGCCTATTGACAATTTATCATTTTCCTTTGGCGGACCATCTTGGCCTATTCCAGATTCCGGCTTTACAACTTTGTAAGTGCCTCCTCTTACCAAATTAGAAGCACTTGGTTCTGCAGGGGTGGTCACATCAACATCACCTTCCACTTCTGCTGGTGATGCAGTAACTGTGGCTGATTTTTCCTTGGCCATTCTCAATCTTTCCACAATGTCAATCTTTTCCCCCACATTCGATGTTACGTTTATTTTGGGTAAGCGGATCCCTTTGCTAATAATATAATCCTTTCCCTCTGTTTTGAGGCTTCTGTCAATTTTTGGGATGCCAAAATCATCATCAAGTCCTCCATCGCCATCAAGGCTGTTTCTTGGCAGTTTGTGGAATTTGAAGGCTGGAACTTCCACTTCTTCAGCATTGGACAGGTCAGTCTCGGAGTCTACACCAGTCCCCTCTTCATCGCTGCCTGACTTTGAACCAGATGTAAACCCCCATTTGAAGGGCCATCGTAGTTTGCTTTTTGGAGACTTTTCAACATGTTCCTCTTCTTTGCTGCCAGGCTCAACCTTGTTGAGACCTGCCTCAACCTTTGGAACAGAGTCATTCACAACAGGTGAAGAGATCTCTCCTTCAACATTGGGAGCAGAGACGCCGATTTTCGGTGACACATTCACATCTGCATTAGTATCAACCTCTGGAGCTTTCATTATTGGCCCTGAAAGACCAAATTTTGGCAGTTTGAAATGTGGCAATTTTGATGTTTCTTCATTAATATCTACATTTGGAGCTTTCAAATCAGCTCCAGGTCCTGTGAGAGACAGGTCAAGGTTAGTATCTCCATCTAACATTTGGGCAAACATGTTAGAATCAAGAATGCCCAAGTCAACGTCAGGTTTTGAGAGGTGTGCATCTGCTGTAGAAACATCCAAGTTTGCCTTGGGCACTTCAATGCCAGTTTCAACTGAAGGTGCAGAAACAATTGGTTCTGGTACATCACTATCAACACTGGGACCTTTAATATTAGAATCTGAAAGACCAAATTCAGGGAGTTTAAAATGAGGTAGTTTGAATTCACCTAAGGGGCCACTAGTTGCTCCATCTGGTGCTTTTAACTGTATTTCTGATCCTGTGAGATCCACTTTAGGCACTTCTGGAGGAGTGATATCTCCTTTAATATCAGGGCTTGTAAGGCTAAGTTCTGGTGTTTTCTGCTCAAGGTCAGGGGTCTGTAATGTAGCCGTTGGCAAATTCAAATTTGGCGCTGCAAGGTCCCCTTCAGTTTTTGGTGCCGAAACCTCGAGGCCAGGCACTTTCAGGCCAAGATCAGGCCCACTGAGATTTGCCTTGGGTAGACTGACATCAACATCAGGGCCAGAAATGTCTGCATTTGGGGCGTTTAGACCAGCATCAATATTGAGATCTGGCCCCTGTACCTTTGGTTTGAATAGACTGAATGTAGGCAACTTTAAATTTGGAAGTTTACTTTTTCCAGATGTATCAAGATCAACATCTGGTGCTTGAAGATCTACATTTGTGTCAATGTCAGGAACCAAAATGTCGGCTTCTGTTTTGAGGTCAGCATCAACATCAAGACCTTGTGTTTTGGATCCTGACAAGCTCCATTTGGGGAATTTAAAAGATGGGAGTTTAAGTTTTCCAGAAGGAGCATCAGCATCAAGCTCTACATCTGGGCTTTTGATGTCTTCTTTAGGCAGGTTGAGATTCAATTCTGGACTGACAATGGTTTCTTCAATTTGGGGGACTTTAAGGTTCAAGTCTGGTACTTTGAGATCACCATCAGGTGCTGCCAGATCTGCTTTGGGCAGGGTGACATCTACATCAGATACAGAGGCATCCAACTCAGGAGTCTTGAGGTTGGTATCAATGTCAAGATTTGGTTCTGTTAAGCCAAACTTTGGAAATTTCATTTTAGGAAGCTTGAACTTTCCAGATAGGGCTTCAACATCTGGGGCATTAAGGTCAAGAGTCGGACCATTGAGATCAGCCATCGGCAAGTTTGCATCAAGTTGTGGAGAATTAATGTCTCCTTCAATCCTTGGTGAGGACAGAGAGAGATTTGATGGTTCCAGGCTTACACTGGGTGCATCCAAATCTACTTTGGGTAAATCAATGCTGGCATCAATGTCTGGTGCCTTTAAATCAGCATCCATATCAAGACCCTCTCCTTGTACTTTTGGCCCTTTAATTTTTGGCAGTTTGAATTTGGGCAACTTTAGCTTACCAGTAGGTGGATCTAGGTCAGCATCTGGAGCTTTCAGGTCAATCTCTGGACTTTTAATATCAGCATTAGGCATGTTAATATTAAGATCTGGAGTCTCAATGCCACCCTCAATTTTTGGTGTAGAGAGGCTAAGATCTGGTGCCGTCAGATCCACATCAGCCCATTTGAGATCCACGTCTGGTGTCTTAACACCAGCATCAACATCAATCTTCGGTCCCTTCAATGTACCGAATTTTGTTTTTTTTAGGGTGAACCATTTTAATTTTCCCGAAGGAGCTTGAACATCAATATTTGGAGCATCGACTTCTACCTTGGGACCCTCTATGTCAGCTGTTGGTAAATCCAGATCTACAGCTGGTGCAATTATCTCTCCATCAATGTCCGGAGTGTTAATATTCAAGTCGAGTGCGGGAAGGTCAGTGTTAAGATCTACATCTGATCCTTTAACCTTAGGACCTGAGATTGCCCATTTTGGCTTTTTAAGAGTGGGCCATTTGACCTTTCCAGATGGTGCCTCAATGGCGACATTGGGTGTATTCAATTCCACCTCAGGTTGGGTAACATTTGCACTAGGCAAATCGAGATCCACTTTTGGTGCATCATTGGAGAGACTGAGGTCAGGTGTGTTTACATCTGTATCAACACCAACATTTGGGGCTTTTACCTTTGGCCCAGTAAGCCGGAAGTTGGGCTTTTTGAGCGTTGGGAACTTAATTTTTCCAGAAGGAGGATCAACGTCAATATCTGGTGCATTTACATCAACATCAGCTTTAGGTAATTTTACATCAACATTTGGGGTATTAATCTCACCCTCAATCCTTGAACCAGAGAGACCTACATCTGGTGCATTCAGGTCTGCATCAATGTCCATATCAGTTTTTGGGCCCTGAAGACCAAGGTTAGGTTTCTTCCACTTCAGATGAGGCCAGTTGATTTTACCTGAGGGAGCATCAATATCTGGGGCCTGAACATCTACATCAGGGCCTTTTAGGTCAGCTTTTGGAAGATTCAATTCAACATCTGTTGCATTGATTTCACCCTCGATCTTTGGAGCTGTGAGATCTACATTTGGTGCATCAATGTCTGCGTTGATGTCTATATCAGCTTTTGGGCCATTAAAACCCAGTCTGGGTTTTTTCCACTTCAAATGAGGCCAGTTTATTTTACCTGATGGAGCTTCAACATCAACATTTGGAGCATCAACGTTTACATTGGTGCCTTTGAGGTCGGCTTTGGGGAGACTCAGGTCAACCTCCGTTGTGCCTATCTCTCCATCAATCTTTGGAAGAGAGAGCTCTACACCCGGTGTTTTCAGGTCTGCATCTATATCAGCTTTCGGCTCATGAAGATCAACTTTAGGTTTCTTCCATTTCAGATGAGGCCAGTTGATTTTTCCCGATGGAACATCTAATTTAGTATCTGGAGTTTGGATATCTACATCAATGCCTTTGAGCTCAGCTTGGGGAAGATTAAGATCTGTATCTGGTGTAGTTAAAGCTCCATCAATCTTTGCTGTGGGGAAGTTTACATCAGCTGTAGAAAGGTCACCATTCACATCAATATCAGGTCCTTTTACCTTTGGATCTTTCCACTTTAAATGTGGCCACTTGATTTTACCCGAGGGAGCATCTATGTCAGCATCTGGGGTTTTCAAATCTAGATCGGGACCATTCAAATCCACACTGGGCCCATTCAAATCCAAACCTGCACTAGAGGCTGACACTTGGAGGTCTGGTGTCTCCAGATTTCCAGTGACAGCAGGGGCTTCCAATTCAGCAGAAACATCTGGGCCTTTGGCTTTCACATGTGGTAGATTGAAGTGTGGCATCCTGAATTTTGCGGGTTTGTATTTTAGTGTTCCCGTCTTAACTTCTGGTTTCTCAATCTCAAGTGAGGCATCAGGAATATTAGGCTGTGGAGATGAGATGCCGACATCAGGAAGTGTGACACTGCCATCTATATCTGCCCCTCTTATATCTGGTCCAGACATTGTGAACTTGGCACCACCATCAGCTGAAGGTGTGTTCAGGGTAAGATTGGGCAGCTCTCCATTGACAGTGGCATAACCAATTTCACTACCCACCCCACCCTCAGCATTTAACTGTTGATTTAGGCCATCAAGCACCACAACTGGTCCTTCCTCTGATGCATCTGCTGACCTCTCTTTTTGGTTGTAGCTAGCAGTGAGTATCTGTAGACAGTAAAACAAACAGCACAAAGGGTTAAAAGATACTAAAACTATCGTTAAAATGATAACACAATTAGAATGTTCTTGGAGCCTTTTCTGTAAATCTTTTGAAATGTAACGAGGGCAATTTAGCTGTTATTGAAATTTGAGTGGAATTTTATAATTTTGAAACAAGAAAAATCATTCCAAAATGAGATCTCAACAATTTATAAAAGCAACTCAAATTCCTACAGCACAATAATGCAAACATTTTAACGTAATTGACAAATTTTTATCACAATCAAAATAAAATCAAAACCATGGAAGAAGAGATGTGTTATATTTTATGATTTATGAATGCAAGTTTCAGCTAAGAACTATTTTTTTCTCCCAAAAGGAATATATGAACAGCAGTATTTTGGAAATTATTTCAGGAAAGTTATTGATGAAACTGAGAACTGAAGAAACTTAAAGAGAAAACACCAAGTCCTTTTTATATGATCATAGACAGTTAGATATTTATGAAAGGAACCAACATTAAGAGATTAATTTTTAAACAATAGTCATATTTCTACAACTGGGTGCCTGCTCCCCTTCTGTGTTGCAATTCCTCACACAATGTCCCTGAATACAATCAAATCCAACAGATTCTGCTCAAGATACAATTTGTTTTACATCACATCAGAATTCACATGTACAAAGACAAAACACACACACACACACACACCTGAAACACACTACATAAAACCATGTTTAAAATTAGTCTTAATGAACTTCAAGGATCTTGAGCTCATGAACCCTATTCTACTTATCAAATTCTTGTGAGGAAATATAAACATCTAAATTGGATTTGCAAGGTTCACAAATATGAATTCGGTGTCTGGGTGATTTTGGAAGTTTTACCTCTTCGGGGCTTTTCAGACCTTCAGCCAGTGCACCAAGGCTAACGCCGCCTTTGAGCTCCTTCTTCGTCACAACCTTCATGTTGTCATCATAAGGCTCCAAGACCTTCAGTATCTTGAGCACTTCATCTTTGTTGAGGTGGTCTAGGTGTATGGTGGCCGCCACAATTTCATCCCCTATAATAGAGATTAAACCATTTATATTAGATTATAATTACATTATTATTATTAGATTTTGCCAGATTTGTCAGTCAGAAATTTGTCTTGCGTCAACATGCATACTTTGTTTCACATACAGGAGAACCGACACACATATACATTCAAATATTACATAAAAATGCAAAGAGTTGCCCAATAGTCATTGCCCATAATTCAGTGTCTAACATATACAGAAACCCATTCTAGTTACACGCTGGCCCTCGTTTTACAAGCCTTATATCCATTTTCATCATTGACATGCATTTCCCAGCTAGTCGCACCTGCCCTTGGCTGAATGTGAGCCCAAGTTTTTGTTAAGCCCCTTAAAGTTTTTCGCAATTGCTTACACACCAACACTGGAACTTGAGACACAGTGAGCAAAACCTGAAACTCATGTACCTTATCTTACACCAATTCTGCACAAATACAAACACATTTCCTGCTTTTCACACATTTTGCAGTTCTAAACTACACTTTTTGCAAAAAACTACACACAATTCTCTACATTTGGCCCAATCTTCATTGATAAAATCACTTGTCTTCACAGGGTAAACATTGCCATTCAGAATGCTAAACTCAAACCAACAATCACACCACTGACTCCTCATATGGGCAAACACCTGTTGCTTATCGGTTAGTAACCATAGCTTTAGCAAGAAGATGGCAAAGGTGCGCTAACCTTTGTTGGAGAACAATAGATGCCAAATATGCAGAGCAAGAGGAGTGAGAGTCAGAGGAGGAGGACGATGAACAAGAAGAGGACAAAGAATATGACCTAGGAGAGCAATTGCCTCTGATGAGATTTGGGCTAATTTGGTTGACCACGTGGTCAATCATGGTCTGACGATGAGGGAGGCAGGGCTGAGAGTCCAGCAAAACTTGAGCCACTTAACTGTGGCTTCAATTGTCCGGACATACATAAGTGGCGTGGGAAGGCGCGCAAGAGCAAGCCACCGGTCATGTGGCCTGGTCTGCAATTACCTCTCCCGACTGCAAACCGGTTTTCGCCCCTCACCAGCCCTGTTGGTAGTCCTACCAGCCAGCATGCCCCTCCCGCTCCTGTAGATAGAGTAAAGCAATGTATGCTAGTGATAGCAGACTCCATTACAAGCAATATCAGATTAACTTTGCCAGTCTTGGTTCACTGTTTACCTGGGGCCAGAGTCTCTGACATAGAGGAGAATCTTAGGGTGCTGGCATCACGGAGGGAGAATCAGGAAACCCAGGCACACACCATCACTACTTTCAGCAACATTGTTATTCATGTCAGCACCAATAATGCTAGGATGAAGTAATCTGCCTAGTCAGGATGCTTGAGTTGGCCAGAAAGATGTGTCATCATCGATTAATTGTTTTAGGTCCCTTACCCATGAAGGGTAATGACGAGATGTACAGTAGGCTCACCTCAATGAACCGCTGGTTAGCTCATTACTGTAATGAGCAGGGATTCGGTTTTGTTGGTAACTGGCCTTCTTTCTGGGGCTGCCCTTACCTGCTGAAAGCGGTCAGCATTCACCCTACTGGGGACGGTGCCGCTCTTTTGTTGAGCAATGTAATTTGACACTATGGGCTTATCATTTAGCTGGTTGCAGGTGATTAGAGAGCCTTGCTAGATTTAAATCTAGTGCAGATGTGCAGTCAACTAGTTTAGTTAATATGTTTAGTCAGGGAATTTCTCATAGTGTAGACTGTAGATTATCACACTGACAGCTTGGTCTATAACACTGAGACTGTCTCCCTCCCCTGCTGTATTTCGCCCAAGCGCTCCTCTCCTAAATGTGTGAATCACAATAATCTGATAATCATTCTTACCACTGGTGGTGGTGAAATGTCCAACAAAGCACCTGATGATATACAGAAGCAAACATCTAATGTTATCAAAACCATGACCACACATTGTTCAAAGCACAAGTCTTCAAAATTGTCAACTAATAACACAAGGTGTGTAATTCCAATTAATATTTAATCTAGCACTAAAGTTCTGCCTACTACTGATCACTTCAAAAAGATGCTTAAATTTGGTTTCATAAATACCAGATCACTGTCTACCAAAGCCTTACTAATAAATGATTCTTGAACATAGTTTCGATATGATTGGGTTATGTGAAACATGGCTGAAACCAAAGGTTTTCCTTCCCTTAAATGAAGCTTCCCCACCCGACTATACTTATGCCCATGTAGCTCGGGAAAATAAACAAGGTGGGGTTGTTGCCTTAATATACATGTCTATTTTCAATCTGACTTCTAGACTTGAATCTAAATTACAATCTTTTGAGGCTCTTATTCTAAGTCCATTTCCCTCAGCCACGAACATACTCTTCTCAGTCCAGACTGTGGTACTCTATCAACCTCCTGGCCCTTACCATTTCTTGAAGAATTTGGAGAATTTATCTCAGGTCTTGTTACTCATTCTGATGAGATTCTAATTTTTTGGCGAGTTTAATATTCATCTGATAAGGCTGCTGTGAGGGCAATTCATATTTGATGTTTGCTAACTTTTAGATGGATGCATGAAGTCCATGTGTAGTAGAACAAAGGTAGTCTTATAAAGTGTCTTCTCCAGGTGCACAAATAAGGGCCCATTGTTAATTGTTGACTGCACGGGAGACTCACTGAGTGTAGCAAGTCTGTATGCAGTAAATTGGAGAAATGGCCTTGGTGGATGAGAGCTGGAAGACATGAGATAAGGAGGGGAAGAACAGACAACTGTCCTAAGCTTGTGTCAGCTTCTAAACCAACTGCTTGCCTACTTGACCCCTTACAGCAAAATTTTTTAAAAAGACCTCTGGCCTTTCCTGGGACTCACGATGCTGAGTAGGGGTTGGGGGGGTCGATTCTTAGCTGTATCGAGATTATCTCGTAAAAGATTATGTCTCGATGCAGAAAACTCAATAATTAGAAATTTAAAAGCTCAATTCTTGACTGGGCTGTACACGCCTTACAGCTGCCGCTTAACCAACTGGATGGTAAAACATAACGGATGTAAAACATATGTTGTGTTTACGTTCTCAGCTACGCTACTTCTTCAGTTTTGGTGAGGATGGCTGAACGCGAGCAACCGAAGTTGGATACAATCCGACCAGCACCCTCTGGCTTAACAGCCAGCGTATGGATGCATTTTGGCTTCAATGAAGTTGAAGGGAAAAGGGACCTGGACAAGAGCCACAGTGTGTGCAAGTCGTGTCTAACTAAAATATTTTGGGAACACAACAAACATGAGAAACCATATTTCACTTTTCCACCCGGAGTTGGAGGAAAAACAGCTGGTTGTAGTTGCTGCCAACCAGACAACAATTGAACAAGTGATATCAAAGCTTCCACCGACCTCGGGCGTCTGGGTAGCATAGCGGTCTATTCTGTTGCCGACCAACATGGGGATCGTTGGTTCTCCGTGTTACCTCCTGCTTGGTTGGGCGTCCTTACAGACACGATTGGCCATGTCTGCAGGTGGGAAGTCGGATGTGGGTATGCGTCCTGGTCGTTGCACTAGCACCTCCTTTGGTCAGCCGGGGCGCCTGTTCGAGGGGGAGGAGGAACTGGGGGGAATAGCGTGATCCTCCCACGCACTACGTCCTGGCGAAACGCCTCACTGTCAGGTGAAAAGCAGCAGCTGGCACACATATATCGGCGGAGGCATGTGGTAGTCTGCAGCCCTCCCTGGATCGGCAGAGGGTGTGGGGCAGCGACCAGGACAGCTCGGAAAATATGGTAATTGACCAAGTTCAATTGGGGAGAAAAAGGGAGGAAATTCCATGAAAAAAAGATTCCACCAAACTCGGAAAGGGCGAAGCGAATCACGAAGTCGATCGTAGCTTTTATTGCCAACAATTTGCGCTCCTACTCAGTCATGGAGAACCAGGGCTTTCATGCTATGCTGCACACTTTGGAGCTGAGACACAACATCCCATCTCGACATTTTTTCCCCGACACAGCGATGCCCACACTCTACAACAAAACCAACACCAAAGTCTTGGACTCATTGAGGAAAGCGGGCAGGATAGTAATAACATGTGATACGTGGACATCCACTGCAGAATCTTATGTCACTGTAACTGCGCATTTTATTACTGATGACTGGCAACTCGTGTCTCACATGCTCCAAACGAGCAATGCGTGAGAGCCACACGGGTGCAAATGTGGCTGAGCTGTTTCAGAATGTAGCAGAAGAATGGCAGTTCGCTACCAAAGATGTAGTTTTAGTGACTGATAACACCCCCAACATGGTCGTTGCTGCTTAACTGGGTAAATTCCTACATGTGAGATGTTATGCCCACATACTAAATCTGGCATCTCAGCAAGCGCTCAAGTTGCCCACTGTATCAAGGCTACTGGGGAGGGTCAGACGTATTACCATGTTTTCCGCCGCAGCACCACTGCATGTAGACCAACTCCTGTTCTTACACAAAAACTTACATATTCCAGCCTTCATCAGCTAAGCACATTTGCTATGTTGCACTTCCATGCATTTCCTTGATTTCATTGTGGCCTATTATTTGTATTTTCTCCATTATTTGTTGTTTTATCTCATATTCCACAGAAAGCGTTAGTTTTGTATGAGAGCTGGTGCAGAATTCTATGTTGTTTTGTATGAATGCTGTTTTTGATTTTAATATATAGTATAATTTTATTTTTTTCTGAGAAATTCTGTGCTCACTGCCCATAACAGCAGGATTTTGGTTGAAGTCTTTATTATTTATTTTTAAATGAGGGCAGCTTTTTATGTTATCAATTGATTGCTAAAGTCTTACTGAACCCCATGTTAAATTACAACAAGGATGCTTTCGTTTCTTTTCTTGTTGCTTCTTTGCAATGCTGGGAAATGTTACCTTTCAGTTGACATACCTCTTCTATTTGTTGCTGTATTAATAAAAGATAATGGAAGTAAATTAATCTGTTTAACTATGAATCATTACAAATATGCTACGTTTTAAAAGTAGCAAGTAGTCACACAGTGAGAAAATTAAATCATGTATAGAAATCAGAAATGTTGATGCATCAAGATGCATCAATAATCGTTTTATAAATCATATTGTAGCCCAATGACTCGGAATCGAATCGAATCATGAGGTACCTAGAGATTCCCACCCCTAATGCTGGGCATTGTTAATTTATCACTTACTACTGACACTGTTCCCTGCAGTGGTCAAACCTCTACTCAAGAAGCTGCACCTCAAACCAGGTTCTCTTAAAAGCTATCGACCAGTCTCTAATCTTCCATTCCTTTCTCAAGTACTAGAGAGAGTTGTGTATCAACAACTTTCAACCCATATAGAAGAGAACTATGTATATGAACTTTTTCAATCGGCTTGCACTCCACTGAAACTGCTCTGACCAGAGTGGTGAACAATCTTCTACATGCTATGAACTCTTGATTCCACCTCTGTCCTTTTACTTCTGGGCATCAGTGCAGCACTTGACACCATTGATCACTGTATACTATTAGACAGAATACATTTCAATTTTTGGTGGCTCTGGCTTAGCTCTCTCTTGGCTTCCTACTTATCTGGAAGAACACATTGTGTCTGCTATAATAATATTACATCAAAATTATCAGACATTAAATATGGCATACCTCAGGGCTCGGTTCTTGGCCTTCTACTTTTCCCTCTTCATATTTCACCTCTTGACCAAATTATATGCAGTCATGGAATAAATTTCCATTACTATGCAGATGATACCTGTATGTGCCTATAAGGGCTGATGATCATATTCAATTTATTAATTTAGAGGCCTGCTTGACTGCTGTGAATTGGATGTCCCTAAATTTTCTGCTTTTAAATTCAGTTAAAACTGAGAGGTTGGTTGTTGGCCCTGCTAGACACAGACACCAATTTAATCAAGTAACAATAACAATCTAAAATTCTGTGATTTTATCCTAGCATTTCTTTGATAACCAAGTTAAAGAAATCACCAAGACTGCCTTTTTTCACTTATGTAACATAGCTAAAATTCGGTCTTTCCCATCCATGGCTGACCAAGAGACTCTAAAACATGCATTCATTTCAGCCGGACTTGATTAGTGTAATGTTCTGTTTTCAGTTCTGCCACATGCTAGTAATAAAAAGTCTTCAGATATTTCAAAAATGCTGCAGCTAGGACGTCCAGTTGATGCCAGCATGGAGTAATCGGCTCTGTGCATAACTGTAGTCCACTGACTTCTGGTTTCTACTGCAGCGGTCATACCAGTTTCCCATTTGTTGGCATGTACTATTGACAATGGCATGTTTTTCGCGATGCCTGCAAGATTTACCATGGATAAATGTCAACGACATGCATAGAATTTTCGACAAACTTTCACCTGCACCTACCAGCAAACAGGTGAAAAGTTCCAAGTTGTACATATCAAGTTATGTTCACAATTATGAGGATGAGGATACTCATCCTCATATTTCTCCCTTTATATTTCACCTCTTGACCAAATTAAATGCAGTCGTGGAATAAATTTCCATTGCTATGCAGATCATAGTTGTATGTGCCTATAAGGGCTGATGATCATATTCAAATGACTAATTTAGACGCCTGCTAGGCTGCTGTGAGGGTTGTGGGGATGAGTATCCTCATTCTCATAATTGTGGACGTAACTTAATATGTACAACTTGAAACTTTTCACCCGTTTGCTGGTAGGTGCAGGTGAAAGTTTGTCGACAATTCTGTGCATGTCATTGACATTTATCCATGGTAAATCTTGCAGGCACCGTGAAAAATATGCCACTGTCAATAGCACATGCCAACAAACAGGAAACTTGTATGACCACTGCAGTAGAAACTGGAAGTCAGTAGACTACAGTTATGCACAGGGTCGACTGTATAATTGCACGCTCCCACGATCTTACTTACTAAGATGTTTGAGGTTCTCCGTTCTGTATGTGTGTGTGTGTGTGTGAGAGAGAGAGAGAGAGTTCATGCTTGAATGTGGTGGTGATGTGCGCATGGAGGCATGCATAGGTGTGTGCATGTGGGTGTGAGAATATATATCTGAGAGTGGTGTTTTGCGTGGGTATGCAGGTATCACAAGGGAGTCTATCTTTATGATTATTACCCTAATCCTTTTTTTTCTTTTCATATCAAGACATGTGGCAAAAGAATTATGGAGGAGCAAGTTGGATCCTGTTTCAGTAAAATCCCACAGCCACTTGTTTAACTGTTCATTGTATTACTCCATTTTTCACATTGTTTTTGAACTATGACAGTGTTTGTGGGATGTGGGTATGTTAGCGGTTGGGACCGGAAGAGGTCATGCAGGTGCAACAACAAAGCACCGCTGTGCAATGGAAACATAAGACGGGTTCAGTGTTAAGGATTTCAGGTCTGGGGTTTTAGTTTGGGGGGGGGGGGTTTGCTTTTTTTTTTCATTTTCCTTCGTCTCTTTCCCTGTGTTTGTCTTGTCCATTTACCCCACCCCACCCCTTTTATCCTCTTTCCCTTATACAGGTGGAGCCACTTCAGTCAGCCCTGCGAGAAGAGAGGTATGACGACCATGAATGACAATGTTGGATTTATTTCATGGAATGTTAAGGGGGCGAATTGTGCTACCAAAATAAACAGGATCATGGCCCAATTGCAGCAGTTAAAAGGTGTTTTGTTTTGGGGTTTTTTATCCAAGAGACCCACGTTCGCAACAGAGAATTGGCAAAAATTACAAAAAGCTAGCTCAGCCACTTATCACATTCTAAATTCAATGAAAGAGCCAGAGGCACCACTATCCTAATTCCCAACAATGTTTCATTCGAACCACTCAACACCTTAGCGGAGCCCAACGGTCCTTTATTATTGTCTCTGGCAGATTACTGGATACACCTGTCGTTTTAGCAAGTGTTTACGGTCCAAATTGGGACGATGACCAGTTCATAGCTTAACGTTTTACATCTTTCACTGACATGAAGACTCACTATGCCATTATAGTTAGGATTTCAATTTGTTCCAAGACACTGACCTCGTCAGATCTTCACCGAAAGCATCACCTTTATCTAAAGCAGCTAAGATATTTGACATCTTTACTAAATGGCTTTGGCTGTCCGATCCGTGCAGGCATAAATCCCCCCCAGGGAAGGTATTTTCTTTTTTTCTCTCATGTACACACATACTCGCATAGACTTTTTCCTCCTAGACAACAGATTACTCTCCAAAGCCAACTCTTCTAACTACCATAATATCCGACCATACCGCAATCTCTTCAGGCATCAGCTTTACCAGACAGCACAACTCCCTTAAACAATGGAGGTTCAATTCCTTACTATTACACAGGAAAAACTGGAGAGATTTTTTTAATTAATATTATTTTCCTCTAATTTAGTCATTTTGGATTGTAATTATTACCTGCGGCCGCTATGGTGAGAGCAAAGATACAGAGGAAATTCTATTGGAGTAATAAAACCACACCCACTAATGTTTCTTAAATTTCGTTTCTGCCGCCATTACTAATCTCTCGTTTAGTGATAGAACGGTAAGAGAGGAACAACAAAAGTGAATCAGCGAAGACTTTTTCCTCAACTTCATTTGGGATAAAATGCCAGGTAAATTTATTATTACTGGTTTACTTAATGTGTGTATGGTAAAACCTTTTGAGCAACAATACAGCTAGCAAGTTTACTGGTACGCACTGCATATACTAAAATGCAAAGTCAGATGCTAACGTTAGCTTCTAGCTATTTAACAGTTACACCACTTTTAGGCAGCATCGTAGTGCAGTGGTTAGCGCAGTCGCCTCACAGCAGGAAGGGCCTGGGTTTGAGCCCCGGGGTTGTCCAACCTTGGTGGGTCATCCTCTGTGTGGAGTTTGCATGTTCTCCCCGTGTCTGCATGGGTTTCTTCTGGGTACTCCGGTTTCCTCCCACAGTCCAAAGACATGTAGGTCAGGTGAATCGGCCATATAAATTATCCCTAGGTATGTGTGTGTGTGTGTGTGTGTGTGTGTGTGTGTGTGTGTGTGTGTGTGTGTGTGTGTGTTGGCCCTGTGATGGCCTGGCGGCCTGTCCAGGGTGTCTCCCCGCCTGCTGCCCAATGACTGCTGGAACTAGGCTCCAGCATCCCCGCGACCCTGAGAGCAGGATAAGCGTTTCAGAGAATGGATGGACACCACTTTTATTAGTTGTTTATGGACAGTATTAAAACCAGGTAGATCGGCGCAACATGTATTAAATTCTCAACCGAACAGTAATGTTAATTAATAGCTTTTATCAGCAGCTAGCAGATTTGACTGAGAGCAGGAGCAACACGTGTTTTACTCTGAATAGAGTCCTATAGGGGGACTGTCAATTTGGTCAGTGAGCACATGTGTTTTACTCTGAAAAGAACGCTATAGGGGGACAGCTTTTACCTGCAGTCTGGTCGGTAAGCACAATTTCTACATTCACAGATTACTTCTTCTTTTTTTTTTAGATAAACGACACGCCAGATATATCAAGAGGAACACTTTGGGAAATCTTTAAAAGCTTACCTATGTGGCCAACTTATTCCTCTGTGTCCCATTTGAAGAAAACTGAACTATCCCATATGGCTGAACTGCTGCAGAGAATTAATGAAACCAATAACAAATATGCAATTGACCCGAACCCTGACTTCTATAAAAGCTGCCTCCAACTCCAGACTGAATTTGACCTTGCATTCATAAAGCTAAAATACAACTACTTCGGTGTAGACAGCGCTTCTTTGAATCTGGAGAGAAGGCTGGTAAACTCCTGGCTCACCAGGTCAGAGCAGAGGTGGGTGGCCTTGAGAGTAATTCCAGCCATTAAATCTCCATCTGGCGATGTTTTATCAGACCCAGATAGTATTAATGAAACATTTTCCAGGTTCTACTCTGATTTATATATATATATATCAGACTCCCCCCAAGGTGCAGAGGATAATAAATTAGACATGATTAGTTTTCCAAAATTGACAGTGGTCTTTACAAGGACCTACATAAGCCCATATCTGCTACTGAGATACAGGAGGCAATTAAGTCACTACAAAGCGCCTGGCCCGAATGGATACACTGTGGAATTTTATAAAACATTCACTTCCATCCTTTCTTCAGCTTTGCAGAGTATATATGAGGCAATCACACTCCATAGTCTCCCTGACACCCGTAAGTATCAAAGACTACAATCACTCTTATTCTTAAAAAAAAAAGAAGGACAAAGACCCCCTACTTTGTAACAACCACAGATCAATCTCACTTTTAAATGCTGACTTTAAAATTTTATCTAAAGTTCTCACCCTCCATCTGTAGCAGGTGGCCCCTAACCAAACAGGCTTTATGCTGGAGAGACAGTCATTTAACAATACCAGAAGGCTCCTTAATCATGCAACAGGCATGGGCGCAAGTCCATGAATACTGGGATGGCATCCAACGCTTTACCTGTGCCCCCGTCCATAGAGTTAGTGGTTGTGTCAGGAAAGGCATCTGACATAAAATTTTGCCAAATCATTATGCGGATTGACAAGACCATACTCAATTGGTTGAGGCTGCATACGGGATCGGTCAAGGCCCGCGTTAACAATGGCTGCCATTGGTGCTGTGCCCTCACAAGGTACCGACGGAAACTCTAAAATCCGCTGTGGCGACTCCCAAGAAACAGGGAACAAGCCAAAAGAAGAAGGCGGCGGCTCCTTAATATTCTCCATACACCTAGCCCAAACACTCCAGAGATGGTGGCACCACGTGATGCAGAAAAGGCCTTCAATAGGGTGGAATGGAGATAACTTTTTGACGCTATGGAAAGATTTGGCCTTGGTGAGGATTTCATTTCATGGGTTAAGCTATTGTACTCTGCCCGGTGGCTTCAATAAAAACAAAACTTTCAGTTACCCCATTTTTTCTCTTCAATAAGGCACAAGACAGGGCCATCTGCTGTCGCCGTTATTGTTCGCGATTGCAATAGTAGCCCTTACCATCTGGCTTCGCGTGGAAGACGAGTTTGAGGGCCTTAAGAGATTGGGCACCATACATAAATTATCACTTTATGCTGATGACCTACTATTGTATATCTCAAACCCTGGCAGATCACTTCCTGCCATTCTCCATATCGTAGAGCAGTTAAGTAAATACTCCGAATATAAACTTAATTATCAAAAGAGCAAACTGCTACCGGTTAATTTATGGGCAAGACAGCTTCCATGCTCTCTGGTAACAATGGGCAGAGGGTGTATTTCAATACTTAGGAATCTTTAAAACAACATCTATGGCCGACATTTTTGTTAAAAACTTTTAGACCTTTGGCCAAAAATGTAGAGGAATATCTCGGCCACTAGTCTGCCCTGCCTTTGTCATTGAAAGGCCGCATAAGTCTGATCAAAATGATGATTCTACAGAAATTCCAATACCTTTTCCAGCATATTTCTGTACTCAATAGCATAGCATTTATCGGCAAATTACACAAGACAGCGTCCACATTCCTCTCAGCGAATACGCCTGTCCTTATCTGGAAATCAGTCCTGCAACTCCCCAAACAAAGGGGTGGGTTAGCCCTCCCCAACTTTATACATGGCAGCAAGCCAAGTAAGGCACTCCAAATGTTCCTCTCCCCAGCAATGCCCTCCAGCTCCTCCTGGGGGATCCCAAGGCATTCACAGGCCAGATTGGATATGTAGTCCCTCAAGCAAGTTCTGGGTCTATCCCGAGGTTTCCTCCCAGTTGGACGTACCCGGAAAACCACCAAAGGAGGGTGCCCAGGAGGCATCCTATTCAGATGCCCAAACCACCTCAATTGGCTCCTTTTGACGTTAAGGAGTAGCAGCTCTGCTCCGAGCTCCTTCCAGATGTCCAAGCTCCTCATCCTCTCTAGGGCATATTCTTCATAGATCTTATAATTCCATTATAATTCTGTTATCCTCTTTCAATATTGTATTCTGTAAATTGTGTAAACACAACAGCCATTGCACGTTGTCCATCTTGGGAGAGAGATCCCTCCTCTGTTGTTCTCCCTGAGGTTTCTTCCTATTTTTTTCTCCCTGTTCAAGGGTTTTTTTTTTAGGAAGTTGTTCCCTACCTGATACGTGGGTCTAAGGACAGAATGTTGTGTTGGTATAAAGCCCACTGAGGCAAATTTGTAATTTGTGATATTGGACTATACAAATGAGATTGACTTGACTTGAGAATAGGTAAGAAATCCACTCTCCTTACTGCAGTACTGCATATCAAGACAGTGCTCAATGATTAGTGTTGAATGCTCTACAAACAATATGTTTCATGCATGTCTGAAATTGGGAACTGTATTCCTACTTTGACAATGTACAGTATAGTGTGTGTTCGAACACGTGACCAAAAGTCACCAAAAAATTATTGTTGGCCATGTTGGAGAATAAGAACACTGTGGGCAAATGCACTTGAGCAACAAAATCGTCGTCATCGTCATCAGACAGGCCTTCCTTTTGTTTAATTTACAAATGTGGTAATAATAATGATAAATGTAAACACTTATCGTTTTGTTGCTACTTTGTGTATCAGAATAAAAACAGGCCACTTTTTAACTTTGGTGAAGTAACACAGTTTCAAAACTCCAATTTTCATAATTTAAAGTTTAAAAGCTAACATTTAATATTCATGTATTCTAACATTTGATGTATTCTTCAAAAGTGGCCTGCTTTCTCTGATACAACCGGTATTTGTAACACTATATCTAGAACTCAATGGTTGGAAATGGCTCCAGTACACCAATCATTAAACAATTGAGCAAATGTTTTCTCATATTGGCTCTGTCCTAACTAACAAAGCTCCTCAGGTGCTTCCTGGAATACCGGTGGTGTTGCAAATGCAATCGAATATACACCACAATCACTGCTCTTTTGTTTTTCTTCCACCAGCACTACTTTTAATCCTTTAAAAGCATCACCGAGAAGGTTTCTTGCTTGATCCGTAGTGTCTTCATTAATTACACTTGTAAATAAGCTGTCGTAAACAATGACAAATCCATTTCTGCATCCAATTGAACGTAACCACACCCAATGGTTTCCTCCTGTATGTAGTATCTGAGTAAATTCTCCACACTGAAATTTTCACAAGGACCCAGAGTTGGTCTTTGAAATCTAACCATCCACTCGTTTCTATTAATCTAAATTCTTGCTCCCCCTACACACCTAATGACAATACTTTCTCAGATACACCATTTTCATTGCATAACAATAACTAGTTCATCTTCACAGATAGAAACAGAATGTCGTGCAAATTCTGAACCTATGTAAACAGTTTTTTTTCTCGATTTGGGACTCACTTTGCATTGTGGGCAAATCCAAGTGGTTCTGGCATTGCTCAGCAACCTTTTGTAGCCCAGATAGCCAAGATGGAAATATGTTCCACGTTGACAAAATTGATTGTGGCATTGCAACAGTTTCTCATTGACGTTGGGCATTCTTCCACAAATACAGATCTTTTCTAAGTTCACTGCCTTTGCTGCAAAACTTTCATTTGTTGACTTTTGCTTGTCATTTTCTTTGGCTCATATTCAGGAAGTTTTCGGCAGCGTGGGCAGTACCATGTGTTTGGAACTTTCTGTACAAAAAAGGCAAGAGAAGTGAAACTTTGAAACAGGACAAGATTCGTTTTTACAACAAACCACTTCTTCTGATGTATTTTGCTTGCAATAACAATATCCATCTACGTCTCTGTTCCGCTCTATTTTTAGATTCCCTGTGTACCATCTTCCAAGTATCTCTGGTAAAACACACATCCTCCAAAATAAGGATAACTTCGGTACACGCTCATCCCAAAGATTTTGATCTGGCATGATTCTCTCATGAACCAAACCTGTCATGTTTTCTTGGAAGGCACAAACAACAAAGTCACAATAGGAACGACTGACTGTATGAAGTTGCTGCTGAACCTGACAGTAATACCTATGGTTCCTTTTCACTACATATTTTGAGCTAAGCCTGTCCAAACATGAAGATTTCTTTTGAATGTATGATTCAAAATCTATGCCCTCAATACAAAAAGGGCATTTCACCTCCCCACATCCCTCACCACAACAGTCACAGGAACAAAGGAAGTCTGGTGTTGCATTGAGAAACGGGTAGCGTCTGTTGATAAATGTGCCACATTTTGAAAACTTGAAATTCTTATGCAGAGGTTTCATCAACTTTTCATATTCAGAAATGGCAAGGTCCTCATGGTCACATCCATGCCTTGCAGCTGCTGTGCTGAATTTAAAACCATCTGTGCAATTTGTAGTCTTGATGAGCAGCTGAGATGGTTGGGCTGGGTCAGTATGACAAGCTGCGTAACACTTCGATACACCAACCCTTCCAGCTCTGCATTTATAAAAAACACTTCCCTTTGATTGTGAAATTGTTTCCCTTTCCACAATTTTCACTTTCTGGTGTGTGATGTTCAGCTCTACTTTGTGGGACTCCTTCCGAAGCTCGTTCTACTCCAGAGTAGTAAACGTTTCATTGAAAAGGTCTCTTGACTGATTTTACATTTACTCTGAATAAGGTGAAATGACTGAAAGACAGACAGGCTTTACCTTGTATTGATTCAGAGAGCTGTAAAACTTCCGAGTTCAGCTTTACTTGGCTCTTTAGTTTCTGTTGCCTTCTTAGAGCTCTTCTCTGTAGTCACAGCTTCACTGATGTTCATCCTGTTTAATGAGTGCTCCATATCTTCCTTCAGTTTTTTCGCAGATTTAAAACGAATGGCATTTACCTCTCCCGCGACCCTGAGAGCAGGCTAAGCGGTTTGGATAATGGATGGCATTTACCTCTGCGTACTCAATGTGCTTGAAATATGAAGGCAAAAGCCATGTACATTTCCCTTGAGCGCATGATAGTTTGCCATTAAGTGGTATCCACACTTCTACATAAAACAAGACACTTGCTATGTGCGAGCAACATTCGCCCAATCTGCCCATACAACCAGTACAGTGGGCAGAAAGAACTGCACCATCGTCAGCGGTTATGCTCCACAGCTGGACAAGTGGATCATTCATCCGTTAAGAATGCCCAACTTTCACATCCAAAACATGTGTCTTGTTTACAATACAACCAAGAACGCTATTATTAAATCCAGAAACCATGTGATTGTGGGCTTGAAGGCTTTGAAATGCTTTGAACTTATTTTTTGTGTAAAAGCTTGTGTCCAAAACAAGATATGAAAGAATGTCACAAGATTCAATTGGTGGTAGACATTCTGGACTGAACTTTTGAGCAGGAAGGAGCAGTGGCTCTATTCCAATCTTTTTTCCATCTTCTCTTGGTAGAGACTTTTCACATCTCCTTCGAGTTTATCTGCATGTGCCGATAACATTAGTTTCGTGTTTACATCGTCACTCGCCATTTTCAATTATGTAAGTCCTCCGACATGGCTGCAGCTTTGTATTGAAAATGTGACGTCACGCGAACATATACTATTGTTAATGTATTGTTCTAATACTTACAGTATTATACATGTAAATCTTACAGAACTGAAAGACTATCATGTAGTGGTGGAAGAGGAACACTGTTGACACCTCAAAAGGAGAATGAAGGTCAACATGGTTAGAGCAAAACACTAAAGCTAAAACAAACTCAAATCACTGAAGACCAAGGTATATTCCAAAATATTAACTAGGTGAGTTTGTCAACACCCAACCATGTCCTACGGCAAAACCACCTACAAATGAAGCAGGTCTACAGGAAGCCATTCGAGAGAAACTCAGAAAGAGTCAAGGAATTGCACCATGACTATGTGCAGGTAAGCCCTACGTATTCCAGTTGATACCATCCAATCAGCACTGTATAGACATTGCTGTATTTTTATGTAATGTTTTGCATTTTTTTGGGGGGGGGGGTTCCCTCCTTTTTTTGCCTCAATTGTATCCGGCCAGTTGCCCCACTCTTCTGAGCCATCCCGGTCACTGCGCCACCTCCTCGGCCGATCTGGGGAGGGCTGCTGACTACCACATGCTTCCTCTGATACATGTGGAGTCACCAGCAGCTTCTTTTCACCTGACAGTGAGGAGTTTCACCAGGGGGATGTAGCACGTGGGAGGATCACGCTATTCCCCCCAGTTCCCCCTCCCCCGAACAGGTGCCCCGGCCGACCACAGGAGGCGTTAGTGCAGTGACCAGGACACATACCCACATCTGGCTTCCCACCTGCAGACACAACCAATTGTCTGTAGGGACGCCCAATTGCACTTTTTTTTTTTCATTCATCCTTTATTTAACCAGAAAGGTCCCATTGAGATTCAGTCTCTTCTGCCAGGGAGTCCTGGTCAAGATGGGAAGCAAAACAATATATAAAAATATTTCATATAAAACCACAAACAGGCACAGATAACATTACAAAAACATACCAAAACACAACAAACCTACACAAAACATACAGGGATCAGGGGCTAAAGAGAGTCATGGAAAATAATGGCACTTGTTAAAAGCAATGACATTGTTCTAAAAACTGATTTTTAGAATATTTTTTAAATATGTCAAGAGAGGGTACAGATTCCAAGTACGCCTTGCAGCTCATTCCAAGCTTGCAGGGCATGGAAGGAAAAGGCAGATTTACCTAGCTCTGTTCGGGTGGTTGGGACCATGAGAACTTTCTCTGATGATCTAGTTATAGCTACTGCACCAATATGTCAGCAAGCTGGATATGTACTGCGGTAATTTACCCAGTATAGCTTTTGCAATAAAAATTAAGGTTTTTCTCCTTAAACACCGTGAAATCCATTGAACCATTTTATCTAAGTTACAATGATGTGTACGGATGCTTGCACTAGCCACAAACTACAAGACAGCGTGGTAGACTACATCCAGTTTTTTTCAAAAGAAATTAGAATGCATGCATATAAATTACATCATCATAGTCTAATACTGACAAAAAGGCAGTGGTGGTCTGTCAGGGCCATCAGGGCCTTCTCTGCTGGCCCTGTCAAAATCTAAATTATAATTTGTTTTTCATAGTTAAATTAAAGTGCGCCTGAAATGTTTCTCAGTTCAATTACTTGTTTTCTTGTGGGGCTGAGCAGGGATTTCCTATGTCATCTAAACGCATCACAACTCCTTGGACCAGCGCTACTTGTATCGGCTCTGTGCGTGACTGTAGTCCACTGACTTCCGGTTTCTACTGCAGCAGTCATACCAGTTTTCTGTTTGTTGGCATGGCATATTTTTCACGATGCCTGCAAGATTTACCATAGATAAATGTCAACGACATGAACAGAATTGTCGACAAACTTTCACCTGCATCTACCAGCAAAGGGTGGGGGGGGTCTATTCATTTAACTGTGTTTCATTTGAATAGAAAGTGCCATTTTGAGAAGCCAACATTGTTTTGAACGCAGTGTTTGATTTTGCAAGAGATTTGTGGAGTTTGGGGTTTTGTGTGTGAGATTTCGTACTTGTTAAAGAGTTTTAAGAAAATGAGCCACGCTTTCAGAAAACGTATAAACAACTGAGGAAAAACTGTAATAGAGTAAGGACTGAATGAGTTCTGCATCCTGTTAAGTCCTACCTGTGGGACCCTGAACCATCTGCTAGACAACATAAGCCGATATCCCCCAAATAAAACATAATGGGGAGGCTGATATAATACTACCGGATAGACTTTACATTCTTGCTATATATATATATCTCAATACAGATGCAGGAAAAAAAGTTTTAATACATAGCAGTACAAACCTGTTTTGTGCGTCGCACACTCATCAGCTGCTAATATCTGCGCGACGCATGAAACAGGCTTGTACTGCTATGTATTAAAACTTTTTTCCCTGCATCTGTACCGATATTCCACTTCTCATTAGTTGAGCACTTCTATCAACACCATTGATGGTTTCAGGTGGGGAAAAATGCTATATATACACACACACACACACACACACACACACACATATATATATCCAGCTTGAAAATGCTGAGAATGTGTCACTCCTAATGTTAGTTCAGTTCCTAATTCCCAAATTAAGATGCATTCTGTAGTCGTGTTGGCCTTGTGTTATCCATGTTATTATTTTTCTTTTCCCCCTTTTTTCTCCCCAATTGCATTAGGCCAATTACCCCACTCTCTGAGCCGTCCTGGTCGCTGCTCCACCCCTTCTGGGGTGGAGCAGCTTCAGGGAGAGCTGCAAACTACCACATGCCTCCTCCGATACATGTGGAGTCCCCAGCAGCTTCTTCTCACCTGACAGTGAGGAGTCTCACCAGGGGGACATAGCGCATGGGAGGATCACGCTGTTCCCCCCCCAGTTCCCCCTCCACCCTGAACAGGCGCCCTGACCGACCAGAGGCGCTAGTGCAGTGACCAGGACACATACCCACATCCAGCTTCCCGCCCGCAGACACGGCCAGTTGTGTCTGTAGGGACGCCTGACCAAGCCGGAGGTAACATGGCGATTCGAACCAGCGATCCCCGTGTTGGTAGGCAACCGAATAGACTGCCACGCTACCCAGACACCCTTTTATCCATGTTATTTATCCTCGACACGCTGCAGGTTCACTGCTGTGATATCAAACATTGCAAGCATTCCCGTTGTGTTTGTAACGTTGACGGCTGAATAGGCTTGCTAACCCTTGGCTAATGGGTCGGACCTTTTAGTCAACCTGTGGTGCCGGAGTCACGGGTTTGCGTCCCGGCTGCGGCGGTTCCCGGCTGCCCCCCGAATTCGCTACATGTTCATGGACTTTCTAGACCACAGAAATAAACCATGTGAATGTCTGGTCCAGTTTCAGTGAAACACTTGTCAAATGTTCTACCTGTGGTCAGACCGCTCTTTGCCGTGATGGTGTCGTCTGCAATTCCTGTAACAACGACTCCTCCTTCCTCAGAGTCCTCCAGCACAAGGCCCTCTGAGATACTGCCTTTCCGATGGTATCCGCTCTGGTCCTGGGTCAAAAATAGGATGCGTGTGTTTTGTAAAATATGTCAGATCTGAAACTGAACCTAATCATAATCTAACACACGATCATAAAAGGGACTTCCACCCATGTGCTGAAATGTAACGTGTAATGTGACCGAACATGATTACTTACCATGATTTCTTGGGTGTTTTTACTTCTGCATGTCAGGAAACTGTTCTAAACCAAAGGAAAATCTAAAAAAAGAAAACGGCAACAAGTTTATAACGTGCAACGGTTATCAGAACCATTTTTGTTTGGTTGTCACTAGAACAACCGGGACTTCACTCCTACCTAAAACAACCATAAGTGGTCAAAATGACCGCTGGTTTTTAAACTATATTCTGTCAAGATAAATACCCAACTGAGATATGAATGCATTGCATATGTTAGTATGCCTGTTATGAAACTGACACCAAAATTAACATTTTAACAACTATAATACTATTTTTAAACAATTTAAAATAGCCGCTGTCCAACGCCTGCAAATACTGCAGCGCCTCGGTGGGAGTCATGGTGCGTCTGTAACCAGACATGTTGGACATCATCACACATCAAGTTTAGAGTATTTCTCTGCACTGGGGGGCGCTAGTGTGTTTCTAGGACACAGCAACGAACTTCACGAAGGAAATGACGCCACCAACACAAAATTAGTTTTCACAAAGTTATTAAACTTTGAAAATCCAAAACGGTCATAATGACCGACTTGGTCGTTCTAGTTTAATGCGAACACTTGCCCAGAAACTGACTGTAAAGACATTTCCTCCGTCATGACGACCCGTCCCCTCCCCCCCACACACACACGCATCAAAATGGCAACGCGTAACCAAACGTTAGCTAGCAAATGTTGATGTTAAACGTTAGCTAGCAAATGTTAATGTTAGCTAGCAAATGTTAATCGTTAGCTAGCAAATGTTAATGTTAGCTAGCAAATGTTAGCTAGCAAATGTTAAACGTTAGCTAGTAAATGTTAATCGTTAGCTAGCAAATGTTAATGTTAGCTAGCAAATTTTAAATGTTAGCTAGCAAATGTTAAATGTTAGCTAGCAAATGTTAAACGTTAGCTAGCGGAGAACAATGGCGGCCATTTGAGTGAACGTCTCGTAAAGTTTAACAAAAGAAACACAAAAAAATATACAGCATGGAAAAATATTGCGCATACATTTATACAACGATTGCCGTAACTAGAATTCACTTTTACCAATTTTTTAACACCTTTTAGCCATATTTGGAGTGAGCTCTTCGGGACAACGCGCCAACTCTGTCGCCGTCGTGTGACGAAGGTGTTACGTAACGCACGTGACCACAACCGTCACCACTAGGGGGTGCTAAGTGAAAGGTTTGAATATGGGAGTACAAGAGAAACTCCGCAAAGAACGGTAACTTCATGTATTTTGCCGAACTTCAGCAAGCGTCCAACAGGTAATTCCCATGTCTGTTACAAACGCAAACATTTCTCTTTCAGGACTCAGTCAAACTGGGTGTCAATTTAAAATGCGAGTTATTCCTAGCAAACACGTCACTAGCGTGCACGTCATCAGCTGTGAGGAGCCGCCACGCTGCGTTTACATGCACAGTTAAGTCGAGCTACGGTTACAGCGCGAGTAGGCCATGTGACTGGTCCAATCACATGGCCTAAATAAATCGATCACATCAGTGGTTCTCAACCTTTTTGGGGTCCTGGACCCCCTGCGTATTTTTGATCTACCCTGAGGACCCCTCCACCTGATCTTGGGGGAGGGGGGGTTGCAATTTGATAGAAACAGTAGAAACTGCATTTTAAATTGCATTATAGCATTGATTCACTCTTTGGGGCAAAAACAAGAGCTTTCAGTTGTAACTTAGATATAGTTAACAAAACAGAATTTTTATGCAGTAACTTTCAGATATATGTAACAAAACAGAATATGTATTCAGTAACTTTCAGACATATGTAACAAAACAGAATTCTTATGCAGTAACTTTCAGATATATGTAACAAAACAGAATATGTATTCAGTAACTTTCAGATATATGTAACAACAGAACTTTTATGCAGTAACTTTTAACAATGCAAACGGGAGCGAGATCTCTTATTAAAATACAATAAATTACACTTGTGAAACAGATGTAATTAGAGAAAAAAGTCCTGTTACCCTTTATAGTTTAGGTAGCTAAAGGTCTGTCACATTTGAGTAAAATAATCCTATTTCTATAACTATCATAGGATCTTTTTTTTGAAGATATTTTATTTTCACGGACCCCTTGCAATTACACCACGGACCACTAGGGGTCCGAGGACCCCCGGTTGAGAAACACTGGATTACATGGCCTAAAATAAATCGATTCACCCCCCGGGTCTTGTACACTGGGAGTAGGTCCGACCCCGGTACGGTAGGTGGCGATATGCCCCCTTTCAGCTGGTTGCTATTTTTCTCCCCAATTGTAGTGTAAACTACTAATAAGCCACGTTAGCCCCTAGCTAACGGGTCTGAGCATTTAGCCTTTAGCCTTTAGCCTTTAGGTTATGTTCTTGCCCGCACCGGGCAAGAACATAACCGGTTACAGTACTTAGCCAATTACCCTACTCTTCACATCCGGCTTCCCAGCCGCAGACATGGCCAATTGTGTCTGTAGGGACGCCCGACCAAGCCGGAGGCAACACAGCTGGTTGCTATTGGACCGTCTTCCGGTTGACCTATTGCGTCACATACCAAACGAGTTAGCAAGCCATGTGCTTTAGGATATTCAAATCCTTTAGCCGACACAACGTACAGTTCGTCTCCTCGTCTGTCCAGAAATGTGCGGCTCTCGCTCCAGCACTCGCCGTGTTGCTGCTACGCTGTTCGACTTCCGGGTGAAAGGCCGCCGCGGGAACTGAGGAGCATGCGCAGAACGCCTAGGCCGGTTCGGGGCCGATTGAAGCGTGTACATGCCGAAGTAAATCCATCCCAACCGCACCGTCTAGGTGTGTTAGTCCCACTTCCAGAAGTTCGAGTTCCGAGAAATTCGACTTAGTACGATTTCAGTCGGACTCACACGTTTACGTGTATTTTAAATGGCCAGTTTTATTCGGACTAACACAATAAATCCACTTTTTTCCCCCCTCACATCACACCCTGACTGCAGGACACACGTGTGGTTTCTCTGGTTCCTTGAACCTCCACGTAGTGACCCTGGCTGGTACTCACCACGAGAGAGGTCAAGAGAGGTCAGTGAGCCGTCGTCTCCATGTTGCACAGCCTATTGCTCATTACATCCCTATCGGCGTCGCCAGAAGCGGAAGTCTCTCGTCAACTGCAGACCGACCTGACCACATGTCGCTCGTGTTACTAATGTGCTGCTGAGATGCAGATAAAGAAGAAATGTAGAGTATTGCTGTCAGGAAGGCTCCCAGGAGGAATTTGGAAAAACTGGCTTCACAAGCGGTCAGCCTCCTGCACACCGGTTCTAAGTGCTGATAATTATCGTCAATCAAGCTGGGGTCCTCTCCCCACACGTTGCCATGGTTCCTAATGAGACACACACCCTCTCCTCGTAGGTTTCATATTCAGGCGCCGATCACTTCTTCCGGAGCCATGGGTGTGGCATCCTGAACCAGCTGACCGAGTCAATACAGCCATTAATCCCTCTAACTTTCTGCTGACTGACAGGGCGCGCGCGCGCACGCGCACACACCCCGTCTCACACTTCAGGAATCCGGGGCCCGGCCTCTGCGAGGCCTGCTCACCGATGGGAATGTGCCACAAACCAGTCGGTTTGCATGCATGCAAGCTGACATGATAAACACTCACCACATGCATAACTCCAACACCTCCACACCGCACCCCCCCAAACCACACCCCACCATCTGCATGTCAGAGTGTGAATGCAGTCCATTCGGTATGGAGGTGTGGGCGTAGCTGCAATAGATGGAAAGAAGGACAGAAGCGCGTGTTTATGGGTGCAAAACCTCTAAAACGTTTTTCACGTGTTATCAGAAGTTGTAATTGTCACTGTTTTCATAATAGTGTCCGCTTAAATCTACAGACTGTCCTCCACCAACAAACTTCAATCTAGAGACTGTCCTCCACCAACAAACTTCAATCTAGAGACTGTCCTCCACCAACAAACTTCAATCTAGAGACTGTCCCCCACCAAAAAACTTCAATCTACAGACTGTCCTCCACCAAAAAACTTCAATCTAGAGACTGTCCCCCACCAAAAAACTTAACTCTAGAGACTGTCCTCCACCAAAAAACTTCAATCTAGAGACTGTCCTCCACCAAAAAACATCAATCTAGAGACTGTCCTCCACCAAAAAACATAAATCTAGAGACTGTCCTCCACCAAAAAACTTAACTCTAGAGACTGTCCCCCACCAAAAAACGTAACTCTAGAGACTGTCCTCCACCAAAAAACTTCAATCTAGAGACTGTCCTCCACCAAAAAACTTCAATCTACAGACTGTCCTCCACCAAAAAACTTAACTCTAGAGACTGTCCTCCACCAACAAACTTCAATCTAGAGACTGTCCTCCACCAAAAAAATTCAATCTAGAGACTGTCCTCCACCAAAAAACTTCAATCTAGAGACTGTCCTCCACCAAAAAACTTAACTCTAGAGACTGTCCCCCACCAAAAAACGTAACTCTAGAGACTGTCCTCCACCAAAAAACTTCAATCTAGAGACTGTCCTCCACCAAAAAACTTCAATCTACAGACTGTCCTCCACCAAAAAACTTAACTCTAGAGACTGTCCTCCACCAAAAAACTTCAATCTAGAGACTGTCCTCCACCAAAAAAATTCAATCTAGAGACTGTCCCCCACCAAAAAACTTAACTCTAGAGACTGTCCCCCACCAAAAACCACCCCATAGACCGCTTGTTCAAGCAGCTTATCACGACCTGTAGTTGCGTTTTAAGCTCTCCAGAGTTGCTGTGGTGAAGACAAGAAGCTGTGGATCACATGACCTCCACTCATAAACACATCACCGCTTCCACAGAGCAACCTGACGAGGGAAAAGCACTGCCTCCACCTGCCTCCACCTGCCTTGATGTGGGAAAACTCATCCACAGTTGATGCACCTGTGATGAAGATTCACACTACCAACGTCTACCTCTGTTGCTCCACCTGTTTTCCTAATGACTACGACACAAGTAAGGTATTATATTATATTATATTATATTATAGTAACAGGCCGGCTGCAGCATTGTTATGGAAGCCATGTGTGCGTTGGTTTTAGGGCAACAAATATCAGGAATCTTAAAAAAACAAAAAAAAACTAAAGACTGCAACACTAAAGAGAACATTAAAATAGAAATATGAAGTTATGGTGAGACGGAGTCACTCTGTTCCCTCTTTAGTCCACACAACACACACAACACGCACAACACGCTGCAGCTCTGCCACACCTATCTTCGTCAACCCAGAGCAACGCCGTCGTACGGCTGACATCAGCAGCTCCACTTGCACAAGTCCTACAGCTGACACGGTGAGGAAGACATCGTGTCCGTCCCTCTCATGTGGGCAGTAAGACAGACAGCTGAACCACAGTACGCACCAGTAAGGGCCTGGCTGGTTTAAGAAGTGCCGTCCGTGAGGTGAGGTGTAACTGATAAGGCTGTAAACTCTTCATCATTCAGTGCTAATATTGTAAACTCTTCATCATTCAGTGCTAATATTGTAAACTCTTCATCATTCAGTGCTAATATTGTAAACTCTTCATCATTCAGTGCTAATATTGTAAACTCTTCTTCATTCAGTGCTACTGCAGTACATATACCGTAAGTGGCTCATTAACTTCCATTCTGCAAACACCACGTCCTCATCTGGCCGTTGGGGAACTCACCTGGTGATGCTGTGGGAGACGCCCTCCACCCACAGAAAGCAAGGCCCGGTGCTGGTGTGTCCTCCACGCTGGCCAGCTGTGGTTCTGTCGAGCAGGATGGATGTGTTGAGTTAAGTCTCGGCTCAAGCCTGGGGAACAGGTTGGGCCGCATCAGCACCGCCTCTCTTTCACCTGCCCTCACACACTCACTCTTTACTTCGTCTCACTCACTCACAAACACCCACTAACCCACCTACCCACACCCACACCCAAACACACACACATACTCACACACACACATACTCACACATAAACTCTCTCTCTCTCTCCCTCTCTCTCTCTCTCTCTCTCTCTCTCTCTCTCTCTCTCTCTCTCTCTCTCTCTCTCTCTCTCTCTCTCTCTCCCTCTCTCTCTCTCTCTCTCTCTCTCTCACACACACACACACACACACACACTTCTCTTTCAACCTTATCTCACAGATGGACCTGCCAGGCAGATTTGCAAGTGTGATGACAGCCGAAACCTGCCTAGAGAGAGAGACACAGAGAGAGACAGACAGACAAACAGAGAGAGACAGACAGAGAGAGACAGAGAGAGAGACAGGGAGAGACAGACAGAGACAGGGAGACAGAGAGAGAGACAGACAGAGAGAGAGACAGGGAGAGACAGACAGAGACAGGGAGACAGAGAGAGAGACAGACAGAGAGAGAGACAGGGAGAGACAGAGAGACAGAGAGAGAGACAGACAGGGAGAGATGGAGGGAGACAGGGAGAGACAGAGAGAGAGACAGACAGAGAGAGACAGGGAGAGATGGAGGGAGACAGAGAGACAGGGACACACAGAGAGACAGAGGGCAGACACAGAGAGAGAGAGACAGGGAGAGACAGAGAGAGACAGGGAGACAGAGAGAGAGACAGACAGAGAGAGAGACAGGGAGAGATGGAGGGAGACAGAGAGAGAGACAGACAGAGAGAGAGACAGGGAGAGACAGAGAGACAGAGAGAGAGACAGACAGGGAGAGAGAGACAGGGAGAGATGGAGGGAGACAGGGTGAGACAGAGAGAGACAGAGAGAGAGACAGACAGAGAGAGACAGGGAGAGATGGAGGGAGACAGAGAGACAGGGACACAGAGAGAGACAGAGGGCAGACAGAGAGAGAGAGAGACAGGGAGAGACAGGGAGACAGAGAGAGAGACAGACAGAGAGAGAGACAGGGAGAGATGGAGGGAGACAGAGAGACAGGGAGAGACAGAGAGAGACAGGGAGACAGAGAGAGAGACAGACAGAGAGAGAGACAGGGAGAGATGGAGGGAGACAGAGAGAGAGACAGACAGAGAGAGAGACAGGGAGAGATGGAGGGAGACAGAGAGAGAGACAGACAGAGAGAGAGACAGGGAGAGATGGAGGGAGACAGAGAGAGACAGAGGGCAGACAGAGAAAGAGACAGACAGACAGAGAGAGACAGGGAGAGATGGAGGGACACAGAGAGACAGGGACACAGAGAGACAGAGGGCAGACAGAGAAAGAGACAGACAGAGAGAGACAGCGTGGGGGGGTGCACACAACTAGGTTTATAAAGAAACAGATCCCAAGTGTGTGGCAGACATACACCCAGCAACACTGTCTGAAACATGCACACCGCCTCCTTCTTCCTCCGTCTACACCTGCTGTTCTTCATGCTGCTTGCTGTCAGCATGGAAGGAAACGCAAAGGTAGATTTTTTTTTCTTTCTTCTTTTCTTTTATGTGCTTTTTTTTCTGACAGAATTGGAAGTCCACCTGCTGATGTTTCATCAAATCCCAATCCTGATGCTGTGCTGCTCATTCCCATGATGGTCATCCCTCATCCCGAGCCTCGTCTCTACATAAGCTGTTCTTCATATCTGTACGGTTATCCGTCCATCTGCTTCTCAGGAATGGCTATCAAGAGCCAAGCTGCGACTGACAGCATCGCTCCATCATTACTCTTACTAACATGATCGATCGATAGATAGATAGATAGATAGATAGATAGATAGATAGATAGATAGATAGATAGATAGATAGATAGATAGATAGATAGATAGATAGATAGATAGATAGATAGATAGATAGATAGATAGATAGATAGATAGATAGATAGATAGATAGATAGATAGATAGATAGATAGATAGATAGATAGATAGATAGATAGATAGATAGATAGATAGATAGATAGATAGATAGATAGATAGATAGATAGATAGATCGATCGATCGATCGATCGATCGATCGATCGATCGATCGATCGATAGATAGATCGATCGATCGATCGATCGATCGATCGATAGATAGATGTACTTTATTGATCCAAAATTGGGAAATTCTTGTGTTACAGGCATTGCATGGGAACAATAAATCATCATCTTCGGTGGCAGTCACTCGAGGTCAGTCATACTCGTCCTCCCTCTAGGTCCTCCTTCTAGGTCCTTGTGGGAGGACGCCTGCGCATGTGGAGAGGCTGATGCACCTGCAGCCACCACACGGTCCTTTGCAGGAGATGGCCAGAGTCCAATGGCATGGAGAACCAAGACGACTGGGCACCGCCCTCTGTAGCAGCCTTCATCCACCTTCACTGGCATTGTGACCTGGAGACATCTTCCATCAGTTCCGCCATTGAGGTTTTTGTTGGATCGCGCTTCATCTGGAACCTCCCCCTTGACCTATCCACCTTGGGTGACCCTACCAGGAGCCAAGCACCAGACAGCATAGCTTTTGGGATCATTAGTACACGCAAGCTTCTACACCACGACAAGGTGGCGATCCAGGAGAGGGAACAATAAATACACAGTAAATATTAATATCAACAACAGAAAAAAAAATATATACATATATATATACATATATATCAATAGAAAAATAAAATAAAATTGCTCAATACAGAATATATAGTGGAGAGTCCAGGAAGGCCTGGAGATAGCAGAGTCTCAGCTGAGACACAGGGCTTTGGTGGGCACAGTGGCAACTGGACGGGCAGGGCTGGGAGCCATCCCGCAACCCCGCTATGATAAGGTCCATGGCAAGGGCAAGGCATGTGGTAGTCTGCAGCCCTCCCCGAATCGGCAGAGGGGGTGGAGCAGAAATCGAGACGGCTCAGAAGAGTGGTGAGAAAAAGGGGGAACTTTTTTTTTTTAAAGTTGCCCTGGTTCTCCAACACCTAACCCGGACCTCGGTGACCCAGGTGAAGTCCAAGCCGGTATGACTCTATTCATGTTACTCTCACTCATATCCAAGGTAGCTGCCTTGAATAGGATTAGGAGTCTAAAGCCATGGACTCTTATTAGATACTTGTCCCAACCAGGGTTTGAACCCCCAATCTCCAGCATGGAAAGCTGACATTCTTACCAACTGAGAAATTCAGCTACTGATAGCCCAGCAGCCCAAGAACAGGCACTCAGCAGCAGACCGGTTGAGGCAGGGGTCTACCACACCAGACAAGACCCAAGATGCAGGCTGTGCAAAGATGCCCCTGAGACAGTCCAGCATTTAGTAGCAGGGTGTAAAATGCTAGCTGGGAAAAAAATCTCCCTCTCACCCTTTTTCAGGTGGTGTGTGTCTTCCTCAAGCTTGGATCCTCTACCAGAGGCCTAGGAGCTTGAGGTGCAGTATCTTAGCTGTTCCTAGGACCACACTCTTCTGGACAGAGACCTCAGATGTTGTTCCTGGAATCTGCTAGAGCCACTCTTCCAGTTCGGGGTTCACACCCCTAGCACCCCTATTACCACAGGGACTACTGTGGTTTTCACCTTCCACATCTAGTTCTTCACTCAGCCCTTGGTGTTTCTAATGCCCTCATACTCTTTCTTCCTGATGTTGCTGTCACTCGGGATTGCTACATGGATCACTTCTGCTATCTTCTGTTCCTTGTTGACCACCACAATGTCTGGTTGGTTAGCCAGCACCTGCTTGTCAGTCTGGACCTTAAAGTCCCACGGGATCTTAGCTCTGCCATTCCAAACGACATTTGGCGGTGTCTTCCATTTGGACTTGGGGACTTCCAGTCTGTATTCAGTACAGATGTTCCTGTACACAATCCCAGCCACTTGGTTATGCCTTTCGGTGTACGCTTTCCCAGTTAGCATTTTACACCCTGCTACTAAGTGCTGGACTGTTTCAGGGGCATCTTTGCACAGCCTGCGTCTTGGGTCTTGTCTGGTGTGGTAGACCCCTGCCTCAGCAGACCTGGGGCCTCATGTATCAATTGTTACTATGGGTAAAATTGTTCTTACACACACATGGGATTTTTTAGCCCAGTGTAGAACCTGGGTAACCCCTGAATTTAGACACTGATTGGCTAACACTGATGTCTTTGCAGGCCTGGGTGATAGACAATAGATGTTAGGAGGGAGGAATTACAAATAACCATCATACTTTGCTACTGACTGTCAGACAATCTTGAGGGCTAAAACATTCCATGGGTGTGTACGAACAAATTTCCCCATAGTAATGATTGATACATGAGGCCCCTGGTCCTGAGTGCCTGTTCTCTTGCTGCTATGATCAGAGCCTCTGTGCTGTCCTTCAGTCCAGCCTTTTCTAGCCACCAGTATGATTTCTCGATATCAGCTACGTCTTCCATCTAAGAAGACTAAGAAGAAGCATACAGTCTGGGCCAGCAAGGTGGTGTGTTCATAGAATTTGTGATGCAGTCTGTCATATTGTTGGTCTTTTCTGTGCGACACACAGAGCACATCCCAGTCTGTGGACTCAAAGCAGTCCTGCAGTGCCTCATTCGCCTCGTGAGTCCACCTCCTCACAGCCCTTGTGGATACAGCCTGCCGCTGGCTGGACAAGAGGGACATACTTTGGTGTCAGCGGGACCAGCTGATGAGCAGATCTACCAAGGGGGGAAGGGCAGTGGCACTGTAGCAATCCTTAGATCCATACAGAAAGTCCAGTGTTTCATTGTCTCTAGTGGGGCAGTTAACATACCGATAAAATGTTGGCAATATGTTGTCCCGTGTGATATGATTGAAATCCCCGCACGTTGTTACAAAAGCAATACTTGAATATTTGGGAGGAGTCACAACCCAACCCATTCGACAGTTTCTGTGTACAGGGAAGACAAAGAGTGTATTAGAAATGGAGTCTTCACTCCCTGCATGGGTGTTGTCAGTGTAAGATGATAGCAAGCGTTTGAGCAAGAGAAACTTTTTTTTTTCTTCAGACAAATGAACGCTCCATAATGAAACAGCGGTGTCATGCCTGTGCCTTTCTTCTAAGGCAACAACCCATCACTTGTGCCAACAAGACGTCCTGTAAAAATAAAAACGATTTGATTTGAGATATGCAGTTAAGACCACCCAAGTTGGGGGGGGGGGCATGACTCAAGTCTAAGACTGGAGCCTATGGAGTCCAAAAGTCCAAAGCTTAAATTTGGTGAGTCCGACTCAGTATCAATGGGGCCAAATGTCTTGTAAAGACTGACACCAGAACAGCGCAAGTCCAACGCCATGGCTGTAGCTGTAGTAGTCTTCCATCACAGTGAAAGTCAAAATGTCTCTACAATGTTTAGGCTTCTAATTTTTCAGTGTTTCAGAGACATAACTAGACCTTTGCACTAATGGCTAACATACTTATGCGTCATCCTAGTAGGGTGGAGGGGTTCTCCTTATTGCCAGCCATGTTAAAAAGCTAACTTTCTGCTACGTCTGATTCTTCCTGCTTCAATATAATCTATAGACACAATGCAAGTGTCACTGTCAGCCTTGTGTGTTTTTGTTGTCAAGAAAGGGGACTTGATAGAGGGTCACAAAATGCTAAGTGGCTAAGAAAGGCTAATGGTGATTTCAAGGCTGTTAGCATTTTTGTAGCCCCCAATCAAAGCACCTTTTCACAGCCGTGCAGTCATCTGACAGCATAAACAGACGCGTCAGTGGCAACTCCTGGTTTGGGTTACATACATGCTGCTTAAATACAAAATAAGTGACCACAGAAAGAATCAAAGGCGACAGACTGAATGTTGTTAACACTACAGGCAACTGAAGTCCGTCGGCCATGTTTGTGAAATTATAATGAAAACAGAAACCTGTGAGAGTCGATAACACTTTACCGATCACCTCAGGGAAAGCTCGATATTGCTTTTGAAAATAAATATGCACATTAAAATCTTGTACCTGGGCGGTCTTGAAAAATGATCACAAGTCCACATTATGTGAGACCAAGTCAAGTCAAGTCCGAGATGAGGCCTAGACCTTTAAAGTACAGACTCGAGACCGAGTCCATATTCAAGTACTACGGCCCTGTTATTCCTAAAAGACGACAACACACGGTTGGTTTGATATCCCGGGGGACATCCTCCGTTCCGCTCTTCCTTGCCTTGGCTCTCCTGGCGTTCAGCCATAACAGTCTAATGGGGTTGTTTTTAACCAGCCCTGAGATTCACTGATTTGTTCAGGTGATCTTTCGTTCTTGTTTCGAGGGACACCGTGCATCTGTCACAGCCTCTGTTAACCCAAAGCTCCTCAGTCCCCACCTCCTCCACCTCCTCCTCCAGATGTGGGCTCCGGCCAAAAGGGGCTCTTAAAAAGCTGCAGCTTGCAGCAAGGTGCTCTTGGCGGGGGGTTAATGGACTGGAGTCTTCCCAAAGTGCAGTTTCTGTCCTTCCAGAGCCCCAGGCCGACCACATGAACCGCCACCGCAGTCTGTCACAGTCACTTCAGGTGCTCTGTATAAAAACAGGACAGACTTCCAAAAAAACCCCACTATTCCTTTAAAGGCCTTCCCTGAACTGGTTTTTGAGGTCATCGTAAACGCTGCTTTGGCGAAGCTAACCTGGTTTTTAGGTTGCTAACATGTTAGCTCGCTTTATTAGCTTCGCTAACGTGCATATATTAAAATGCGAAGACAAAACTATGCAAAACGAGAAAGGGAAACAAACCTGACAAACAGATTGCAGGAAGCGTTTTATTCCCCTTACATTGCACGTCTGTACCGTGGACTTAAAGAGGCCAGGACACCCCACAAGATGAGCATGTTCTGTCTTTAGTCAAGCGCTCAGCCAGATTCTGCGTGAATCCGAATCCTCCTGCGACTCCCCCGAGCCCCGAGCCATTAAACTGCCGTTTCAAGTGGGCAAAGGCAGCGCACAGAAAATAACCAGATGTTCACATCATCTTGAGCAGAAATTGCACCAGAGGAGGGTAATTTGGAATTTGTCACTACACGTCCAGAAGTCAAGTCCAAATAGCTCTGCCTGCAGGGTAGACTTCCTCTGGAATCACAGGAGAGAGGAAAAGGACAGCTCTCCCATTCATGTTTCATTTGCGGTTTTGATTTCAGGTCCAAACTTGCACCCTCTAATTAACACCTATGAAATCTGTCAGGTGAGCTGGGCCTGTTAAAGAAAACGCACACACACACACACACACACACACTTTCTCTGCTAGACTAATGCAGGCCTGAACAGTACACACCACAAGCCGCTCTGGTTTCCACGAGACTGCCGGTGTGGCAGGAGTAACAGACTGGAGCTGTGCAGGTGAGGAGTTCGGCGTCAGCGGCGCGGCAGCATTCCTCTCCTGCACCTTACCTGAGGGTCAAAGCCAAATTCTTCATTCAGCAATGTGAGTACTGCGACGCAACAACAGCCTCTGGTGTGCCAATGCTTGCACAATGGAATGAAGAAATGGGGGTGAGACGTGTGTGTGTGTGTGTGTGTGTGTGTGTGTGTGTGTGTGTGTGTGTGTGTGTGTGTGTGTCAGTGCTGCTATGTGGATGTTTAGACATTGTCAGTCTGGTTATTGTTCTTATATGCTAAGTGTTGCCAGTGGAGAAGAGCAGGAATTCAGATCATGTGGAAGCAGGCCGGTGCTAAACAGGCTGGGTCTGCTTTCGTATGGATGAGGACGCTTACATTCCTACAGGTCCCACAAGGTGTTGAGGAGCCGGTGGCCCCTCAGCGTGGACGCCGCAACTCAGCCAACTCCCACAACTGACTTCTGAACCAGCTTTCCTTTTGGAGACAGCAGCTGTCATTAATAATAATAACAACAATAATAATAATAATGATAATGACGATGACGATAATGATGATAATAATAATATCCTCCGGGGGCTCCGGTTTCCTCCCACAGTCCAAAGACATGTAGGTCAGGTGAACCACCCGTACTACATTGTCCCTAGGTGTGTGTGTGTGTGTGTGTGGGTCCTGTGATGGCCTGTCCAGGTTGTCTCCCCCGCCTGCTGCCCAGTGACTGCTGGGATAGGCTCCAGCATCCCCGCCACCCCGGTTGGGTGAAGCAGCTTGGATAATGGATGGATATTTGCAAGCTTAATCTCCTTGAAAACTCCAAGTGTGAGTACACACACACACACATACACACACACGCACACACACCTAACTATGGGTACAGTCTGATTACACCATCAAATAAATCATCAACAAAGCAAGTGTGCGTTGGTAAGTATCCATGATGCACCTGATCTTTCAGGAATCCTCTGAAGACACGGCGTGAAGCTGCACACACTCACAGCAACACACCCTCACACACTCACACAGCAACACACAGCAACACACCCTCACACAGCAACACACTTATGTCATCAGCAAAGAGACGAGTGGCAACAGTTTATCTTCAATCAGTAAAACCAATACCTTGCTTAACAGGTGAGGAGTGGTGGTGGTGGTGGTGGTGTATGTATACCCTGACTTCATTATCTGAAATACTCGTTTCCTTTTTGGAATACTTATTTAAACTACATGTTGGTGTTAAGTAAAGACTGTATACAAAATACTGAGGGGTTTTTTTGGGGGGTGGGGTGCTCTCTTAACGTAGAGCTTATAACTCATTTGAGATGAGATACCTCCAAGACCTGGAAGAAGAGCACATCAAATCAAACAGGTGCTTTGGAGACCGTCCTGCTGCACCCGTGCGAACACCACCCATGGAAACAACACCACGACTGTCTATAATAAAGCTCATATGAGGCATTGGTATCACATATCACAGCCAGGTGGTGTGTCATCCTACCAAGACTAGAACCTGATACCAAGAGCCGTGAGAGTAAAGCGGCTTGATTCACGGTGTTCTTGGCGCATGTCAGCCGTGTTCTTCAGCAGAGGACAACAAGTGACACCATCTCAGTTCTGACCAGATATATGTATTACTATATATATATAATGAATGTGATGTATGCATTTACACCGGTATGCTTGCCTTGGAGTCACGTTCCCCGTGCCGTCTCAGCTAATTAGGCCGAGTCCAGATAGGGTCTTCATGTTCAGTCTGCCTCCTGGAATGTCGTCAAGCTGCATTCTTACTGCATCCTCCTCACCCTGCAAGACTAACACGAGCACAGGCTCGACTTCCACATCTTACAGCGGGGTTTGAGACGAATGCAAAGCCCCGTTTTAACGGCAGCGGTACAAAGCCTCGTCCGCAGCAACCTCCTGTGATGTTAGCTAACCTTTACTCCGCTCGCATGCACGGCTTTTGTTACGTCACATCCGTGGGCTGTCTTGGTTATCAAGGTAATAGACTCAGCGGAGCAATGGCATTTCTTGTGGAAGTATCAATGATACTTCCACAAGAAATGGACCAACAAACGGCTCGACTTTTCTGGATCAATGAACATGTGAAGTGGATATGAAGGAGTCCTGGACGTCTGACACAGCCAGGAAACAGCCGCTTAGTGTGGCGCCCATAGACCCAGCCTGTGTAAACTGGGGTTGAGGACTGGCCATTGTGCAACAAGCAGGCCTGTGTAAGACCCTGAGGCACGCCGGTCACCTGCATGGCACGCCAATAAACTGCATGGCACGCCGGTCACCTGCATGGCACGCCAGTCACCTGCATGGCACGCCGGTCACCTGCATGGCACGCCGGTCACATGCATGGCACGCCGGTCACCTGCATGGCACACCGGTCACCTGCTTGGCACGCCGGTAAACTGCATGGCACGCCGGTCACCTGCATGGCATGCCAGTCACCTGCATGGCACGCTGGTCACCTTCATGGCATGCCGGTAAACTGCATGGCATGCCGGTCACCTGCATGGCACGCCGGTCACCTGCATGGCATGCCAGTCACCTGCATGGCACGCCGGTCACCTGCATGGCACGCCGGTCACATGCATGGCATGCCGGTCGCCTGCATGGCACGCCGGTCGCCTGCATGGCACGCCGGTCACCTGCATGGCACGCCGGTCACCTGCATGGCACGCCGGTAAACTGCATGGCACGCCGGTCACATGCATGGCATGCCGGTAAACTGCATGGCATGCCGGTCACCTGCATGGCACGCCGATAAACTGCATGGCACGCCGGTTGCCTTAATGGCATGCCGGTCACCTGCATGGCATGTCCGGTACACTGCATGGCACGCCGGTCACCTGCATGGCATGGCCGGTCACCTGCATGGCATGTCCGGTACACTGCATGGCACGCCGGTCACCTTCATGGCATGTCCGGTACACTGCATGGCACGCCGGTCGCCTTAATAGCATGTCCGGTACACTGCATGGCACGCCGGTCACCTGCAGCTGCTGAAGGAACGACAGCTGGACTGGACGTTTCTCGGCCACCCCAGACAACTTCCGCGCCACGACAATGTTCCTTATTAATGACTACAACTACAGGTCCTTCTTAGAGATGTGAGTTGTCATATTTTGTGGAGCTCGAGACAGGGTACTGCCTCTTCCAGTTCTACCAAGAGGATCTGGGGGTTGGAGCTAAAATGAAGCAGCTATCGGTTTTACAACAAAACAATAACACGACGAAGTAAACCACGCTATTCCCAGAAAAGCTGAATCAGTTCATCGGAACACCAAGTTTAGTGGGAAATCGTTTCATCATTCACGTAAGTAACGGGCGCCGCTGACTGCAGGTGTCCCCGCCCCTATAAATGGTACAGCTGCAGAACATCTGGATCCTTGAAACCTATTCAAGCAGGGAACCAATGAAATCACGTCCTCCTGAGTGAACCGAGAGGCCTCTGCGGGACCAAGAGAAAGAGGACGGCGGGGACTTCAGTCTACTGGGCGACAATCCACCAGTCTGACTGTCACATTCCTGAATCAGTACGCACATCAGGATCAGGATCATTTATTTATCGTTTCCCCCAACCCACAGTAGTGCAACACAAAGACAAATTCAAAAACCTACAAGAACACATATATCCAAACTACAAAAACTACAAAACTACAAAAACACATACATCCAACTTATCAAAACAAAAAAAAATCACTGTCCAGGAGAGCGAGCGCCAGCCAGGACGACTGTCAGAACTGCCGGTCTGCATGGGCTAGCAGTTAGCTTAGCCTGCCCCGCTTCCACGCCGTCAGACCGCCCTCTGTTTCCTCTTCAGGTGCAGCCCCAGGCAGGGCTGCGGTCCCTGGGCCCACAGGACGCAGCAGACCAGACTCCCCCAGCCGATCTAACGCCAGCTCTCCCAGCCGGACACCCTCGACACACCTCCCCGCACTGCTCACGATGACACCAAAAACACAGCCAACGCCAGGCCCCCGGGGCCGCCACCACACCGCCCTCAGTGTTATCAGAGCTGCCGGTCTGCATGGGCTAGCAGTTAGCTTAGCCTGCCCCGCTTCCGCGTCCTGTCAGACTGCCCTCGGTGTTTCCCCTTCGGGCAGGGCCGCGGTCCGCGGGCCCACAGGATGCAGCAGACCAAGCTCCCCCAGCCAGTCCAGCGCCAGCTCTCCCAGCCATCAGACGAAGACACAAACCCAGACGCGGACGAAGACACTGCGTGGACGGCGCTGGGTGAAGCCGCCGCAAACGTTAAGTTTGTGCCGCCATCAAGCGGTGTGGAGAGATGGTCACGGACTGTCACATTCCTGAATCAGTATGCACATGGCTCACTGAGGAAACACAACAGTATGCGTTCTTTACCTGCAGCCACCTTGTGAGGGGACACATCCTCTCACAGCTGTATCAGGCCATCCTGCCCTGCCAAACCACAAACGCAACATGATACATCCTTTTTCAAGTCGCTTAAACACAGACCCACACTGGGGCTGTACATTAAAAACACACAAATCTGGTTTATTCAAAGCCAGTTTATCACAGGAGTCAAATACTAGACCAGCGGGTATCATCTGCATACACAGTATGCTTCAAAAAAATACCACACAAACATGTTGCAGCCGCCTGAGAAACGCCGAGAGTCCAGAAAACGCCGGAGGTGAAAGTGCATGTCCTCATTCCAGGGGGTCCAGCAGGGAGACTTTCACTCAGAACACTGGCTGTCCTGGCTTGATAGAAGTTTAGGATTCTCTCTGAAAACACAAACAACAACAGAGGTGACTGGTTTCAAAGTGTGACGGAGGTCTCTCTCTCTCTCTCTCTCTCTCTCTCTCTCTCTCTCTCTTTCTCACGCCATCTCGTTCTCTCTCTCGATCTCTCTTGCTCTCCCTCTCGGGTGTGTGATGTCATATTCTTTAGCTCTTGTGAGGTTGCACTGATGCCTACACATTTCACTGCCTGCCATGCTGTATTGTATATGTGACAAATAAAACAACTCCAACAGTCACGTCAGTGATTAATGTGGCGGAACTGACAAATGGCGTCATGAGTACACTGACCGATGAGGCAGGACTTGGGAGAGGGGAGTATGGGAAACTGTGAGGATACTCCATGCATTTAGAGGAAGAACTGATGGTTTTATTTCTTGAGGAAAGAAGCCGTTGCTGGGAAGTCTGCTAGAAGCAAGAACAATCCCATCGGTGGAAGAAGACAGCCAGAAAAACCAGCTGATTTTCTGAAAGAAATAAAGTCCAGTAAAAGCTGAGTGGAGTCTCGTGTCATGACAGACGCTTGCGGTTAACCACAACAGAACGATGCACTGCACGGGCCTGATAAATGTCACCGTGCTCCATTCTTTAAAGCCACTCACACAGAAGACAATTCCATCTGTGATTTGAGCAACCATGTAAATATTCAGTTACACCACAGTGACACTGCCAGGGAGATACTCTCACCCGGGCCGCTGCCCCTGCAGGCTGAAGGGAGAACTGCACAGTGCACGCCTCACATGGCACATAGGTCACTATTCCACAAGAGATCTGAGTTAGATTAACAGGTCTGTGTGTCAGTTAGAAATAAGGCCTGAGGGCGTCCGGGTGGCGTGGCGGTCTATTCCGTTGCCTACCAACACAGGGATCGCCGGTTCGAATCCCCGTGTTACCTCAGGCTTGGTCGAGTGTCTCTTCAGACACAATGGCCGTGTCTGCGGGAGGGAAGCCAGATGGTGGTATGTGTCCTGGTCGATGCACTAGCACCTCCTCTAGTCAGTCGGGGCGCCTGTTCAGGGGGGAGGGGGAACTGGGGGGAACAGCGTGATCCTCCCACATGCTACATCCCCCTGGTGAAACTCCTCACTGTCAGGTGAAAAGAAGCAGCTGGTGACTCCACATGTATGGGAGGAGGCATGTGGTAGTCTGCAGCCCTCCCCGGATCAGCAGAGGGGGTGGAGCAGAGACCGGGACAGCTCAGAAGAGTGGGGGAATTGGCCAAATACAACTGGGGAGAAAAAGAGGGGAAAACAGCCACACACACACACACAAAAAAAAAAAAAGAAGGGCTCTCCCCCTCCCGCACCCCTCCACACCAGACCTGGAGCAGGCCAGCTATGGACGTTAGTAGAAATGGATGGTTGTGTACACTATGTACAGTTTTCTTTTCTTTTCGGTCCACTCTCATTTGTTTTTCCCTTGGGAATGTCTGTCTCTTACTCTCATCTACTACCGATACGTTTTTTTTATTCTGGAAATTTCTTTTCCCCCCCCTTCATTTCAGTCCTTAAACATTGTTACTAGCATGCTGCCCTGTTGCTGTCGTTGTTTGTGCGTTTGTTGTGTCCTGTTTTTTTAAAAGTAAAAATTGTTGTTGACAAAAAAAGAACATTTCATTAATGGCGGCCGTGACTGTGTGAGTGGTGGATATTATCCCAGATGTGATCGGTCAGCAACATCTGAGACAGACCAGAGGTGTAATCAGTGTGTTAGAATGACGGTGTGGTGAGAGTGAGACGCTAGCGTGGCACCAGTCAGAGTAGTTCATGACTGATGTCACTTTTCTCGCTTACTTTTTGTAGCCAAAGTTCTTCCACAGGCTGCTGATGGTGGTTTGAGGGCAGGGGTCGTTCTCCTTTCTGGATACGGCTTTCCTGCCGGTCCCTGATTGCGTCCTCCTCAGTCCACTGGCCCTGGCTGGGGTCACAGGCTGGATCTTTCTCACCTTTGCCCGATCACCTGGCTTGAGCCTGGGTAGACCTGCCACCTGGACGGACAAGGACAGGAGGGGCGTGATGGACATGGGTGTGTGTGTGTGCGTGTGTAGGGATGGAACTAGAAAGGTCTTTTTGGGGGTTTTTTTCTTCTGGACCCCCCCCCTTTTCTCCCCAACTGTATCTGGCCAATTACCCCACTCTTCCGAGCCGTCCCGGTCTCTGCTCCCCCCCCTCTGCCGATCTGGGGAGGGCTGCAGACTACCACATGTGTCCTCCCATACATGTGGAGTTGCCAGCCGCTTCTTTTCACCTGACAGTGAGGAGTTTCACCAGGGGGGCGTAGCGCGTGGGAGGCTCACACTATTCCCCCCAGTTCCCCCTCCCCCCTGAACAGGCGCCCTGACCAACCAGAGGAGGCGCTAGTGCAACAACCAGGAGTCATACCCACATCTGGCTTCCCACCCGCAGACACGACCAATTGTGTCTGTAGGGACGCCCAACCAAACCGGAGGTAACACGGGGATTCGAACTGGCGAGCCCCGTGCTGGTCGGCAACAGAACGGACCACTACACCACCCGGACGCCCAGGAACTAGAAAGCTCTTAAGGAGATGAAACGTACCTTAGATCTCACAAGACTGGGTTTCTTCTCAACCTCTGGTGGGTGTGTTGGACCCTGGTCTGGGTCTGAATCTTTATCAGCGGTCATCTCCTGTAAAAGCACAAGAGAGAGCAGTCAGCTCCGTCACAAGCACACACACATGCTCAATAAACATGAACCACAAACCCACCCAGACATGAAACCACAAACTCTGTGGACACCCAACACTCTCCTCATGATGCTCGTGGGGGCCTGCTCCAGGTCTTAAGATCTGAACTCTTTTCAAATTAATTACCTGAGCCCTAAATCATGCTTGGATCAGGAAAATCCATCACTGTTCATTATTTTCACTTTAAATGTCGTGTCATCAAGATCGCACCACGGACAGTGGACTCGGTTCTGCACTCGCCTGTACTTTCCAGTTTTTGTTTATTTTCCAGTGCCCCCTCACTCATCACATACAGCAGGGAGGAACTGTTAAGCCTCCAACTGTCCACTGGACAAACGGAAGACTTTACCTACTTTAACTGAACTTTTTTGGGGGGGGATTCCCCCCCTTTTCTCCCCAGTTGTCCATCCATCAATCCATTATCTTAACCACTTATCCTGCTCTCAGGGTCACAGGGATGCTGGAGCCTATCCCAGCAGTCACTGGGTGGCAGGCGGGGAGACACCCTGGACAGGCTGCCAGGCCATCACAGGGCCCCCCCCCCCACACACACATTCATTCCTAGGGACAACGTAGTACGGCCGAGTCACCTGACCTACAGATCTTTGGACTGTGGGAGGAAACCGGAGCCCCCGGAAGAAACCCACAGACACGGGGAGAACATGCAAAGTCCACACAGAGGACAACACGGAAGGACCCCCAAGGTTGGACTACCCCGGGGCTCGAACCCAGCACCTTCTTGCTGTGAGGCGACTGCGCTGCCTCCCCAATTGTATACAGCCAATTACCCCACTCTTCCGAGCCGTCCTGGTCTCTGCTCCACCCCCTCTGCTGATCCGGGGAGGGCTGCAGACTACCACGTGTCCTCCCATACATGTGGAGTTGCCAGCCGCTTCTTTTCACCTGACAGTGAGGAATTTCGCCAGGGGGACGTAGCACATGGGAGGATCACGCTATTCCTCCCAGTTCCCCCTCCCTCCCGAACAGGCACCCCGACCAACCAGAGGAGGCGCTAGTGCAACGACCAGGACACATACCCACATCCAGCCTCTCACCTGCAGACACAGCTAATTGTGTCTGTAGGGACAGCCGACCAAGCCAGAGGTAACACGAGGATTCGAACTGGCAATCCCCGTGTTTGTAGGCAATGGAATAGACCACTATGCCACCCGGACGCCCTAACTGAACAATTTAACGAAAGTCTTGCTGAGCTTGAGGACTACGCTGAAGATGCTGAAGGGGTAAGCGACCCGGCGTGCTCGTTAAACCGCGACAGCATGGATTTAGAACCACGCTCCGGTCAATCCATGTCCGCTCTCTGGCCAACAAGATGGACGAACTCCTACTCGTAAACGGAAAAAACTGAAGACTTTTCCAGATCTGCTGCCCTGTGTCTCACTGAAACCTGGCTTAGTGAGCACACCACAGACAGTACACTTCATCTGCCGCAGGTCCAACTGCTCCAGGCGGACGGCGAAATGGAGCTATCGGGAAAAAATGGGATGGCGGCATCTGCTTCTACATAAAGGCACATGTATGGATGTCAGTGTTGAAGAAATGATTCAGCCCTCATTTAGAGACCTTTTTCATCGACAGTAAACCATTCTATTCACCACGGAAATGTTCATCATTTATTCTGGTCGGGGTCTGTATCCCACCCCAGGCCTGTGTTAAAGAGGCATTAAAACACTTGCTGATCAAATTGCAAACATGGAGCACAAATATCCAGACTCTTCTCATTCTCCTTGAGGATTTTAACAGAGCAAACCTCAGTCATGAACTGCCAAAATACAGACAGAATGTTAAATGTCCCACCAGGGACAAAAACATTCTGGATCACTGCTATATTAAAGGACACCTGTCACTCTGTCCCCCATGCAGCCCTGTGCCTCTCTGATCACTGTCTGATTCATCTTATCCCAACTTACAGGCAGAGACTAAAATCTGCAAAGCCTGTGGTTAAAACTGTAAGGAAATGGACCAATGAGTCAAAACTGGAAATCCAGGCCTGCCTCGACTGCACTGACTGGAGTGTTTTTGAGACTGCATCTACAGACCTGGACTTACTGACACTGTCACATCTTCCACCAGCTTTTTTGAGGACGTGTGTGCTCACCAAAACTTTCAGTACCTTCAACAACAATGAGCCCTGGTTCACAGCAAAACTCAGGCAGCTTCGTCAGGCCAAAGAGGAAGCCTACAGGGTGGAGATAGGATCCAGTACAACAAAGCCAGAAATACACTCACAAAGGAGATCAGAGTGGCAAAAAGGTGCTACTCTGAAGAGTTAAAAACAGGTTTTCTGCCAATGACCCAGAATCAGTCTGGAGAGGTTTGAAAGACATTATACCAACTACAGGAGACCATCCCCCCCACACTACAGGGATCATCAACTGGCTGATGACCTAAATGGGTTTTATTGCATATTTGATAAGCAAACTTTCATACCACTCACCCTCTCCGACCACAATACACATCCAACTGTACCCCCTGGCAGCCCCTCTCCCCTCCCCACCTGCACTCAGGATCCGTGTTGAGGACATGAGCCAGCTCTTCCAGAGACAGAAGACCAGGAGGGCACCAGGCCTGGATGGCGTGTCACCCTCCTGTCTTAAAGTCTGTGCTGACCAGCTGGCCCCCATTTTCACACTGATCTTCAACAGATCACTGGAGCTGTGTGAAGTCCCCTCCTGCTTCAACAGCTCCACTATCATCCCAGTCCCCAAGAAACCATGTATCACAGGATTAAATGACTACAGGCCCTAATGTCTGTGGTCATGAAATCTTTTGAGAGACTGGTGTTTGCCCACCTGAAGGAAATCACAGGCCCCTGCAGTTTGCCTACCGAGCAATCATGTCAGCGGAGGATGCAGTCAACATGGGATTGCACTACACCAGCCAACAGCTCGACTCCCCAGGGACACACACAAGGGTCCTGTTTGTTGACTTCAGCTCAACGTTCAACACCATGGTCCCAGATATCCTCCACTCCAAACACACCTGGTTCACTGTACCAGCCCCCATCTGCCAGTGGATTAAAAACTTCCTGACAGGGGCATCTGGGTAGCGTGGTGGTCTATTCTGTTGTCTACCAACACGGGGATTGCCAGTTCGAATCCCTGTGTTACCTCCGGCTTGGTCGGGCATCCCTACAAACACAATTGACCGTGTCTGCGGGTGAGAAGCTAGATGTGGGTATGTGTCCTGGCCGCTGCACTAGCGCCTCCTCTGGTCAGTCGGGGCGCCTGTTCAGGGGGGAGGGGGAACTGGGGGGGAATAGCGTGATCCTCCCACGTGCTACATCCCCCTGGTGAAACTCCTCACTGTCAGGTGAAAAGAAGTGGCTGGTGACTCCACATGTATTGGAGGAGGTATGTGATAGTCTGCAGCCCCACCCTGGATCGGCAGAGGAGTGGAGCAGCGACCAGGATGGCTCGGAAGAGTGGGGTAATTGGACGGGTACAATTGGGGAGAAAAACGGGGGGGGGTCAAAAACAAAACAAAACAAAAAACTTCCTGACAAACAGGAGGTACCTGGTGAGGCTGGGGAAAATCACATCCAGCACCCAGACAATCAGCATTGGCACCTCCCAAGGATGTGTGCGCTCCCCTCTACACAAATGGCTGCACCTCAGGAGATCCATCTGTTAAACTCCTGAAGTTTGCGGATGACAACCATAGTTGGCCTTATCCGGGATGGTGGCGAGTCTGCATATACATGGGAGGTTGAACAGCTGGCCCTCTGGTGTGGCCATAACAACTTGAAGCTGAACACACTCAAAACAGTGGAGATGACAGTGGACTTCAGGAGGAACCCCCCCCAATACTGCCCCCCACCATACTTAACAGCACAGTGTATTTGGTGAAAACCTAGATTTCGATTCCACAATAACCCAGGACCTAAGGTGGGCATCGGACATCGACACAATCATCAAAAACATCCAGCAGAGGATGTACTTTCTCCACCAGCTCAGGAAGTTCAACCTGCCTCAGGAACTGCTGATTCAGTTCTACTCTGCAATAATCCAGTCTGTCCTCTGCACATCCATCACTGTCTGGTTTGGATCAGCCACCAAACAGGACAGGGACAGACTACAACAGACAGTTAAGTCTGCAGAGAAAATCACTGGTGCCCCCCTGCCCTCGAGTCAGGACTTATACACCTCCAGAGTCAAGAAACAGGCAGACAACATCACTGCAAACCCATCACAACCTGTTCCAACTCCTCCCCTCTGTCTACAGAGCACTGTGGCCCAAAACAACCAGATATAGAAAGTTTCTTTCCGCAGGTTGTCAGTCAAATGAACGCTTAACACTGTCAAATAAATCCAACCATTTTGTATATACTGTACCGTACATGTTGTATATATACTGTACTGTACATTGTATGTATACTGTTAGACTGTCACGTCCATCTACCTCAGGCATGTTTGTAAGTAACCTGCTAACATCTATTTCAGCATCTCTGATATATTCTCTGCACCACTGCACCTTATCATCTCGTTTCACCTGTATAAGTCAGCCCTGTTGTATATATCTGAAGGCTGTTGTGTTGTTATTTTGTTAAGTACACTGAGAGAGCCACAAAACCGGAGTCAAAGTCCATGTATGTGCAAACCTACATGGCCAATAAACTTGATTTCTGAAATAATTTAAAAATAATGCAATTTTATCTCTATTAAAAATAAAATTGATATCTATTTCAACGATTTGTTACTTGAGTCACTGCTGGTGAATTATCTTCATAGTGGTTTGCCTATTACATTCCACACGTTGGTGCACTGCAACCTGATGAGTCAGTTCTTAGTTTTGATTTAGCTATTTTTTATCTGGTATAAAACCAGATCAGATGGCTTCCACATCTTTTGTCCATTTATAAACTGCTAATAAACATTTGAAATGGGAAAATAACGTCAGCTTATTGTTTTGTCAATAATTTAGATCAACGTGCACAAACTGCGCTGTTCTGTGACCCCTGTCAACCAGTGTCAGAGCAGTTTTTGTTACTGGCCTATACTGAATTAGCGACCAAAATAATCATTACAATTCAAATCTATACAAATTTTGTTCATTGTAATAGCACTGGATTTGAATTTGATTTTGTGAGATAATTAAAAACCCGAGTCTGCTCAACCCACAAATAGACATGTGTAATGTTGTGGGAGGAAGTGATGACAGGGTAGGGAGGAAATGATAATATCGTACAGACTCGGCATCCTCCAGGTGGGCTGGTGACATGGGGGAGGAAGGGGAGCAGGATGTGAGGTCAGCCTGTGACTGGGAGAAGTAGGCGCTGTCCTGAGACGGGGGTGAGTCCGGAAGCGTGTCTGCGTTTTCTGATTCCACGTCAGTATTGGCTGGCGTGCGGTTTAATAGGCCTCCGAGGGCCTCCTGACTCTTGGCGTTCTGGCGGATGCTCCCTTTCTCCCATTTGAACCGCTGGAGAGTGGAGAGGCCTGAAAGGGGCTGTAACGTGAAGGGTGTGACGTCTGACCAGTGGAAGGCCCCGGGGCTCTCACTGGGCGGCTGGGGGTCAGAGAGGGATGGTGGAGGGCTGGGGATGTCCAGGAAGGGATGCTCAGGCAAGTCGCTCTCACACACCTGGGTGCTATCCCCAGCAGTGGTGGTAACACCGATTGCATCAGAAAGGACTTGCTTTGGAGGAGACTTCTCCTTAGCCAGAACCGGAGACAAATTCTCCTTCTCCGAGGACTCTTTGATACTTGAAGTGATGACCTCACAGGAGCTGCTGAAGAACCTGGGAAGGAAGAACACATCAAACCAAATCAGGGCTTCATTTCAACACCAGCTCATGACTTGTAATGGCGAAGCTCACAGCGTACAGCCTCAAGATCTCTCTTAGCAACACTTCATTCATTCAACCTTCATGTGAACTCATAAGAGCCCTACTGGGTAAAGGTGTGCAAAGTAGGGGTCGACCGATATGGTTTTTTTCAAGGCCGATATCAATGTCAATTATTAGTCATCAAGGAGACTGATAACCGATATATAAATTTGTGGTAAAAATTAAAATCTTGGTGTTAACATTTAGAATGACACAAACTAAAACACAAAACTTCATTGAAATACCTTTAAGCATATGTTTAATTAAAAGAGAACTTCTCAACATTATCTTAAATCATCAGCAAATGAACTTGTTGTCGTTCACTATCGCCTTTAAGTTAGCTCTACGAGACTCAACATTAGTTTGTGTTATTATGACCATCGGTTTCCTATAACATGTCAAAACACGAAGTCATACAGGCGATGTTGCATTCGAAATTTGGTAGCTAAAATAATTTCCAGTTATCTGTCACCATCTTACAATGCTGTGGTTGCAACCATGCCCCAATCCTCTGAATAGTACACATGGCCATTGTAACGCTAGTTAATGGTCACAGCAATCTGCATATGACACTGGTTGTTGGTTTTGGTCGTTATGCCACTGTATTCAAAGAAGGTTGAATCAGTTCAGCTGGATAGGTTTATTGACAGATACGTTTCATCACTCAGCTAAGTGACATCTTCAGTCCAATCTGCCTGCCGGTATCCCCACCCTTATAAACAATACAGTTGTGTAACGACCGAAACCAACGACCAGTTTCATATGCAAATATGGGTGTGACCATTAATTAGAGCTTCAAAGGCCATTCACAGAGGACTAGGGAATGTTGCAATCACAGCATTGCAAGATGGCGACAGACATAGGCCCCCCCTCAGTTCAGGGATGGTCGTTCCTTCTTCACATAGATGGCCTCTTTGAATCCCCGTTCAAACCAGCATTCCTCCCTATCAAGGATGTGCACATCCTCATGTCTGAAAGAGTGGCCACTGGCCTGTTTAGTTTCCCCAATGTACAAGTCACGGCAATCCTCCTGAAACTTAACAGTGTACACCATATTGCTCTGTTTGTGCCGTGGGACCCGATCCTTGGGGTGGACTAACTTCTGGCACAGCGTGTTTTGGGGTTTGAAAGCAACTGAGACGCTGTGTTTGGAAAATATGCATCTCAGCTTTTCCGACACTTCCGCCACATACGGAATCACCACTGGTTTACGCTTGGGCAGCCATTGTCCTTCTCTTCTCTTCAACAGCTGGTGCACTGTTTGGGTGTCTTCTTGGCTTGACAAACGCCCAGTTAGGATAACCACACTTACCCAGGGCCTGTTTAATGTGGGATTTCTCCCCTTCCCCGGCTGCTGTGTTGGGGGGGACGTTGTCAGCTCGGTGGTCCAGCGTCCTGATGACTCCTAGTTTGGGCTCCAGTGGATGATGAGAGTCCAACCTTAAGTACTGATCAGTATGTGTTGGTTTATGGTGGACATCAACAATCAAACGTCCCCCATCACCAATTGTAATTTCACAGGGTAAGAAGTTTAACCTGTCATTTTTCATATCCTCCCTGGTGAACTTGATGTGGTGTCCACAGAAGTTAATACGGTCGGTGAAATGTGGTGCATCCTGAGATTTAATTTTAACCCAGGTGTCGTCCACAAATTTGAGCCAAAGGCTAGGTTGTGTCCCTGGAGAGGACATCAGAGCCCTCTTTTCCACTTCCTCCATATACAAATTGGCCACTACAGATGAGACTGGGGAACCCATAGCACACCCATGCTTCTTCTGCCTATAGCACTGCCTCCTGTATGTGAAGTACGTGGACTGAAGACAAAGCTTCAGGAGCAGACACACTTGTCAGTGTTATGGGTGGTCCTATTGCTAAGGGTGGGGTCTTTTTGTAATTTCATACGGACCACCTCCACTGCTTCATCGACAGGATCGCACGTGAAGAGAGACGTAACATCATAAGACATTGTTTCATCCCCCTCCATAATGATGTCCCTCACCTTGTCCACAAAATCCATAGTTCTGAAGGTGATGTTCATTACTGCCTACCAACAGCTTAAGAATAGATGTCAGAGACTTAAAGATGTTATAGGTCACTGCCACTGTATTGTTTATAAGGGTGGGGATACCTGCAGTTAGCTGAGACTGAAGAAGTCACTTAGATGAGTGATGAAACATTTCTCTCAATAAATGTTGTATCCAGATGAACTGATTCAGCTTCAATTTCCAGTTGTACTGGCACCACCAATGTTACTCAAAGATATAGCTATCGCTTCATAAATAAACTCATTCATTCATTCATTCATTCATCATCAACCACTTCTCCGGGGTCGGGACGTGGTGGCAGCAAGCTAAGTAGGGCACTCCAGACGTCCCTCTCCCCAGCAACACCCTCCAGCCCCTCCTGAGGGATCCCAAGGCGTTCCCAGGCCAGATTGGACATATAGTCTCTCCAGCGAGTTCTGGGTCTACCCTGGGGTCTCCTCCCAGTTGGACGTGCCCGGTAAACCTCCAAAAGAAGGCGCCCAAGAGGCATCCTGATCAGATGCCCGAACCACCTCAACTGGCTCCTTTCGATGTGAAGGAGCAGCAGCTCTACTCCAAGCTCCCTCTGGATGTCCGAGCTCCTCACCCTATCTCTAAGGCTGAGCCCAGACACCCCACGGAGGAAACTCATTTCAGCTGCTTGTATCCGTGATCTCACCCTTTTAGTCACTACCCAAAGCTCATGATCATAGGTGAGGGTTGGAACGAAGCTTGACTGGTAAATTGAGAGCTTTGCCTTCCGGCTCAGCTCCCTCTTCACCACAACGGTCCGGTACAACGTCCGCATTACTGCTGATGCTGCACCAATCCGCCTGTCAATCTCCCGGTCCATCCTACCCTCATCCGTGAACAAGACCCTGAGATACTTGAACTCCTTCACTTGAGGCAACAACTCATCCACAACCCGGAGGGAGTAAGCCACCATTTTCCGGTAGAGAAACATGGCCTCAGACTTTGGAGGTGCCGACTCTCATTCCAGCCATTTCACACTCAGCTGCAAACCGCCCCAGTGCGTGCTGGAGGTGGCGTTCTGATGAGGCCAATAAAACCACATGATCTGCGAAGAGCAGAGATGCAATTCTGAGGTTCCTAAAACGGACATACTCCTCACCTTGGCTGCGCCTTAAGATCCTGTCCATGAATATCACAAACAGAATCGGACACAAGGGACAACCTTGGTGGAGTCCAACACCCAATCTGGAAAAAAATAACGATTCCAATAATCGTAAAAATGCTGAATATCGGACCTGATAATCGGCCAGGTCCATAATCGGTCAACCCCTAGTTCCAAGCATACAACATAACATACAGCGGCCGGTGAATGAATAAAAATTGAGAGATAAAAAACGGTTAATAGTCCGGGTGTAACAATGCACCGTGGCATGATATTTCCCAATTCAAAAATATGATGATACGCATTGTGAAGCTGAAAAATTGATCACAATATCAAGTCAATTAAATTGTGACTCCCAGAGGATGCAGATATCATTTATTCATGTTAACGCAAGAGGGCGCAGTAGGCATAATCCCAGTTTTGCTTGACTGACCTGTAATTGACCCTGACGTTCACTTGGCTGTACTAGTGATCGAATGTTGGCAAGAACATGGAGGATGTGGAAATAGAGGATGGTCCATCAAACTTTAAGTCGGTAAGGCATAATTTTGGTTTTCCAGCAGGAAGGCAAGAAAATGGTGACAAGATTATGGACTGAACAAAGACTATTTGCAAGCTCTGCCAGCGCACTATGGCTTACACAATGGCTAATATCACCAACATGCTCCACCATCTACAATAGCATCAGAAAGACAAGCTACAGTCGCCGTCTGACAAATTAGCAAAAAGTCATTTGCTGCACTGCTTCTGGCATCAACTCAGTGGGCAAAAGAGATAACACGAAGCATCGGCATTTTTATTGCCAAAGACATGAGACCAATTTCAGTAGTTGAAGACGAAGAATTTCAAAAACTTGTCAACACGCTGGAACCAAAATATCCCATTTCGTCCTGTACACATTTCAGCAAATCTGTAGTTCCTGCCATGTATGAGAATGTGAAGGTAAAGGTTAAAGAAGCCCTCTGGGAGGCTGAGAGTCACGATAACCACAGACAGCTGGACTTCTCGCGCTACTCAGAGCTACACAACCATCACAGCCCAGATCACAGACCACGAGTGGGAAGTGGCGAGTTTTGTTCTCCAAACTTGCGCGATGTTGTATCGAACCATGAACCCCAAATCGTCTATCAAAGTGAATCGTGAGTTGACTGTATTGTTACACCCCTAATAAATGGTAAAATGAAGATATAAAATAAATAAAACAGTATAACAATAAAAACAATCAGCTGAAACAACTGCAAACTGATGCAGGGTGGTTTGTGATGATAGATTTAAACTGTCCGAGGGATACTAGAGTTATAGAGGGCATTGAGGTATCCAGTAACTAAAACCAGGCTTTCAAAGATCATAACTTTAAAAATATTATGTGAGGGGAGGCGTCCAGGTAGCATGGCGGCCTATTCCGTTGCCTACCAACATGGGGATCTCGGTTCGAACCCCCGTGTTACCTCCGGCTTGGTCGGGCGTCCCTACGGACACAATTGGCCGTGTCTGCAGGTGGGAAACTGGATGTGGGTATGTGTCCTGGTTGCTGCATTAGCGCCTCCTCTGGTGATCGGGGCCCCTGTTCAAAGGGGAGGGGTAACTGGGGGAAATAGCGTGATCCTCTCACACGCTATGTCCCCCTGGTGAAACTCCTCACTGTCAGGTGAAAAGAAGTGGCTGGTGACTCCACATGTATTGGAGGAGACGTGGTAGTCCCAAACCCTCCCCAGATCGGCAGAGGGGGTGGAGCAGCGACCGGGACGGCTCGGAAGAGTGGGGTAATTGGCCGCATACAATTGGGAGGAAAAATCCACACAAATAAAAATATTATGTGAGGTGTTTTCAAACCAAATGTTTACAGAACTGTTGAGAAAATGTTGAAAAGGGTGGGGAATTGCCACTCATATTGTTCTTAAAATGCGGAGTACATTCTTCACAATATAACTGCAGGTATATAAAGTTGCAAAGTCAAGATGATGAGAAGACAGAATTGCAAATGACTATTTGGATGTAATGAGAAAAGTGTTTGAAATCATAAGGAAAAGAAAACATTTATCTCGAGCTGTCTTTGCGGTGTCCTTGCTGAATGTACAGCAGTTACAGTGTTTACAGACAGCTCTATGGCAGAGTACTGAAATATCTGGAAACAAACATAAGGCCTGTGGAAGGTCTCTTGAAGGAATTGTGGGAATTCTGACCACAGTATTCCTCCTGCAACTGTACAGGCCCAGGGCACCAACAACAATGCCTACCAACGGGCCAACAAAATTTGTGAAAATTTTTGAGGCTGGATGAGATGCGTTTCCAGATTTGTGAAACCTCTTCAAATTTCTGTGAATCGCAATCAAAATAGAAAAAAAGTTTTGCTCCACTATGTCTGGTTGAAGCAGACTGCACCAATATGCCACCCTACATGTAGTGCCCGATGAGGGGTTTTTTGGCTCATACCACCAGGCCTGAAAAATTTTCTAGGGTTAACAGGATCAACAGGAGACCAATACGGTTACCATGAAGTGCTTATTGTCACGTGATCTGACCAACAACATAAAATCTGAATCTCTTTTCTTTCTTTTTTTTTACACTTAAGATGGTGGACTAGTAACCCCCTAGATATGCCCTTGTTGATAATGCATTAATCTGGCCTGGGCATCGACGCTTTAGTTGAACCAATAACCACATATCTTGCACACCACTCTTCGATGTACGTTTGGTGTTACCTGCTGCAGGTGCCCTGGTCCTCTTCCTCTGTGCTCTGGTTGCGTCTCTGCAGTAAAGTAGCGAAGCGGTTTCTTGGTCTCGGCGGACCGGTTCCAGATGGCCTGCTATTAGTGGGAGTGTCTGTGGGGGCAGCCAGCTCTTCTGATCTGGCTCTCTTCTTACCGGGAGTACAGTACAGCTGCAACACCTCCTGGTCTGATATACCAGAATCTAAGAGACAATAAGGTCTGTATGATGCAACTCCCATGTTCAGAAAAAGATGTAAGCGGCTTTTCACACCAATCTGTTAACAGCGAATAGATGTTGAACTCTCTTAAGAGATATCACCATAGGTTTTTTATTTTTTTTAATTTTTTTTAATCATCTACAAACTCTAAACAGACATCTTAGTTGAGAGCCGCAAAATTGCTTTTGCCATGGAAACCTAAAATGTCAACCATACACACCAGCTCACCTTCTCTGGGCCTTTTGACTTGTAGTTCTCTGCTGGGCAGCTGCAGGCCCTTCAGGCTCACGTCTCTCTCCCGCCCCCTGTTGGAGGAACCCTTTTCTGGGGCGCCTGCAGCAGGCTGGGCTGTGGTAACAGAGAGCGGTGTGTAGCCCCGTCTCCAAATGCTGGGTGTGCGTGAGGATTTGAGGGGTTTAGCTGGCTGAAAGGAGGTTTGCAAAGCCGTCACACTTCAAATGTAAAACTCAAAAAACTTCTTTTCACTGCAAATTCAACCCACTTGCAGAGGGCTTTCTACCTTTTGTAATCAAACTGATGATAATGGAATGAGCCTCGTACCCATGTAACAGGTTTGTCTGGGCTGAAGTCATCCAGCTTTGCCATGGTGTTGATGTCCAGGTTACCCAGGGCTATCTGCAGGCCTTTTTCATCTCCTATGTTACTTGAATGATATCATTAAGGATGGTGTATTCAACAAGCTGAAACAGAGAGTGCACAATTTCCAATCAATACATGTCAACTCAAAGCGACGACGAAGTGTTTTTCCACCAATTTAGTTGTCAGTCTCAATTTAATTTTGATAGCTCTATATGACTGATATAATCAAATGAAACAATCAGCAAGAGGATAAGATAACCCCCCCCCCCCCCCAGTTGTACCTAGCCAAACACCCCGCTTTCTGAGCCATCCCGGTCTCTGCTCCACTCCCTCTGCTGATCCGGGGAGGGCTGCAGACTACCACATGCCTCCTCCGATACATGTGGAGTCACCAGCCGCTTCTTTTCACCTGACAGTGAGGAGTTTCGCCAGGGGGACGTAGCGCGTGGGAGGATCACGCTATCCCCCCAGTTCCACCACCCCCCTGAACAGGCACTCCGACTGACCAGAGAAGGCGCTAGTGCAGCGACCAGGACAAATACCCACATCCAGCTTCCCACCCGCAGACACGACCAATTGTGTCTGTAGGGGTGCCCGACCAAGCTGGAGGTAACACGGGGATTCAAACCTACGATTCCTGTGTTGGTAGGCAACGGAATAGACTGCTACGCTACCCAGGCCCCTGTGATATTGCTAGTTAATGACGCCAAATACTTTTTGTCTCTGCGTCGGATTCCCCACGAAATCTGATGAAACCACTTCTGGCACACAGGCGGGGTACATGGCCACAGTTAGACACAGATTACCTCGTGGTTTTGTATCTTACAAACAGCAGTTTTCCCAAAACACTACTACATCTCTCGCTCTTCTCCACAAAACAAATGCACCAACTACCTGCTGGTGAATGGAGATTATTGTAACATTAAGTCATTGTTCCACAAAACACTACTGCTTTTGTCCAGGTCACACAAAAGTCAACAAAAACCCAAACTCCTCATAGCAGATTTAACCAATTTTGTCACATAAACCATCATCCGCATCAGGTCATGGCTGTCTAGGACGTCTATATGGATATGCTGAGCTTCTGTGTTGTCCAGGGACAGGCAGCAAACCCAAAGCAAATTTGATAAGAGACCAAGCCTGGTAGAGAATAAAAGGATACTGCCCAGCGTAGTCAAGTGTGGCCGGGTCAATGTGTTCCGGGTACGGGTTGAGTGGCACCACCTTCCTTCTGACAGGGTCAAACACCAGCTGGTAAAGGAAGGTGTTGTTGGCCCTGACGAAGCCTTGGATGTACTCCTCTGGCACCACCACGTTCATCTTCAGGTACCGGCCCATGTTCTTGATCACCTGAGATTGAAAGTAAAGCTCAGACTATTTTCAGAGAACACGTTCCTAACCCACGAATGAGTAACAACACCGTTATCATGATTATTATATGTAACCACCATGATATGTAACCAGGGCTGTAAAAGGGGAAAAATGCTGTGACAATGTTAATTTGTGGGGAGAAAATTCTAGTTGGTTAAGAAAGCCATCTGAAACACCTTTCCATCCATGAATACATAAACAACTAAATAATTACATAAACTTACAATGATTACATTTCCTTTTTTCTTTTAACATTCTTCTCATTATCTAACCTCTTTACCTTGTTCTGTATCTTATTTAATGTCTTTTTATGCCTAATGTAAAAGCACTTTAAATTGCCTTCATATATGACATGTTCCATTTGTAAACAGACTTGCCAATGACTTGCCTTTCCTAAACAAATACAAAATATCAAATAACCTGCTGCAATTTGGAAATTGTGTTAGCCAGTGACTATGCTTACCTGATGTGAGAAAAAGTGGATTTATTGTGTTAGTGCGACTAAAACTGGACTTTTAAAATACATGTAAACGTATTATTGCGACTGAAATCGTACTACATCGAATTTCTCGAAGTCGGACTAACATGCCTAGATAATGCGGGTGGGGGTGGATTCACTCTGGCATGTATACGCGTCAATCGGCCACACAACAGCAACCAGCGGAAAGGGGGCATATCACCACCTACTGTACCGGGATCGGACACACTTCCATCAATAAATTGATTCCCCCCTGGTTCTTGTATACTGGGACGACAATAGTCCAATTACATGGCCTAATAGAGCTGTAACCGTAGCTCCACTTAACTGTGCATGTAAACACACCAAATTTTGCAATGTCCTATTTGCTCAGTACACAAGGTAATCTTACCAGTAATTCTAAAATGACAACCTTTAAAGTGTATCAAATTTTACCTGCTGATCAAGACACTGATAGAAATTGTTGGTTGTGTTTTTGTCAGCTGGTTTTAGTGCTGCATTAACAGCTAGTTCATATGGTATTATAATTTCACTTAACATGTCATTCTGACATCTCCTTTGCTTTGTTTGTTTCTGTATCCTATTTCTATTGTTTCTGCTGCTGAAATTACCAAATCATTCCCTTAAAGCGACAGTTAAAGGTTTATCTCACATGAAGTAAAAGAATGTATGTGCTGCTCTCACTAATTTGGTTGGGCTGGGTCACAACTGTCTGGCCCAATAATTTGATATGGCCTTACCTTAAGTATGTCAGGGTTATTAGCCATCCTGATGAGCTTACAGGCCTTGCCCACACCAATGCCATACAGAGAGGCCAAGTAGTCGCAGCCAGAGAGGATACACATATAGCGAAACTTCTCCTCTGTAAAAACATCCCCGAGAGAACGACAGCGACCCAGGTGGCTTTGGTCTACCTCCACACCATTGCCCTGCTTGTCCATCTTTAGGATAACCTGTGTGATTTTTGGAGCGGAGTAAATCCCAACCATAGTTTGTTTTATTAGCCCAGTGAAATTGCACAAACAAGGTACTTGACATTGGATTGCTCCCATGAAACAGGATGTACCAACACATGACAGAGTAGAACATCAAAGTATGAACAATGGTACAGAAAAATAAATAAGTGTTTTCTGTGCAAAAATTCAGTATACAAAAATCAGAAGCACACAATTAGCAAAAAAAAAATAAATCCATATAGGGGTCATGAGATACTAGCAGCATTTATGTATTTTTAGGTAATGCCAGAGGGGTGTGGTGAATCATACCTTTTTACATCCAAATGCCAACAGGTCAGAGTCCTCTGTGATGACAGCTTGGGCAATGCCAGACTTGCTAAGAAAAGCTAGCTGGGCATCGGCCTCATATGGAGCTACAATACAGTCCACCCCTCTGGTCCTTGCAGCCTTGGGGGAGGGAAGAAGATGAACACATACATACAACAGTTGTGCCCAATCATATGACATGGAAAGCCATGTGTTTGCGGATTTCACCCAACACACCAGCCGTTTTCCCTGATAAGTCCCCCTGTCTGGTTGAAGGTCAGTTAATCAGTGAAATCACCTGACATCGTGATTGGTAGAACGGAAACTGATTGGTTACCACTGAAATGCATAGATCAAATTCATTTCCAATCATTAAGTTGTCCTCTTGATTGCAGTTTTACATGAAGCAGTTGTCCTCTACCTTGATGACATCATGGGCCATGGAGGGGGTGATGTTGATACAGCGTGTGAAGCAGTCCCTGGCCTCAGATACCTTCCCCTCACGGAGCAGCTGCTTGCCTTTCTGGAGATTAGCTTGTCGACGCCTGGGAAGACAATCGTAACATACACTGAATAATGCCAAATTTATTTTACAAAGTCTTTGGTTGTGAGTTTCCTCAACGTTTTTCATGATTATATAACTATAATTAAACATGCATATTGACTAGTGTTAGGCAAAATGAAAAATATAGGGAATTTTACGTGATATTGATATACATCACTATATCTGCTTACATATGCAAAAAAAAAACATGTTTAAGAATCCAAATGAGGCTCATCACATTGAACTGTTTGGTAATGTTAAGTATAATATCAGATCGAAACTTTTAAAATAATCCTTCAAATATTTCAGACCTCATTTTATGACAAACGTTAGGTAACAGATTTCCGTTATCATTAATTTAAACAAACTTGTGTATCATGATGTGACAATATATCAAAATTTCATCCCAATGCAATACCACTGAGATGATAAACAATAACAATGATGATAATAACAGTAATAATTGCATTAATAAATTAATACAGACACATGCAAGCACCCAGTCAGTGCTCTGTGAACATACTTACTCCCTGCGAGACTTTTCAACGTCTTGTTTGGACGGCAGATTGCAACCATCGAACACCAGAATGGGGTTCACATCAAAGGACAACAGCATGTCCACAAATGTCATGCAGTATGACACATACCTGGGATGTATGCAAATATAAATATTACTCTAATTTGTGAATATTCAGCAATCACAGATGTGTTTACAGGACAGTTTGTTTAACCATCACACAGAAAATATCCTCAACTCCCAATCCCCCCCCCTTAAACATTCCTCACAGTGCTTCCTTAACGAAATGACAGCTAAATTAATCAATGAATAACGAAATTAGCAATCGTCCCACCGATCAGTGGGCTCTCCTTTGGCGAGCTTCTCGGCACAGGAAAACGCTCCCTTATGGAGCCAGCAGTAAGTATCGACGGCCACCGTCTGTCCTCGGTATTTTTTGACATTGGCCGGTTCTGATGCATCTTTGATGAACTGCAGCAGACCGGAGATCCCCATTGCGGCGGCGGCGGGCGGGTTGGTGCGGCGGAGAGACGGGTCCTGTAAGACAGTAAGTAGGTGGTGGTAAAGGGTGTGTGTGTGTGTGTGTGTGTGTACATACACACAGGGTGTTGTGATGCGTCTAGTACAGCAGTGTGTAGTTGGAGGGAAGGTGCATGTGTTCTTCCAACCCGCTTGTGTCCTTCCTGCCCTTAGCCTCCTGCCGCTGGCTAGCCTTTGTGGCGAATAGGGAAGCATGCTAGCGTGTAAGCCTTCCCTTGCCAGTACATAGCCTCTCCTTCACCAAGACTCCTGCCAGGCCTCCCCGTGGCCACACGTGGTAACTGGGGTCTTGCGGCCCCAGGCTAACTTGGCAGGGGATCTCGGAGCAGCAGTGGGCCCCAGAGATATGGTGTGCAGGCCCACCCTGGTGGACACGCCCTGGCACCTATCAACCACTGCCCCGCTGCCTTGTGGGTGAGTCTGGGAAGGCATAAGGCTAAGGGAGCTCACCCCAACAGAAAAGCAAGCTGTGGCGGTAACGCTTTGAGGCGGTTTCCGAAAAACAGGATTTCCGGCAGCCCCCTGCGGTTGTGTGGAGGTGCCGGTCGTCTAGGGACCCCCCTTGCCATCGGAACCATCTCCTCTACAATCAAGTCATGTGGCGTTGGGAGAAGCGCGCCCCCCATGCCACTTTAAAACCCATCTCTGCTGCGCAGGTATCTTCTGCTATCTGAGTCCTCAAAGGACCCACAGATAGAAGAAGATGGTCATCATCGGGCACGATGGACAACCAGCAAGCAAAGCAAGCAAGGTGGTGAAGGACGTAACGTGCCACGAACGGCGCAGACTCGCTTTGGTGGAAGCTGTTGCCAGACCGAGCACGACGCGCTCCGCAACGCTCATCGGGTGGCAGAAAGCAGCACATTGGCCGGGGGGGGGGGGGGGTTCTTCGTCTGAGACAGCGGTCGAGTCTCTGTTTCTATATCACACACACACACACACACACACACACACACACACACACACACACACACACACACACACAGCAGGTGTCCGCTACTGGGCTCTATACGAATAACACCGCCATGACGTTTCCTTAGTTCGGACGAGACAACGGGCAGGACGTCTTGGTCGCCTGACAACGGGGGAGACCATCGGCCCTATTGAAAACCAGCGTGACGCAAGCTTGTATTTCCATGTACTCAACGGCTTGTCGATGGGCGGGCGCGTATTAAACGTAATTATCATAACTGTTAAGTTATTCAAAACTCACCTCGGTTAATTACCCCACTCGCCCGCTCAGCTAGAAGAGTCGTCCGCGCAGCCGGCGGCTCGGGGTTTGTTTTTAGCGGCAAAAAGCGAAGTTTCCCGCAAGCGGCTGCGATTGGACACCGTTTTCTCGTAAGCCAATCGTCCCTAGGAGGCGGGCTTTACGAAGCGGAAGCGGATAGGGATTTATCCGGATCACCGTTGGCTTTTGCCATTGGACCCGTTTCCCGTCAGCCAATAGTATACAGGAAGCAGGGCTCCGGCCTATAAAAGGGGAGGGGGGTTTTGTTTTTCGTCCTCCTGAAATGTCCCGGCGCGGTTTCGGGTTGATCACACGACGCACAACAAGAACAGTAAAAGCCGGTACACATCGGGGGGCACTTGAACAAATACATCCACCCCATTGTCCAAATAAATAAACGCAATCTTTTAAACTGTTACAACAGTCCGGCGTTTTCTTTGCTCTGTTTTAATAGCGTTTGGTGTTTCTAAGTAACGTCTCATTTCGGCTCTGAGCTGTTGTGTATCAGGCTTTGCATTTGTGAATATAATATTTGCATAGGTTGGAAAGATCAAGTTTCAACGTGTACAGTTCTAATTATTCATAATTATTATAATTATTTTAATTTTCTGCTATTTTCTGGTCCTCTCTGGAACAATACCTACCACCTCCAAAAAAAATTAGGATCATGAGTGCATTTTTGCAAAAATGCATATAATTTGCATAATGCCAAAACATTTCTAAGTCCCAGAAGTTTTTATATAGGTGAAAAAAAAACCAAAGATGCTCAGAATCATTTGAAATGCCGAGAAAAGTGGCTTTTAGCCATTTTTAGAAAAATGCATATTTTGCATATTTATGCATAATTATGCATAATTTTACTTTTCTGGGATTTTCCCCTTACTCTCTGAGACAATACCTACCACCTCCCAAAAGAATTAGGATCATAAATGCTTTAGTTTTCGGTCCCGCTATCTACACTAACAAACTAACTAACTAACTAACACACACACACTTACACCACACACACACACACACACACACACACACATTACGAAAATATGGGCGTAGATAGAATTTCATAACGTAGTAGCCAGTTTGAAGCAGACGGACAAAATATGCTAATAAATTACATAAATATACTATACAAATTAATATCCATCCATCCGTTATCCAAGCCGCTTATCCTGCTCTCAAGGTCGCGGGGATGCTGGAGCTTATCCCAGCAGCCATCGGGCGGCAGGCGAGGAGACACCCGGACAGGCTGCCAGGCCATCACAGAGCAGATCAGAGTTGTGATATATGGTCATTCTAATAAATTCTGTCAATCTTCCTTACCTGTAGGGGGCGCTCTCTCGGCTCCGGGATGTAACTTAGGTTAATGTACTTTTTCTAAAATGTTACACTAAAATGCAATGCTTCTAACATACTATTAATGACATACTTATGTTATATAGCTAATGTGATAATACCAATACTAAGGGTGGCACGGTGGCCCAGTTGCTAGCACTGTTTCCTCACAGCAGGAAGGTCCTGGGTTCAAACCCCAGGTTGTCCCAGGTCCTTTCTTTGTGGAGTTTGCATGTTGTCACCGTGTCTGCGTGGCTTTCCTCCGGGTGCTCCGGTTTCCTCCACCATCAAAAAGACATGCATGTTAGGGTTAATGCTCCTGTCAAATGTCCCCTATCACCAATTGTAATTTCACAGTTTAAGAAGGCTAACCTGTAATTTTTCACATCCTCCCTGAAGAACTTGATTTGCTTATCCACAGAGTTCATGTGGTCGGTGAAATGTGGTACGCCCTGAGATTTAATTTTAACCCAGGTGTCGTCCACAAATATGAGGTGGTGTCCCTGCATAGGACGTCAGGGCCCTGTTTTCCACGTCCTCCTTTGCCATATACAAGTTGGCCACTACAGGTGAGACTGGGGAACCCATAGCACACCCATGCCTCTGTCTATAGTACTGCCCCCTGTATGTGAAGTACGTGGACTGACGACACAGCTTCAGGAGCAGACACACTTGGTCAGTGTTAAGGGTGGTCCTATTGCTAAGGGTGGGGTCGTCTTGTAATTTCATACGGACCACCTCCACTGCTTCGGGGGGGGGGGCTATGAGTACATCGGTCACCACTGCAAACATTCAATCCCAGCATTGCAAACATTTGGGAATGTTTGCAAAGCTGTGATTGCATTGCAAACATTCCCAAATCCTCTGTGAATAGTACACATGGCCATTGTAAGTCCAGGTAATGGTCACGCCTATGTGCATGTGAAACTGGTCGTTGGTTTGGGTCGGTATTGTTTATAAGGGTGGGATACCTGCAGTCAGCTGAGACTGAAGAGGTCACTTGAGCGATAACACGTTTCTGTGAACTGATGCAGCTTTCTTTGATTTTATTACCTGGATTATTGAGCATGCAAAAAGACACAACCGCTTTATACTTTGAAGGTAGACTCGGGTTTTTTATATATATATATTCTTTTTTAAATATAACTAATTGGGAGGGGGGAAAAAAGGAAAATAAAATCAAGTACTCCGCCGGTCCACTAGATGGCGCGGCCTCTCCCTGCGTGACTTGACGTGTCGTCTTTCCCAGATCACTTCCTGCTTCCTCCGCTGCTGCTGTGTCAAAACAAGATGAAGTAAATCTCTCCGCCTGCCGAGCGAGAGTTCGTGTCAATGACAGTTCCCCGGGTCTCCGTCGGAGTACAGCGACCATCCATTTCCTCAGGCCTGAACTGAGCTGCGTCGAAAATAACCGGAACGATGCAGTTCTCTCCGTCCAATGGAGACTTTACCTTCGTCTCGTCGACTGAGGCCGAAGGTAAACACCGTGATAGCGGCGAGCTAGCTAGCTAGCGGGCCTGAAAGGCTACCCGCTTACTTGTTGGGTGAGGTAGTGGATAATCAGTCAAGTTGCATTAACGATCAGGTCGTCCTGCCTGAAAGCTAAATCGTCGATGTATTTTCTCGTATTTGATCCAGTGGGATTCTTGTGTCCGTTGGTCCAGCTGGCCACCAGCTGGCCACCAACTAGCCACCAGCTGGCCACCAGCTGGCCACCAACTAGCCACTAGCTGGCCACCAGCTAGCCACCAGCTGGCCACCAGGCATTACAGGGTCTTGATAAGCCAGCCATAAGATGGTAGTGACAGTGTTAGTCGCGTCTTTTCTTGCTCAAACAGCTGAAATCGTGAGAAAAGCAGACTCACCTTATTCGCCAGATGTAAACGCTACACATGGGATTGACTTGGCAGTCAGAGCAAGAACATAAAGTAATGAATGGCTTACGAAACAGGGATAGAAAGAATAAGTGGATAGATACTAGAATATTGCACAGTAAAGTGTTAGCTTTTACTGTAGAGTATGAAATTCAATTCAGTTCAATTTTATTTGTATAGCCCAATATCACAAATTACAAATGTGCCTCAGTGGGCTTAACATCCTGTCCTTAGACCCTCTCATCGGATAAGGAAAAACTCCCTAAAAAACCTTTAACAGGGAGAAAAAATAGGAAGAAACCTCAGGGAGAGCAACAGAGGAGGGATCTCTCTCCCAAGATGGACAGCATGCAATGGATGTTGTGTTCACGCAATTTACATAATACAACATTGAAAGAGGATAACAGAATTATAATGGACGTAACATTTATGAAGAACATGATGCACAGGATGCCAAGCAGTGTCCACGTGCCAACGGAGCAGTCCATACAGTACAGTAAACGCCAGTGGCGGCTGGTGCGAAAAACGTTTTTTTTTGGGGGGGGGGCGCAATTTACCCTTGGCGCAGCACACCTGAAAGCTGCTTTAATGTCCACACAGTCACAGAGTTATTAAGAAGGACAGTGTGGCCTTTAGATTTTATCAGGGTTGGTAGACGTTGGATGGTTGATAGTCGAGACGAAGCGTCGTGGTGGGTGTGAGCATGATTGACAGCCACGAGAATTGTCCAATCACGAGAATTGTCCAATCACATTAGATCAAAAAACATTAAAACAATACCAATTCACTGCCAATAAAAGTGGGAGTGTCTGGGGCAGCACAGAACTGCGCCCCCTGGAAAATCTGAAGAAACCAATTAGACAGCAGCCTCGGGTCACCTGCTCGCCACAAGTTTGAGGCCTTACATAAGGTGTGGTTTGGCCGGTGCCCCTCACCCAGGAAGTATATGTATTCAGACACAAATCAACCAAATACCATTTGAACCAATATTTAATGGCTGCTGACAGGCGCTCACAGACTGAAAACACTTTTATTTCCTCATTATTTGCATTATACAACTAAAATATATTTAATGTGTTTAAGTAGATTTTTATCTCTTCATATTTGAAGGGGGCGGCACAGTGGTTAGCACGGTCGCCTCACAGCAAGAAGGTCCTGGGTTCAAGCCCCGGGGTAGTCCAACCTTGGTGGGTCATCCCGGGTTGTCCTCTGTGTGGAGTTTGCATGTTCTCCCCGTGTCTGCGTAGGTTTCCTCCGGGTGCTCCGGTTTCCTCCCACAGTCCAAAGACATGCAAGTCAGGTGCATTGGCCGTACTAAATTGTCCCTATGTATGAATGTGTGTGTATTGGACCCGTGATGGTCTGGCAGCCTGTCCAGGGTGTCTCCCCGCGTGCTGTCCAATGACTGCTAGAATAGGCTCCAGCATCCCTGTGACCCTGATAGCAGGATAAGCAGTTCAGATACTGGATGGATATTTGAAGGAGGTGGCGCCCCAGCACCCTATACTGGCCAGCCCCCATTGAGTAAAAGCCACTCGGCATTGAAATGCGATCAGAAAATTATCTGTCCATTATCTACGTATATCCACCAATTTAGAGTCAAAGGGGGCTGGAGTCTATCCCAGCATGCATTGTCACCCAGAGACTCTGATTCACCTAACATGCATGTCTGTGGACTGCGGTAGGAAACCAGAGTACCAAGAGGAAACCCATGCAAACAGAGGGAGAACATGCAAACTCCACAGATAGGCTGGGATTGAAACCAGGACCTTGCTGCTGCAAGGCGTCGGTGCCAATTGTAAAATGTCACCATGCCATCTGTCCAAAAATCAGACAGACTGAAAATGTTTTGTTTCCACTGAATTTGCATGGCTTGGTGTTATCTATTAGCAGCTCATCTATATGGTATAATCTCTAGATTGTAGCCACTCCCATGTAAAGCTTCTGTGAGTTTTTCAACAATTATTGATCAGTCCCAATTTTGTATTCCTCTGTATGTCTGACATAAGCAAATAAGACCTTAAGCGAGAAGACTAATAATGGAGTACATTTGTATAGTGTCATACGTTCACGTCGAAAAGAGCCAATTGAGGTGGTTCGAGCATCTGATTAGGATGCCTCCTGGGCGCCTTACTTTGGAGATTTTCTGGGCACGTCCAACTGGGGGGAGACCCCAAGGTAGACCCAGAACTCACTGGGGCGACTACATGTCCAGTCTGGCCTGGGAATGCCTGGGATCCCCCAGGAGGAGCTGGAGGGCGTTGCTGGGGAGAGGGACGTCTGGAGTGCCTTACTTAGCTTGCTGCCACCGCGACCCGACCCCGGAGAAGTGGCTGATGATGAGATGAGATGAGATTTGTATAGCGCTTTATCTAGACACCCAGAGCGCTTCACAGTGAAAGGGGGTAACTCACCTCAACCACCACCATGTGTAGCACCCACCTGGGTGATGCACGGCAGCTATTTTGCACCAGAACGCTCACCACACATCAGCTTGAGGTGGAGAGGGAGGAATCGTTGAGCAAATTTCACAGGGGGGTGATTAGGTAGCCAGATGGAGAGAGCCAGGTTGGAATTTTTACCAAGACATCAGGGAACCCGCTGATGCAATAAGTGCCATGGGATCTTTAATGACCACAGTGAGTCAGCACCTCGGTTATAATGTCTCATCCGAGGGACGGGATCTCCTACAGCACAGTGTCCCCATCATTACATAGGGATTATTTTTAAATCAGCACCAGGGGCAAGACTGCCCCTGCTGGCCCACCAATACCATTTCCAGCAGCAACTAAGTTTTCCCGGGAGGTCTCCCATCCAGGTGCTAGCCAAGCCCACACCTGCTTCGCTTCTGTCATTTGGCAGAGCCAGGGTACATGTTGGTATGGCTGCCAGCAAGAAGAAGATTGATATAATCATTGCAAATGCTTACACCAAGATTAAATGACCTGCGAAATCTGACAGAATGATTTGTGGCACACAGATGGGCTACACAGAGCCACAATTAGAGATATAATACTTCATGGCTGTATGTCTTATGAACAGCTGTTTTTCCAAAACATCACTACATCTGTCACTCTTCCCTTTAAAACGAATGCTTGAGCTACCAGAGGGTGAGTGGAGATCTTTGTGACGATCTTCTACGAAGCACCACAGCTTTTCTCCACAGCGGTGCGCAAAGTAAAAGAAAAAATCCAAAACCACCTTAAGTTATGAAATATTATCATTCACACATGACGAGAGATGTTTCACATGCGTCTCGGAGCTACTTGTTTTCGCTGCTATGTAGTTCATTGTCAGACCCGTCGGAGGAAGAGAACGTGCTCATCTCTGCCATCCTGTTCTCTACAGAGCTCAGTGGTACCATCGATGCTCAGGACATTAAACTGAACATGGGCAGTGATGGTGGGAAAGACCTGTACGCAACCACCTTTTTGAGACAACGGGGTTATGGCTGGTTGCTGGAGGTTGACGAGGAGGACAATGAAGACATTAAACCTCTTCTGTGAGTCACCTATTTGTGTTTGTGCACCATACATGTAGTTCATAAGTGTGCAACCTTTGACATCAATAACAGTTTCGATTTTAACTGCTCACATCAGCTGCACACATATAAGCGAAAACAACTTGTTGTTGTATAGTTAATCCTTTTCCTATGTGTAGGGAGGAGCTGGACATTGACCTGAAGGACATCTACTATAAGATTCGCTGTGTGCTGATGCCCATGCCCTCTCTGGGTTTTAATCGCCAGGTTGTGAGGGACAACCCGGACTTCTGGGGTCCTCTGGCTGTGGTGCTGCTCTTCTCCATGATCTCCATCTATGGACAGTTCAGGGTGAGAAAACTACAAAGCAGGGTTTCCTCTGCCAAGGAGAATGTTTTTGCCATGCATAAGAAAACACAACATGACATACAGAGAAATGCTTCATAACTCAGTGGTTTGAATCAGCCATCAGGCCAGTGTTTAGTGAGATTTTTTCCATGAAAAGACAAAGATGGATAGCTATAGTACTTTGGGGATCAAAACAACATTGGGTAGGGGCGTCCGGGTGACGTGGTGGTCTATTCCATTGCCTATCGACATGGGGATCGCTGGTTCGAATCCCCGTGTTACCTCTGGCTAGGTCGGGCATCCCTACAGACACAATTGGCCGTGTCTGCAGGTGGGAAGCTGCATGTGGGTATGCGTCCTGGTCGCTGCACTAGCGCCTCCTCTGGTCAGTCGGGGCGCCTGTTCGGGGGGGGATAGAGTGATCCTCCCACATGCTACATCCCCCTGGCGAAACTCCTCACTGTCAGGTGGAGGAGGCATGTGGGAGTCTGCAGCCCTCCCCGGATCGGCAGAGGGGGTGGAGAGCAGAAGAGTGGGGTAATTGGCCGGATACAATGGGGGAGAAAAATCCAAAATAAACAAAAAACAACCTTGGGTTTGGAGACCTTAACTACCCCTAAGGGTTGTGGTAATTAAAAAAAAAAAAAAAAAAAGATGATAGAGTCACATGGCCTCCATCTGGCCTGGAACCGAGTCCCAGTGGCTCAGATAGATTTAATTTGATTAATTTATTAATTAATTTACCTTTAATTCCTTGTGTCTCCATTACTGTGATTCCTGTTGATTTACTGTTTTCATAAAACACTGACTTGATGGGCAGTGTCAGAATGCCACTGGAGAGTGTCAGAAGATGGACAGTGTCAGAATGCCATCTGTTTTTAAGAAAATGTCGACATGAGTCACACATGTAAAGAGCTAGCTCAGTTTCTTTTCTCTTCATGCTCTGCTTCATGGAAAGCAACGTAAACAACTATGTGTTTTGTTCCTTAGCCCCATAACATTTTAGTTTTAAAAAGGTAGTTTTATAAGTGGTCATGAAGGGTACCAGCAAGAGTTAAAGGGAAGGTTTACAAGATGGTTGTGAGACCAGCTATGTTGTATGGTGTGGAGACAGTGGCGCTGATGAAAAGACAGGAGGTGGAGCTGGAGGTGGCAGAGATGAAGATGATAAGATTTTCATTGGGAGTGATGAAGAAGGACAGGATTAGGAACGAGTATATTAGAGGGACAGCTCAGGTTGGACGGTTTGGAGACAAAGCAAGAGAGGCAAGACTGAGATGGTTTGGACATGTGTGGAGGAGAGATGCTGGGTATACTGGGAGAAGGATGCTGAATATGGAGCTGCCAGGGAAGAGGAGAAGAGGAAGGCCAAAGAGGAGGTTTATGGATGTGGTGAGGGAGGACATGCAGGTGGCTGGTGTGACAGAGGAAGATGCAGAGGACAGGAAGAGATGGAGATGGATGATCCGCTGTGGCGACCCCTAACAGGGGCAGCCGAAAGTAGTAGTAGTAGTAGTAGTAGTAGTAGTAGTGTGTAAGTGGTGATGTGATTTAAGAGAAAAAATTGGCAAGCTTTTGATGTGACTGACCAATTTTTGGTGTCCTACCTTTCATTTCTGCTTTGAAAACTGATGTGCGGCTAAACTACTACTTTACTTTACATGCCATGTTTCCTCAGGTTGTTTCTTGGATCATCACCATCTGGATATTTGGATCATTAACCATTTTCTTGCTTGCTCGGGTTCTTGGTGGTGAGGTAAGAGCAGTTGGTGTTAAGCTTCTCAGAATTTTGGTTTGATTGACTGGTACATTGTTGTGGTGTTATTTGTACCTCTGTTAACCAGGTGTCCTATGGCCAAGTCCTTGGAGTAATTGGATACTCCCTTCTCCCGCTCATCGTTATAGCCCCCCTACTCTTGGTCATAGGGGGATTTGATTTAGTTGCTACCCTAATAAAAGTGAGTCATTTCTTTTCAAATAATGTATCTGCCTTCTACCTTAACTTTTCTTGTTATAAAAATGTATGGTGTGTTAGTAGATGCTGTGTAGACATTTCCAGTATACCTAATGCGGTTACGTCATTACTGATTTTCCCTTTCCAGTTGCTCAGAAAGCCTTACATCATTATCCATCCATCCATTATCTGAATTATACTGAATTATATTATATATATATATATTATATAATAATATAATATATGCGGCACGGTGGCGCAGTGGTTAGCATGGTCGCCTCACAGCAAGAAGGTCCTGGGTTCGAGCCCCGGGGTAGTCCAAACCTTGGGGGTCATCCCGGGTCGTCCTCTGTGTGGAGGTTGCATGTTCTCCCCGTGTCTGTTTGGGTGTCCTCTGGGTGCTCCGGTTTCCTCCCACAGTCCAAAGACATGTAGGTCAGGTGACTCGGCCGTACTAAATTTTCCCTAGGTGTGTGTGTGTGTGTGTGTGTGTGTGTGTGTGTGTGTGTGTGTGTGTGTGTGTGTGTGTGTGTGTGTGTGTGTGTGTGTGTGTGTGTGTGTGTGTGTGTGTGTGTGTGTGTTGGCCCTGTGATGGCCTGGCGGCCTGTCCAGGGTGTCTCCCTGCCTGCCGCCCAATGACTGCTGGGATAGGCTCCAGCATCCCCACCACCCTGAGAGCAGGATAAGCGGTTTAGATCATGGACGGATGGAGGAACAACACTTGGGGGTTTAAAAATTGGCTGGCCCCACTTCTTTGTAGTAGGACTCTCAACTGCCTCACAGTAAAAGTAGGAGATTGATGGGATGGCTGAGTGTTGTCTTGCATGCCATGCAGAATAGTTGACAGAAATTGTGTCCACAAGTTGCATCACACCAAAACAATATCTGCAGTCCCTCCAAATTGCTCTAGAAGAAAGTTGGATGGATGTTAGGTATGACTCACTAAGCCCCCGCCTTAAGACCAGTATCTTGTTTTCGTTGGACATGTCATGTGACGACATCTTTTATGCAGCGTTGCCTTCAGGTCTCATGACCGCTGTCTGTGTGTCTCCATCCGCCAGCTTTTCGGGGTCTTCTGGGCTGCCTACAGCGCTGCTTCCCTGCTCGTCGGAGACGAATTCAAAACCAAGAAGCCTTTACTCATCTACCCCATTTTCCTTCTGTACATCTACTTCCTGTCTCTGTATACCGGCGTCTGACTGGACAAGTGGTCGCTGTGGACCTTCTATTGGATACTGACCCTGGGACATAGCAGACAGACACAAGGACTCATTCCACACTGCGGAAAAGGGGCATGGGTTTTTTATGTTTTTGTGTTAACCCGGTAATATTCCTGGAGCCCAGCTTGTGGGGGGTCTGCGGTTACTTGGTATATATATTTACCCATCATGTCTGTTAAATCGGGGGTGGGGTGGGGGGGTCCTTACACAGTTGAAAACCCCGTTATGCAGATTTTTCTTCTCACTCGTCTATATCCAGCTATTAAAACCCTCGTACCCCTGAGGTGGCTCTAACGGGACACGACTGTAACTATATGATGAAGGTTGACTGCTCGTCATACTTTTCCCATTAAAGAAAATGGTGCCAAATGTCTGTTTAACGGGGGAAAATAAATTTTAATAAGTAGATTTTACTATGCCCAAAAGTTGAGGGAGGACAGTCATCGTACTGCGTTGTTATGTACTATTATTAACAATGACCATTTGTATTTTTTATTTTTTACAAGCTTTTTCTTAACTTATGGATGTCACCCAGGATAGAAGCTGGTTAGCTGCAGGAGTGGGAGAAATAAAGCGTGGTCTGAGAAATGCCGTGCCTGGCCTCTACCGACTCTCTTCTTGCACAGGTTTGACAATAGAATACGATGAGTCGCATTTAGATATGATGATAAGTTTTTAACGCAACACGAGGCAGTTTCAGTACCTACTGAGACGCCCAAATTGCAGGTATGTCGTTCATGACATCTTATGTTGACAGTTTACTGATTTGTATGCCCATTTTGTAGAGATTGTCATGTATTTTCATAATCTTTATGCTGCTGCTATTATGCAGGGTTTTGGTTTTTTTTTTGTAATGTTTTTTTCTCCCTGATTGTACCCAGCCAGGTGGCACGGTGGTGCAGTGCTTACTGCTTAGTGTCTGCGTGGGTTTCCACCGGGGGCTCCGGTTTCCTCCCACAGTCCAAAGACATGTAGGTCAGGTGAACCACCCGTACTAAATTGTCCCTAGGTGTGTTGTGTGTGTCAGCCCTGTGATGGCCTGGTGGTCTGTCCAGAGTGTCTCCCCGTCTGCCGCCCAGTGGCTGCTGGGATAGGCTCCAGCACCCCCGCCACCCTGACAGCAGGATAAGCGGTTTGGATAATGGATGGATGGATGTACCCAGCCAATTACCCCACTCTTCCGAGCCGTCCCGGTCTCTGCTCCACCCCCTCTGCCGATCCGGGGAGGGCTGCAGACTACCACATGCCTCCTCCGATACGTGTGGAGTCGCCAACCACCTCTTTTCACCTGACTGAGGAGTTTCACCAGGGGGACGTAGCGCGTGGAAGGATCATGCTATTACCCCCAGTTCCCCCTCCCCCCTGAACAGGCGCCCCGAATGACCAGAGGAGGCGCTAGTGCAGCGACCAGGACACATGCCCACATCCAGCTTCCCACCCGCAGACATGGCCAATTGTGACTGTAGGGACGCCCAGCCAAGCCGGAGGTAACATGGGAATTCGAACCAGTTAATTATGCAGGTTTTATTTCCCCTTTGCCTATTTCTCTTTTGGATTTCTTTATTTTTCCTGTTGCCACCACTTAAGTTTAATCATCTAAAACAATGTGAAATGTGAAAAGGTTTAGTAATGTAAGGCAAAACGTCATACTGCACTAAATGACAAATTGGGTCAACAAAGTGGGACAGTTGAATAAGACGAAAAACTGAGGCACTCTTTTTGTTGTACACTCCCGCAGCAAGTACAGAAAGCCTCATTAAACACTGGCCTCATGCCTGCACAGTCTTCATCAGGGCACGCGGAGGAGACACGGGTGAGCACATTTAACAGAGAGGAAGGTGAGAGCAGTCACATGACTTGGACTCCACCATTCAAGAGGTACAAATAAATGGTAAATGGACTATCGTGCTTTTCTAGTCGACTGACCACTCAAAGTGCTTTACAGTGTATGCCTCATCCACCCATTCACATCCACCCATTCACACACACACATGCACACACTGACGGTGGAGGCTGCCTTGCAAGGCACCAACCTGCTCAGAAGGAGCAGTTAAGGGTTCAGTGTCTTGCTCAAGGACACTTCGACACGCTCTCTGCAGGAGCCGGGGATCGAACCGGTGGCCTTCTGATTACTAGACGACGTGCTCTACCTCTTGAACCATGCCGCCCCAAAAGGAGTACATGCTCAAAAAAACCATTCACGTGAACAATTGTACAAAAGAGCGGTAGGAAGGAGGACAATAAGAGAAAAAAAAGATGGCCACCCAGGATATGTAATAAGATAAGAATAGTAATTGTAAAACACTGTACAGAGCACTGGTGAGCTCACGTTGATACCCGTACGTACGCTCACACACCAAAGACAAGACACGAGATGAATGCATTCATAAAATACCGAGAAAATGGTCATACTCGGTAGCAACAGTGACACACCTTGAATCTACAGGAAATGGGAAAAGTCCACATCCTCGCTGAGGACTGGAAATGTGGTGGCGTTAATTTGATACTCCACCAGGTCTCCCTTTGGAGAAGACACCTGAGCCTGTCCCCCCTCTTTCATTCTTTGGGGTAACCTCGACGGCCATCACTCTCAAGGGGTTTGGGTTGGTGTGGACTGCCTTTCTAAAATGCTGAGCCATAGGGTAGTCAAGGTTTTCAATTCTTATGGCATTCTTGTGGTCTGTCAGTCTATCAGGAAGTCTGCGTTTAGTGTGGCCCACGTGGAAACATCTGCACTTACTCTCCAACCTGTAAACAACAACCATGGTGGGACACTTATGTAACACTTGTGTCACTATCTCACACTGGACCAGATCTAGGCTCTTAAGGAGTGGTTGAGCAACAAAATAGCAGACCAGAGACTGGGGCTACAAAATGAAAAAGCTGTCAATTTAATGACAAATAGTGTAAATTCACTTGAAACATGAAAATTATTCACAGCTATGTGTCACACATTCATACATTTAGATATACAGAAACCCCTGGTTTGAATCCCTTTTTAATTCCAATTAGGTTGTTTTAGGTTCAGGTTTCTAGTTAGTTTAGTCAATTATCTATTTTATATTTTCCAATTAAGATGAGACCGGTCTAAATTTTTCCTAGGATAACAGTCTACTTTATCAAGCTAGACCTATTTTGTTTGTTATTTTATCCTTTGAGTTAACTCTTTGGTTTCAGGTGAATCAGGTGAGTCTACACTCTAAAATCCCTTTTTCAGGTAAATTGACCCTTTGAGATTAAACCTTGCAGGAAAAACCATTCAAGTTCACCGTTCAACTCAAAACGTCAATATACCGTCAGTGACATTAGCAATTTAACCTTAATGAATGCAGTGTTACACTTAACAGGGTGTACCTTTCTTTTCAGTTCAGTTCAATGTCAGCAGTTCAGTTCAAGTCTCACTCTGAGTGAGGGAAAGGCCAATCCTAACAACAATGGCTCTGATAGGTCAAACCGTGTTCTTTCAGTGGTGGGTAAGGGGTGCTTGGGGGTGGCTCGCCATCTGGTGTCCTTGCGTGCTGCTGTCTCCCAGTCACACACCACGAAGAATCCTCTTCGATACCTCGGTCCTGGGAAACTGCCGGGGCAGAAAACCTGGCCTGCACAACAGGCCACACAACAACAACAAAAAGGTTCTTGCAAGAGTACTCACAAAACGCTTCAATCATCAAAATAAATATATTCTACTCCAAAGGTTAATTAAAATGGCTGCGGCGGAGGGATACTTCTACTCTCCTCGCCGCCAGTTCTTTTGACTGTGATCGCCGTCAACTAGGCTACATCAATTATTTCAGTTACACAAAATAAATGTGCAAAATGTCAAGAACAAACATCCTCCTATTTCCTTATCAAAATACATATCTGTATATGTACTTCTCGAATCGAGCGTCTATCCTATCTTTTCCCGCTTCACGCTTCAATACCTTGTTAGCTAGCTTTTACAGTAGCTAACTCAGCGTACAGCGGTCCATTCAAAGCCAATCAAAGGAAAGGAGACTCACCAAAGCCGTCTAGTCCTTAGCTCTAGTCTTCCCGCAGTCTCCGGCTCTGGTTCAGCTCTGGTTTTGTTGAATAATTTGTCCAGTTCGCCGTTTCAGATGGATCTGGCTAATGCCGCTTCCTTATGCCGCTCCTTCCCGATTCAGTTGCACCTCTCACTACCAGAGCCAGGCGACTACAGAGGCCTGCATCCTGGTTTAATGATGAGACACGTCCTCTTAAGCAGTCCTGCAGGAGACTGGAACGTAAATGTCGAAAATCAAAATTGGAAGTATTTTACCTATCTTGAGATGAGTGTAAGCCTTCTCCAAGTCCACAAAACACATGTAGACTGGTTGGTGAAACTCCCATGCCCCCCTCAACACTTCCGCAAGGGTAAAGAGTTGGTCCGTTGTTCCACGGCCAGGACGGAATCTGCATTGTTCCTCCTGGATCCGAGGTTCGACAATCGGTCGGAGCCTCCTTTCGAGCACCCTAGCGTAGACTTTCCCAGGGAGGCTGAGCAATGTGATGCCTCAATAATTGGAGCATACCCTCCGGTCCCCTTTTTTGAATATGGGAACCACCACCCCAGTCTGCCACTCCACAGATACTGTCCCCGACCCCCACGCGACACTGAAGAGGCGTGTCAACCAAGACAGCCCAACAATGTCCAGAGCCTTCAGCATCTCAGGGCGAATCTCATCCACACCCGGTGCCTTGTAACCAAGGAGCTTTTTAACTACCTCAGAGACCTCTGTCAGGGATATGGGTGGGGCTTCTCCTGAGTGTTCAGACTCTATCTCCTCCACTGAGGACATGTTAGTCAGGTTCAGGAGCTCCTCAAACTGTTCTTTCCACCACAACATCCCCAGTCCAGGTCAACAGTTCCCCTCCCCGGCTGAACACAGCCTGAATCAAGCCCTGCTTCCCCTTCCTGAGTTGCTGGATGATTTGCCAGAACTTCCTTGAGGCCAACCAAAAGACCTCCTCCATAGCCTTGCCGAACTCCTCCCACACCGGAGTTTTTGCTTCCACAACCGCCGAAGCAGCAGCCCTTCTGGCCTTCCGGTATCTGTCTGCTGCTTCAGGAGACCCCTGGGCCAAACAAGTCTGAAAGGCCTCCTTCTTCAGCCTGACGGCTTCCCTCACCACTGATGTCCACCAGCGGGTTCTTAAGTTGCCACCTTGACAGGCACTGATGACCTTATGGCCACAGCTCCTGCTTCCCGCATCTACAATAGAGGCTTTGAACATGGCCCACTCAGACTCCACGTCCCCAGCCTCCCTCGGAATACATGAGAACTTCTTCCGGAGGTGGGAGTTGAAGACCTCACGGACAGGGGCCTCCACCAGACATTCCCAGTTCACCCTCACTACTAGTTTGGGTTTGCCAGGTCTGTCCGGCAGCCTTCCCCGCCATCTGCTCCAACTCACCACCAGGTGGTGATCAGTTGACAGCTCTGCTCCTCTCTTCACCCGAGTGTCCAAAACATACGACCGCAGAGCTGATGATACGACGACAAAGTCTATCATTGATCTTCGGCCTATGGTGTTCTGGCACCAAGTACACTTTTGAACTACCTTATGTTTAAACATGGTGTTTGTCATTGCCAATCCATGATTCGCACAGAAGTCCAATAACAAGGCACGGCTCGGGTTCAGATCGGGGAGGCCGTTCCTCCCAATCACACCCCTCCAGGTTTCTCCATCATTGCCCACATGAGTGTTGAAGTCCCCCGGCAGAACTATAGAGTCCCGAGGTGCAGCCCTATCCAGGACACCACCCAGAGACTCCAAGAAGGCCGGATACTCCAAACTGCTATTCGGTGCATAAGCACACACAACAGTCAGAGCCTTTCCCCCAGCGACTCGCAGTTGTATAGAGGCAACCCTGTCATTCCCCGGGGAGAACTCCAACACAGTGGTGCTCAACCGGGGACTTGTGAGTATGGATTTGGAGAAGACTTACGACCGTGTACCCCGGGGCGTTCTGTGGGGGGTACTGCGGGAGTATGGGGTACCGGGGCAGTTGCTACAAGCCATCCGGTCCTTGTATAACCAAAGTGAGACCTGTGTCCGCATTCTTGGCACAAAGTCAAACACATTTTCGGTGGGTGTTGGACTCCGCCAAGGTTGTCCCTTGTCTCCGATTCTGTTTGTGACATTCATGGACAGGATCTGAAGGCACAACCCAGGTGAGGAGTGTGTCCGTTTGGGAACCTCAGAATTGCATCTCTGCTCTCCGCAGATGATGTGGTTTTGTTGGCTTCATCAGAACGCGACCTCCAGTGCGCACTGGGGCGATTTGCAGCTGAGTGTGAAATGGCTGGGATGAGAGTCAGCACCTCCAAGTCTGAGGCCATGGTTCTCTACCGGAAAATGGTGGATTGCTCCCTCCGGGTTGGGTATGAATTGTTGCCTCAAGTGAAGGAGTTCAAGTATTTCGGGGTCTTGTTCACGAGTGAGGGTAGGATGGAGTGGGAGATTGACAGGCGGATTGGTGCAGCGTCAGCAGTAATGCGGATGTTGTACTGGACCGTTGTGGTGAAGAAGGAGCTGAGCCGGAAGGCAAAGCTCTAAATTTACCAGTCAATCTTCGTTCCAACCCTCACCTATGAGCTTTGGGTAGTGACCGAAAGGGTGAGATCGCGGATACAAGCGGCTGAAATGAGTTTCCTCTGTAGGGTGTCTGGGCTCAGCCTTAGAGATAGGGTGAGGAGCTCGGACACCCGGAAGGAGCTTGGAGTGGGGCCGCTGCTCCTTCACATTGAAAGGAGCCAGTTGAGGTGGTTCGGGCATCTGATTAGGATGCCTCCTGGGCGCCTTCCTTTGGAGGTTTACCGGGCGCGGCCACCTGGGAGGAGACCCCGGGGTAGACCCAGAACTCGCTGGAGGGACTACATGTCCAATCTGGCCTGGGAGCATCCTGGGATACCCCAGGAGGAGCTGGAGGGCGTTACTGGGGAGAGGGACGTCTGGAGTGGCCTACTTAGCTTGCTGCCACTGCGACCCGACCCCGGAAAAGCGGCTAATGATGAATGAATGAATGAAATGAGTGTTTATTGAAATACAAGCAGGCTTTATCTGCTGTAAAAGCAGCGTATCTCTCTTGCTTCTTCTTCTTTTTCTTTAGGCTTGTTCCCTATTTCTCAGGGGTCGCCACAGATTTTACAGATTCCATCGGTACCCTGTGAGGGCGCGCACCAATGGCAGCCCTTGTTAACTTGGGCCTCGACCAATCCGGTATGGTCTTGTCAATCCACATACTGATTTCGCAAAATGTTACGTCGGATGCCCTTCCTGACACAACCACTAACCCTGGGGATGGGGGCACAGGTAAAGCGCTGGATGCCATTCCAGTATTCATGGACTTGCGCCCATGCCTGTCGCCTGATCTCTTGTCATATGTCTCTTGCTTAATCAATATTAATAAACATAACCCCAGTTTTATGTTGGTGAGCGAATCACAGGAGACGAACGAACTGTTATTCAACTTTATTCAGCAAAACCTAACCTCAATCGCATACGTAGCTTCCATCCAACTTTCTGCTGTCTTTTTCCGCTATCCACCGTCTCACAGAGCCACCTGGTGATGGAATGTAGTTTCTATAAACACAACACCCATATTTCTTTGACACTGTATCTAAACTTACTTAAAAGCAGCCTTCCATTAGCTGCTCGCCATTTACATTCCGTGAGTTTCTAGAATTTTTCTGCAATAAGGTTGATGAGATCATAAACAAAATGAGTTCTTCAACTCCAGCTACTCCTGCAGATCCTGTCTTAAAGAATTCATACCTATACAGTGAGTCACTGATAGTCCCTGTTATTACAGCTTTTGAGGCTATCTCTCTTGATACTTTGACTAAGCGCGAGTTAGCTTCAAAACCAACTACTTGCATACCAGCCAAACTTCTTAAAGCCCTCTGGCCTTTCCTGGGACCTGCAATGCTTGACATTGTTAATTTATCTCTTACTACTGGCATTGTTCCCAGCAGTTTTAAGCTGTGGTCAACCCCCTACTTAAAAAACCGCACCTCGATCCAGGGTCTCTTAATAACTACCAACTAGTCTCTAATCTTCCATTCTTTTCTAAAGTACTAGAGAAAGTTGTGTATCAACAACTTTCGACAAACTTTCAGCTGCACCTACCAATAAACGGGTGAAAAGTTTCAAGTTGTCGATAACAAGTTACGTCCACGGACGGACGGACGTAACTTGATATGTACAACCGCCCCCCAGTAACAGCCTTATCCACGGGTGCAGGATTATATCAGTTTTGCGTGATGCCAATGGGCCCTTCTAATGCCCCTCCCATCTTTCAGCGCTTGATGGAGCTTGTCCTTCGTGGCTTACATTGGAGCATCTGCCTGATTCATTTAGATGACATTGTTAATAGCGAGGATTTCACACACCACCTACAGCACCTAAAGGAGGTCTTCCAACGTTTCCGCACTGCTTGTCTAAAACTAAAGCCATCTAAATGTCACCTTGCTCACTCCTCAGTCACATTCCTAGGTCATCGGGTTTCCAGCAGGGGTGTTGAGCCGGACCCTGCGAACACAGAGAAGGCCTCTACTTGGTCAGTTCTACAAGCAGCCACTCAAGTCAGAGCATTCCTTGGTCTGTGTTCATATTATAGGTGCTTCGTCCATGACTTTGCCCATATTGCAGATCCTTTACACCGATTAACACACAAAGGGGTGCTGTTTTGGACTCTGTTAGTCATTGTTTAAGTTGAGACCTTTATTCTGTCGACGGATTTTTATTTTGAAGTACTTCCTTCGCGACTGGCAAATTGGTAGAGGCTAGTTCCCGTCGATGCAGAGAACGGAAATGGAGTAGAGAACGGTCAACTGAGCATGCGCGAAATGCCTCTACCACGCCTCCGCACGCCCCGCGTAGCATCCAGGCGCTAGGATTCTAGGAAGACCCGCCCCTACTCTGCGTCTGATTAGCTAACTTGAACCCTAACCCCGCCCTAACCCTAACCTTAACCTACCCAAACAACGGAGGCAATGAGTACTTGCGCATGCTCAGTTGACCGTTCTCTGCATCGATGGGAACTAGCCTCTACCCTGGCAAATTGTAATCAGGAAGTGTTATACCGTCTCACCAGTGCATTGTGTGTGCCGCAAAAGGTCATCCTTGATTCTTACGTCTTGATACACGCAATGTTTGTAAGTATATCAGTTTATTAGGCCTATATTTACTACAGCATTACAAAGTCTCACCCATTCATTTTTCGTTTTATCTGTATCAGAGGTGTAAAAACCAGGTCCAGAAAGGAAAAGTCCAAACCATGTATTTGCTCCACTCATGCACTACACCAGCAGATTCTAGTCAACACCACTCCTCAACTAGGTAGGGAAAACTATCTGATGAAATCAGCTGGTTTAGTAACATGGTTGGAGATAATACACGGTTTGGACATTTACTTTCTGGACCTGGTTTTTACACCTCTGAATTCTGTAGTATGTTATGCCGTGTTGGTTTATGCTAGCTTGCGATATGTTAGCATGTTCCCTTTTGCTAGTCGTATGCTATGTTATACCTATCTGTATATTGGCTAGTCTACAGCACGTATTTCGTGCACTGAGGCACTCTTATTTGTACCTTTGATATTGCATTTGATTTGGTGCTGTTCTATTGTGCTGGGATCGATTGGTGATGCCTGCGGGCTCTGGGTTGTTTGATCGGGTCTGCCTGTGATGCTGTGTCAGTCTGAATAAACAATGCAACGTAGCGGTTCTGTCGAGCGACAGCGCTGTGTCCTGACGTGATTTCTAAATACAATATTGGCGACGAGGATGGCTGATATCTCTCTCCCACCACCTGCCCCCTTCCTGGCGAGCCTCCGGTACCATGGACTCGCTGGCTACATAGTTTCGAAAATTACCTCATAGCCTCAGGGCTCGACGACGTGAATCAGGCTAGGAAGACGGCTCTGTTGCTACACTGCTTGGGAGCAGAGGGTCATCGTGTGCTCGGGACTCTGGGGAACGTCACAAACTTTGACGAAGCTTTGGGACTTCTGAACACTCATTTCGCTGCTCCACAGAGCGCCCTCCTTCGGCGATTTATATTCCGTCAGCGACACCAACTGCCTGGTGAGTCTGTGCAGCAGTATGTAGCTAATTTGCGAGGGCTAGCTAGCTCATGCAAGTTTGGCGCGCTTCAGGACGAGATGGTTCGCGACCAGCTAATCAAACACACCAACAACGCAAAGGTGCGTGAGTCTCTCCTGCTGGAAGAAGACGATCTGCTGCTGTCCAGAGCAATTACCATCGCACTACAAGTTGAGAGAGCAGCTGAGTGTGCTGCTATGCTAAATACACAGCAAGTGGCCACCTCCAGTCAAGCTGCCAACGACTCTTCCCTCTACTCATGGCTGCCCCTCGGGACGCAACCCAGCCAGAGCGAGGCGGGCGCAGACTCCACTGAGGACGTCCTGCAACTGCAACGACAGCGTTCTCGGCCCCGCCCTCAACAGTGCTGTGGTAAGTGTGGATCTCGGTCTCACGCTTCAAGGGCTCAGAACTGTCCTGCTCGTGGCCAGACATGCCGTAGCTGTGGTAAGCAAAATCACTTTGCCAACGTCTGTCGGCTGGGTCAGAGGGCCACACCCCCCAGTCTTCAACCACCATCATTCACAATGTGAGCTCTGGGCCAGTGTCATTCAAATCATGCACAGTCAACATTAATGATGTGTGCATCCCCCTGCTGTTGGACACTGGTGCAGGTGTGTCTCTCCTGAATGTTGATACCTACAGTCAATTTTTCAGTTCACTGCCACTGTCCGCACCCTCAGCTGTCCTCTGTGGGTATGGTGACTCCAAAATCGATCTGGTTGGCTCTCTCCAAGTGACTGTCCACTATGGAACTAAGCTGGTGCCCAATGCAGTTTTTCATGTGGCACGCCGTGGGGCCAACCTGATGGGCCTTGACCTGTTCTCCGCTCTGGGGTTCTCCCTCTTAGACACACGGGGGGCAGCAATCCTGACTGTTGCCACGCCTTGGCAGCAGAAGTGGCCATCACTGTTTGTGGGGCTGGGCTGCCTCTCCGCCTTCGCCCATCAACCTCTCCTCAACCCTGCTGTGAAACCTGTCATCCAACCACTACGCCGCATCCCGTTGGCTCTCCGTGATGGGGTCTCCGCCGACCTGCAACAACTGCTGGAAGCTGGCATCATTGAACCAGTGGATACGTCACCCTGGGTCTCAAACCTCGTGGTGGCTAAGAAGAAGTCGGGGGGCCTGCGTGTCTGCGTCGATCTACGTGCAGTAAATAAGGCAGTGGTCCCTGATAAGTATCCACTGCCCACCTCAGAAGAACTCACTGCTCAGTTCTATGGCTCTGAGGTGTTCTCCAAGCTCGACCTCAGACAGGGGTACTTACAGGTGCCCCTCCACCCCAGCAGCCGAAACCTCACAGCCTTTGTGACACATGCAGGAGTGCTTCGCTACACCAGGATGCCTTTCGGTCTCAGCTCCGCCCCTAGCTGCTTCCAGAAAATCATGGTCTCCGTGCTGGCTGGCATTCTGGGCGTGGCCATTTATCTGGACAATATAGTGGTACACGGGCCCACCAGTGAAATCCCAGGGTCCACAGGCCCCACAGGGACAATAAAATGGCTTTATACTGGTCCTCTCCTCTCCAAGTCACCCGTCAGCTGGGCCCAGCCACCTACCTCCTCAGCGATGACACTCGGTGGCACTCCAGTCGTCTACGGAAGGTGTCAGCTCCGCCACACACAGCTGGTGACACAACCTTAGCCATTCCCTCAGCATGGCGAGACACCCCAGGGCTTCATGCAGCTCCTACATGGGCCCCAGACATTCTTGGGCCTCAGCTTCCCCTGCCTTCCCCCTCCCCACCTCGGCCTGCCCAGCCTCAGGCCACCTCGCGACCTGTTCGCACACGTTTACGCCCTGGCCACCTAGAGCAGTGGTTCTCAACCTTTTTGGGGTCCTGGACCCCCTGCGTATTTTTGATCTACCCTGAGGACCCCTCCACCTGATCTTGGGGGAGGGGGTTGCAATTTGATAGAAACAGTAGAAACTGCATTTTAAATTGCATTATAGCATTTATTCACTCTTTGGGGCAAAAATAAGAGCTTTCAGTTGTAACTTAGATATAGTTAACAAAACAGAATTCTTATGCAGTAACTTTCAGATATATGTAACAAAACAGAATATGTATTCAGTAACTTTCAGATATATGTAACAAAACAGAATATGTATTCAGTAACTTTCAGATATATGTAACAAAACAGAATATGTATTCAGTAACTTTCAGATATATGTAACAACAGAATTTTTATGCAGCAACTTTTAACAATGCAAACGGGAGCGAAATCTTATTAAAATACAATAAATTACACTTGTGAAACAGATGTAATTAGAGAAAAAAGTCCTGTTACCCTTTATAGTTTAGGTAGATAAAGGTCTCAGTCACATTTGGGTAAAATAATCCTATTTCTATGAATGTCATAGGATCTTTTTTTTAAAGATATTTTATTTTCACGGACCCCTTGCAATTACACCACGGACCACTAGGGGTCCGCGGACCCCCGGTTGAGAAACACTGACCTAAAGGACTTTGCGTCATGTTTGAAATCCTGCCGGGGGGGGGGTGCTATGTCTGCACACTGGATCACCAGTGCTGCAATTAGTTAATGATAGCATCGTTCTATTGCGCCTTGATTGATGTGTGATGCCTAGTAGTTCTGTTATTGTTAAAACCTGCCAGGGGGCGGAAATGTTATGTCTGCACACATCGACAGTGCTGCATTTTATTTGGTGCTGTTCTATTGTGCTGAGATCGATTGGTAATGCCTGCGGGCTCTGGGTTGTTTGATTGGGTCTGCCTGTGACGCTGTGTCAGTCTGAATAAACAATGCAATGCAGAGGTTGTGTCGAGTGACAGCGCTGTGTCCTGACATGATTTCTAAACACAATAGATATGTCTTATGTGTTCATTTAGTGTACTTACTTTGTAGTACCTTCAATTTTGTAACTGCGGTGTTATATTGTGTTTGTATATTTCAGTTTCACCTTTTGGCAAGTAACCATCATAAACTTCACTCCGTCTCCTGGAATGATTGATTGCCGAAGAGTTTAGCTGACTGGATAGTTGGGCTATTGCTCAGATCCTCCGAGACCAGTACAGTGAAAAAACGGCATATCATCAAGCCGTAAGATGGGAGCGGCTGGATAAGAGACTGAAGGACCATCATACAGGCATTGAGCAAGCCTCCACGACACCCTCCCCTGATGTCCTCACTTCAGTGAGCCCACACATCTTCTCTCACCATGGCAGAAGGAGGCGCACATGCTAAAGTGCTAGAAGGATATGCCACAGAAGAGGACCTCCACTCATTACGTTCTCATTCCTCCAAATCATCAAGTAGTTCCAAATCATCACTTGCCATCGCCAAAGCATGAGCCAAGGCTGAGGCAGGTATCGCCAAGATGATGCTCAGAGGGAGATGGAACTCAAATTACAGAAGGCCCATCTGGAAGCTGACACAGCAGTGGAAAAGGTCCGCATAGAAGCCACCCTAGAGGCTCTTCAAGTAGAAAAGGAAACGGATGCTGCACGGATTGAAGCACATATACTGGAGTCAGGTTTGATGGACCAAGACCATCAGTCACATAGCAGTAGAGCCTCTGATCATATCTCACCCCAGACACAACTTCAGCGTATAGAACACTATGTATTGGACCAAGCCAGCCTGAAGTCCAACCCATTCAGCTCACATGCCTCACCTTATCATGAGCTCCAAGTCACAAGTCACACCCAGCAGCCTGCTACATCCATCCCACTCTACAGACCCCTTCCCATGAAAATGGAGCCACTCTGGTAGAACGACGGAGGAGCAGACAAGAGAGATCAACAATGACCCCTCAGTGATCCTAAGAACAACCAGAACAGAGCGGTCAGCCCAGGCACCCCTGACACCTCCACCACCAATGACCTCATCAGGTTTCTTGCACGGAGCCAGTTGGTGACCTCAGGGTTGACCAATTTCGATGACAAGCCAGAGAATATTGGGTGTGGAAGTCCACCTTCAATGAAGCCATCACAGGCCTGTGCCTGTCAGCAGGAGAAGAACTTGATCTTCTCATCAAATGGCTTGGCAAGGAGTCTTCGGAACAGGCGCGGATACTCAAAGCAGTCAACATCAGGCACCCTCAAGTCGGACTGATGATGGCTTGACAGAGACTGGAAGAATACTACGGCTCACCTGAAGCAATCCAAAGGGCTCTCTTCAATGAACTTCAAGACTTTTCGAAGGTGACGCACAAAGACCAGTACAAGTTCCGTGACCTGGGTGACCTGCGCCTAGAAGTGGAAGCCACAAAGAGGGATGGCTACTTACCCGGCCTGTCTTACCTGGACACCTCCAGAGGAGTGGCTCCCATCGTCAACAAACTTCCATACAATCTTCAGGATAAATGGGCATCATTTGGATCCACGTACAAGCAACAAAACAATGTGGCCTTCCCTTCATTCACTGTGTTTGCTGACTTTATCCGCAGGGAAGCCAGAGTAAAAACAGATCCCAGCTTCAACCTCCCACCATACCACGTGGCACCTGAAAGGAACGAGAAGTCAGACAGACAAGGGAAGACAGCTATATCAGTACACAAGACGCAAGTGTCTCCTACAGAGAAAACTGAAGATCAAAAGAAAGATATTGACCCTGGAAAACACTGCCCCATCCACGATAAACCCCACCCACTGCGGAAATGTAGAGGCTTCAGGGAGAAGACTCTAGAAGAGTGAAAACAGTTCCCCTTCTTGTAGGGGGCTGTGTGATTGCCGCAGGTGTGCCTGATGGAAGATGGCAAACACCTGGTGCAGCGCAGCACTCATCTCCGTAGAGTGCGAGCCGAGCGCTCGGATGTTTCCGGCATGTCCGAGCTGGGGGAGTGGCTTGAACATGCCGGGGAGGCAGCTCGGGGCGATGTAACCACAACAGGACCCCCCCTCCTACGGGAGACACCGGGCGACCGTCCGATGGTGTTGGGGTGGGCCCGATAGAACTCCTCCAGGAGTGCGGGGTTGGCCAGGTAGGACCGGGGAACCCAGCTGCGGTCTTCGGGCCCATAGCCAGCCCAATCCACCAGGTATTGGTACCCACGCCCCCGGCGGTGTACAGCGAGCAGCCGGTCAACATCCCAGACCATGTCACCACTGTCGAGGACCCTGGGAGATGGAGGAGCTTGAACAGGGGAAGACAGGGGGCTGGAGGCTACCGGTTTGAAGTGAGAGACATGGAACACGGGATGGATTTTGAGGGAGGTAGGGAGATGGAAGCGTACCGCCGAAGGGTTGACGATGCAGTCAATGGTGTAGGGGCCGACGTAGCAAGGAGCTAGCTTCCGGTTGAGGGTAGGGGGGGGGCAGGTCCCAGCACAGGAGCCATACCCGCTGGCCAGGAGCCATACCCACTGGCCGGTTGGTGCTGCGCCGGGCCCGCTCTGTAGCTTGCAACATAGCGGTCCTGGCGGTCTTCCAAACGCGCTGACATCGGCGGAGATGGGCCCTCGTGGACGGGACCGCTACCTCCAACTCCTGATGGGGGAACAGAGGGGGTTGATAGCCAAGGCAACGCTCAAAGTGGGACAAACCGGTAGCCGAACTCTCCATAGTGTTGAGCAAGTACTCCACCCAGGGCAGCTACTTGCTCCAGGAGGCGGGGTTGCTGGTGGTAACGCAACTCAAAGCCGCCTCCAGGGCTTGATTGGCCCGCTCTGCCTGCCCATTGGTCTGGGGGTGATACCCGGAGGAGAGGCTGACCATGGCCCCAATCCCCTTACAGAAGGCCTGCCACACCTTAGAAGTGAACTGGGGACCACGGTCAGAGACAATGTCCAGGTGGATCCCATGGAGGCGGACGACATGGGAGATGAGAAGGTCCGCCGTCTCGGCTGCAGAGGGGAGTTTGGTAAGGGGGACAAAGTGGACGGCCTTGGAAAACCGGTTGACAATGGTCAGAATGGTGTCATTGCCTTGGGACACGGGGAGGCCAGTTACAAAGTCCAAGGCAATGTGGGACCAAGGTCGGCAGGGGACAGGAGGGGGGCGCAGGAGACCTGCTGGAGGGCGATGGAGAGCCTTGCTGCGGGTGCAGGTGGTGCAGGCAGCCACAAACTCTCTGGTGTCTGCCTACATGGTGGGCCACCAGAAGCGCCTGCGGATGAAAGGCCACCATGCGGTGGGCACCAGAGTGGCAGGCAAAGCAGCTGGAGTGACCCCACTCCAGCACCTGGGGCCGGACAGAGGGAGGCACAAATAGCCGGTTCTGGGGTCCATTGCCTGGGTCGGGCTGGGCGCGCTGGGCCCTTCTCACCACCGATTCGATGGCCCAGGTGATGACACCCACCACCTGGGCTGGGGGAAAGATGGTGTCTGGGGCGTCAGGGGACCCCTCGGGAAACAGATGGGAGAGGGCGTCTACCCTGACGTTCTTGGTGCCCGGGTGGTAGGTGAGGGTGAAGTTGAACCAGCTGAAGAAAAGAGAGCCCAGCGCACCTGCCTGGGGTTGAGCCTCTTAGCCATCCGCATGTAGGTCAGGTTCTCGTGATCGGACCATACGATGAACAGCTGCCCTTCTCCCTCTAGCCAGTGTCTCCACTCCTCGAGGGCAGCGTGGACAGCCAGCAACTCCCTGTTGCCTATGTCGTAGTTCCTCTCCGTGGGACTGAAACGCCGCGAGAAGAAGGCGCACGGGTGGATCTTCTGGTCCTCCTCCGACCACTGGGAGAGGACGGCTCCAATGCCCATGTCAGACGCGTCCACCTCCACGATGAACTGCCTGGACGGGTCTGGGTGGGCGAGCACCAGAGCCGTTGAAAACAGTTTCTTCAGGGCCGAGAAAGCAGCCTCCGCCTCTGGGGCCCAGGAGAAGGGCAGAGGGTAGAGGTGAGTACAGTGAGGGGGGCGGCCACACGACTGAACCCCCTGATGAAGCACCGGTAAAAGTTAGCGAACCCAAGGAAGCGCTGGAGTTGCGTCCTGTTGGTGGGTCATGCCCACTCCTCCACCGCTCGGGTCTTCCTTGGGTCAGTGCGGACAAGCCCCTTCTCCACGATGTGGCCAAGGAACTCCACGGAGGTGGAGTGGAACACACACTTCTCGGCCTTCACAAACAGCCTGTTCTCCAGCAGCCGTTGGAGGACCAGGCGGACATGCTGGTGGTGTTCCTCCTCAGTCCTGGAGAACACGAGGATGTCATCCAGGTACACCACCGCGAATGTGTTCAGCATATCCCGGAGCACGTCGTTGACCAACGTCTGGAAGACGGCCGGGGCGTTGGTGAGGCTGAAGGGCATAACGAGGTACTCAAAATGCCCTAGGTGGGTGTTGAAGGCCGTCTTCCATTCATCCGCTTCCCGGATGCGCACCAGGTGGTACACGCTGCGCAGGTCCAGTTTGGTGAACACCGTGGCGTGAGTGAATGGCTGGAACGTGGAACTCATAAGGGGGAGTGGATATTTATTTTTAACAGGGATGTAATTTAATTAACGATATTCAATGCAAGGCCTCAGGCTGCCTTCCTTCTTTGCCACAAAAAGAAGCCCGCTGCAACCGGGGAAGACAAGGGCCTTATGATTCCTGAGGCCAGGGACTCTGTGATATAATTGCGCATAGACTCCTTCTCCAGGACGGAAAGGTTATACAACTGACCGGTGGGAAGGGCGGCCCCGGGGAGGAGATCTATGGCGCAATCACAGGGAGAGTGAGGGGGGAGAGAAAGTGCACTATCTTTACTAAATACAGGGGCTAAATCGTGGTAAATGGGAGGTACACCAGTGAGATCCGTGGGAGGAGGCACGGGTCTGGGGCCGCTGGACGGAGAGTGGGCGGAGCGAAGGCAGTTGGCATGACACGCAACGCTCCAACCCAAAATCCGCCCAGCGGACCAAGAGATGTGGGGATCATGCCGTTCCAACCACGGCCTCCCTAACACCAGGGGCAGTTTCATTAATGCCCTGAGAAGGTTCTTTGCCATCAGAGGCCCAGTGAAACAAATACGCTCAGACCAAGGCACTAACTTCATCGGCGCCTGCAGAGAACTCAAGATGGATAAACCAAGCTCCAGCTCAGAGACTGTGAAGAATCTCCAGGAGCACAACTGTACCTGGGTATTCAACCCACCTCACTCTTCTCACATGGGGGGCGCGTGGGAGCGCATGATTGGAATTGCCTGTCACATCCTCGACTGTATACTCCTTCAAGGTGGATCATCACGTCTCACACACAAAGTCCTGACTACCCTCATGGCTGAGGTTACTGCAGCCATTAATGCTAGACCCCTCGTCCCAGTGTCCTCAGACCCAGAGTCTCCTCTCATACTTACTCCAGCTATGCTCTTGACCCAGAAGACATGGGTTTCCCCTCCCCCTCCAGGTGACTTCGGGGCAGGAGATCTTTTCAAGTAAGAATGGAAATGGGTTCAGAGTCAAGCAGACATCTTTTGGAGCAGGTGGCGAAAGGAGTATCTCCACACACTTCAAAGCCGTCGCAAGTGGCAGAATAAGAGGTCCATCCTCCAAGTAGGAGACATTGTCCTAATGAAGGACAGTAAGGCCAAAAGAAACCAGGGGCCTATGGCTATGGTTGTGAAGACGCTTCCAAGTCAGGATGGGATGGTGAGGAAAGTAGACATCAGAGTCGTCAAAGAAGACACCCAGAAAGTATTCTCCCGCCCAGTCTCCAAAGTGGTCCTGTTGCTTTCTACAGAAGATTGATAAGTAGTTTTGGGTTTAGTTGGGCTCTTTAAAAGACCCCAGGCGGGGAGTGTTCTGGACTCTGTTAGTCATTGTTTAAGTTGAGACTTTTATTCTGTCAATGGACTTTTATTTTGAAGTACTTCCTTCGCGACTGGCAAATTGTAATCAGGAAGCGTTATACCGTCTTACCAGTACATTGTGTGTGCCGCAAAAGGTTATCTGCCACCCTTGATTCTTACGTCTTGATACACAATGTTTGTAAGTATTTCAGTTCATGTGGCCTATATTTACTACAGCATTACAGTCTATCCCATTCATTTTTCGTTTTATCTGTAGTATGTTATGCCGTGTTGGTTTGTGCTAGCTTGCGATGTGTTAGCATGTTCCCTTTTGCTAGTCATATGCTACGATACCTATCTGTATATTGGCTAGTCTACAGCTCTTATTTCGTGCAATGAAGCACTCTTATTTGTACCTTTGATAGGTCTTATGTGTTCATTTTGTGTACTTACTTTGTAGTACCTTCAATTTTGTAACTGCGGTGTTATATTGTGTTTATATATTTCAGTTTCACCTTTTGGCAAGTAAACATCATAAACTTCACTCTTCTTCCTGAAATAATTGATTGCCGAAGAGTTTAGTTGACTGGATAGTTGGGTTATTGCTCAGATCCTCCGAGACCAGTACAGGAGCCATTCAATTGGTCATCAGAGGCAGACGAGGCTTTCTCAACATTGAAACAGGCATTAACATCACCACCAATTATGGCTTTTCCCAATCTCTCAGTACTCTTCCTTCTCTATACGGACGCCTCACTCTATGCTATTGGCTCGGTGCTGTCACAGCGGCTCGATGGCAAAGAACACGTAATTGCATACGCCAGTCATCTGCTTTCAACTTCAGAGAGAAAATGGTCTACATTTGACCGCGAGCTGTGGGTCATTGTGTGGGCCATTCGTCATTTTCGCCATTACCTTACTTCACATCCTCTGACCATAAAAATGGACCATAAGCCTTTGGTCGGTCTCAGGAAGCAGCCATTGGACCAAGATCCCACTGGACGGAGAGCCCGCTGGTCAGTGGAACTGGACCTCTATGATTGGTGCATAGTTCACTGGGAGGGTGACAAACATCTCAATGCTGATGCCGTGGTTGACGCCCGTCTAATGACTCATCTGAAAGTCCTAGCCCCTCTCAGCTCACACCTCCACCGTGTTCAAATGCTGCAACTCGACTGTTGACGTCTCTCAGCCATCCTTTGCTATACCCATCTGGCCACCAAGCTCAGTCTTCAGTTACATGACTGCTAACCACGTACAAATTCAGACTGAGTGGAACATCGCTGAGCAACAACACTTAGACCCAGACCTCATTGTGGTCTTGTCATGGATTACAGCCACCCCACGGCCATCATTATGGAAGTTACGAGGTGCCTCTGCCCACCTCAGGAAAATGTGGTCTCAGTTCAGTCGCCTCAGTGTGACCAATGGACTGCTAGTTCGATATACACTCTCCCCTCATGGGACAGATCAGGTAGTAACCCCTACATCACTCATCCCCAACATGCTACATCACATCCACGGCCAACCTGCTGCTGGTCACTATGGCTTAGCCAAGACACTGGACAGGGCACAACGCTCATTTTATTGGCCTTATATGTCCTCTGACCTTTCCAAAAATTGCACCCAATGTATAGCCTGCCAGTCACAGCGCTCCCCTGTGCCCTGTCCCTCAAGCACCTCTTGTCCCCATCTCCCCTGATCGCCCATTCCAAATTGTCGCTGCTGACATAACAGAATTGCCCATGTCAACCAAAGGACACCGTTATGTTCTAGTCATGATGGATTTATACACGACGTTTGTCAACATCTATCCCTTAAAAGTCCAAACAGCTGTTTCAGTCGCACACTACATCTTTGAACAGTACATACCACAGCATGGAGTTCCAGACACACTGCATTCTGATCAAGGCCGACATTTCGAATCAGATCTTGTGAAACAGCTTTGCAATCTACTGTCTATTCACAAAAGTCGCACTTCGCCTTATCATGCACAGTGTGACGGAGCAGTGGAGCGTTACAATCACACACTGAAAGAAGAGCTCTCCAAAATACCTGCTGGAAGTTGGGCAAGAATGGGACGACCATCTTCCCCAGATTGCACTGGCTTATATAACACAACCACACATAGAAGCACAGGGTTCACACCTTTCCTTTTAGCTCATGGACGTGAAGCTCGTATACCTCTGGATAGTTTGCTTACACAGGAAGTCTTTCACACTCCAGCCACTGGAGGAACTCCAGCTGCATACGCCAACCGTCTATGTCAGCGCCTTGCCAGTGCTTATAAGTCAGCCTCTGCATTTAGGGACAAAGCTCAAGAGCAACAGTGTCATTACTATGATCGTCACCTGAAATTCATTCCATACAAAACAGGAGATCTGATTTTACTGGATGAGCCAGCCCACCAACACAACAAATTAGCCCCATGCTGGATTGGCCCCTACCAAGTTATTCAGCCCCTGGCACCCTCTGATAAGTCACCACCTGTCACCTTTTTGGTGCCTGATCTCTCGCGCCCTAATGCCAAACACAATGTCATCCATTACAACAGCACCAAACCATTCATCAGTGATCCTTCTCAGCCCCTTAGGTTGTGGCGGATTCCATCAGCCGCACTTCCAGCTGCTTAAGAGTGGGTATCCACCACAACCAGAAACATACGTCCCTCCAAAGGACCAGCAAAATCCACATGGATTCTCTGCCATGGCGTCCCCAGCAATGGCCATGAATGCAGCGGGGAGAGACTGGGAGACTTCTGGCTGCATTGACATGAATGAAACACTTTGGCCTGCTGTTCAATCTGAGCGTCAATCCCCGGCCACCAGATGTAACTACGACCAATGGCTTTCATTTTAACCACTCCCGGGTGCCCCAGATGCAGCTCTTTCAGTAATTGTCTCAATTTTGGGGGCACATTTACCCGGTTGCCCCACAGAAGGTACCCCTGGACCACTGTGAGCTTATCTTTCCTTAAGTAAAAGGGTGTCAAGGCAGTGTCCTGCCCTTTCACTACAGGAAACTGCCCTGACAAAATCATGTCCACCACTTGAGGGAGCACTGGGTCATCCCTTGTTTCTTTGTGAATGTCTGTGATGAATACAGGCAGGGAGTCCAGGTGCTATATCACCACTGTATCCACTGAACCTGGTTTGTCCTTGTGTGCTACCTGCAGCAGCAGGCATGATAGGCCATCCGCACTGCCATGATCACATGTGATCACGTGCCATGATCATTCCTGTACTGAATCGTGTAGTTGTGAGCTGTTAATACAAGGGCCCATCGTTGAAGCCAAGCAGCTGCCATAGACAGATGGAATAGCTTTGCTGGGGCTTAATATTGTTGTCAGTGGCCGGTGGCCAGTAAGTAGGGTGAAATGACACCCATACAGATATGCAGGAAATTTGCGTACGCCAAATATTTCAAGGGCTTCCCCTTCGATTTGAGCATAGTTTTGCTCTGCTTTGCTCAAGGTTCTGGAGGTGAACGCCATGCGTCTCTCTTGACCATCAGACATCATATGAGAAAACACCATGCCCATGCCATAAGGCGAGGCATCACATGCTAGTCTGATCTGCAGTTGGGGATCATAATGAGTCAGTACTCTCTCTGAGAGGAGCTGTTCTTTTGCCATACACAACACTTTTTCGCACTCCAGAGACCATTTCCATTGTGCCCCCTTGTGTAGCAATGCTTGCAAGGGGCTGAGTTTTGCTGCCATGTTTGGAACAAATCTGCCATAATAGTTTATTAATCCCAGAAAAGAGCGGCACTGGCTTACATTCATTGGGGCAGGGGCCTCTGGGGATTTGTGGAGGCCTGTGGCATCGACATGTCACAGGTATTCCAGTGAGCTTTTTAAAAACTCAACACTTTTCTTGCTGCACCCAGAGGTCAAGTTTCTCCAAGCGACTCAGCATTGCTTTTCAGGTGATCAGTGTCATCACATTCAGTTACTAGGGCGTGATCCAGAAAAGAGTGCACATTGAGGATCCCCTGAACAACTTGGTCATGACTCGCTGGAAGACAGAGGGCGCTGACATTATTCCCAAAGGCAGCCGGTTGTAATGGAACATTCCCTTGTGTGTTGTGGTGGTGAGGTATTTGTGGGAGCTCTCCTGGACTGGCACCTGAGAGATCAAGTTTGCTGAAACCCCAGTGCCCCGCTAAAGAAGCAAACAAGTCCTCTATCTGGGGGATGGGATAATGTTCAGCACAGAGGACGGGGTTGATGGTTACTTTAAAATCCCTGCAGATGCACACACCCCCTTTTTCTTTGTGATTGGCACGATGGGGGTGGCCCATTCACTGAACTGGGGAAATCACCAAGAGTTGTTGTAGGCACTTTCAGCTTCTCTGAAATAAGGGAGACTGCTGCCCCAGTGTCGAGATCCACCTCTGCTGTTTGCCCCTCCATTTCTGGCCTGACCCAGATTGCAGAAGAGGCTGGATTGTCCCGCTGTATGACATTTCTTCGCCACATCCCATCATTAGCTACATCTACCATGTTCAGGGCTAATACAGCGTCTGAGTGTCGTATCAGTGTCGCTCGGCTCAGCACTAGTGTCCAGCTTATTGACCTGTCTTTGAATTTTCCTTCCTTTTCCTTTTTCTCCCTCACTGTGTTTGCTGCTGTATTTCCCTGCTTCTCTCTTTGCATGTGTGTGAAACGTGGCCTTTCTTATCAGGGCGGTGGCAGATCTGATCTTCGTAGAAGCAGTCACTTTCAGTATGATTTGAACTACCACTCCGGGTGCATGTCCTCCCTGGAGTTGATGAGGGACGTGGCATTCACCTTCATGGAGCTGGTAAGCGGCTGGGACTCCCTTGCCACCGTCTCTATAGAGATGGCGATTTCCACCACTTTCTGGTAGGTAAGGGCAGCTTCTTTTTGTAGTCTCTTCTGTATATACTTGGTGTTGAGGCCGCAGACCAACCTGTCCCTCAATGCATCCTGCAGATAAGCTCAAAACTCACAGTGCTCTGACAGTTTTTTCTTCAGATCTGTGATATACTGTGCTGTTGTGTCCTCTCCACTTGATTTCTTTTGTGAAAGCCATATCTTCCAGATATCACAGTGGCTTACAGGGAGAAATGGGCTTGTAGTATTTCCATAGTCTGAGCATACGTTTTCTCTTTCGCCTTACTTGGGGTTTTATTTTTTTGGATTTCCCCCCCCCCTTTTTCTCCGAAATTGTATCCAGCCAATTACCCCACTCTTCTGCTCCACCCCTTCTGCCGATCCAGGGAGGGCTGCAGACTACCACATGCCTCCTCCGATACATGTGGAGTCGCCAGCCGCTTCTTTTCACCTGACGGTGACGAGTTTCGCCAAGAGGAAGTAGCGCGTGAGAGGATCACGCTATTCCCCCCAGTTCCCCCTTCCCCCCCGAACAGGATCCTCGATCGACCAGAGGAGGCGCTAGTGCAGCGACCAGGACACATACCCACATCCGGCTTCCCACTAGACTCTGTGCATAATTGTAGTCCACTGACTTCCGGTTTCTACTGCAGCGGTCATACCAGTTTCCTGTTTGTTGGCGTGTGCTATTGACAATGGCATGTTATGAGGATGAGTCCTCATAATGGTGGACGTAACTTGATATGTCCAACTTGAAACTTTTCACCCGACTGCTGGTAGGTGCAGGTGAAAGTTTGTTGACTATTCTGTGCATGAGCGTGAGTGTTAGCATGAAGGAGGTGGATATTTAATTTATCATCCATTTTCTTCAATGTCTTTAGAGGAAAAATTGAAAGCGAAAAGACTGGTGTAACAGCGTCCAAACGATGTCCAAATAACACAAAAGGACAAATGACAAAATCTAAGTTTGTGTTACTTGGTTTCAACGAAAGGACTCGCTAACGGCAAGTGGAGCTTAAGAATTCCCTTTTCTGTTTCCCATGCTTGATGTTTGGAGGAGACACGACTTGGACCCAAAGACATTGTGGATTTGAAACATTTATCCAACAAAATTAGGAAACGTGTGAGTGAGTGAGTGAGTGAGTGAGTGAGTGAGTGAGTGAGTGAGTGAGTGAGTGAGTGAGTGAGTGAGGGAGTGAGGGAGCGAGAGAGAGAGAGAGTGAGTGAGTGAGAGAGAGAGTGAGTGAGTGAGAGAGAGAGTGAGAGAGAGAGACAAGAGTGAGAGAGACAGAGAGAGAGTGAGAGAGAGTGAGATAGAGTGAGAGACAGAGAGAGAGAGTGAGAGAGAGAGAGACAGAGACAGAGAGAGTGAGAGTGAGAGAGTGAGAGACAGAGAGACAGAGAGACAGAGAGAGAGTGAGAGACAGAGAGTGAGAGAGTGAGAGAATTGAATTGAATTTTAAACCAAGTCTTTATTTAACAGAAAAATTTAGACAAAAAGCAGACTTGAAATCCCTCCGAACATAAACAATACTTGTCGAGGTATAAACAATCAATAAGCATTTTTTACAAGCCCAAAAAAAAAATCATTCACCGACAACTCAAAAAATAAAAAACAGGTAAGACCTCTTCTATCCAAGTTCTTTAGAAAAGACCAGCTCATCTTTTATGGTGGAACACAGCAGCCCTTTATAACACCACAAGGTTGTGAATGTGACCAGGTCTTTCATTGCCTTGTAGTAATTGAAGTCTACTTTTATCCTGGCCTTGACCATCCTGCAGAACAACAGTTCAACATGACATTCTATACATTCTTTAATTCTCTTTTTACGGCTCACATAGATAGCCATCTTTGCCTGCCCTGAAATAAAATTTAAGAGTTGACATTTAAATTTTACACGTTGACTATATTTGAAACCAAAAATGAAATTCTGTTTGCAGAAACTTTCCCCAGATGATCCAAATAAGCGGTCTAGTAGCAGGAACAGGGGTGTAAGCCTCACACATTCTGAAAAGCAATGAAACACTGTTTCTCTCTGGGCACAATAGGGACAGTTGTCATTCACATTAGGGTCTAGCACAGAAACAAAAGCATTGACTGCCACTATGCCATGCAAGACCCTCCACTGCAGATCACCAGCTTTTTTAATTAACGGTGGTTTGTATAAGCCCCTCCAGACTGGCTTCACATTCTCCCCCAAGCCCAGCTGGGCCCTCCAGGGTGTACCAGTCCGACCACTCAGTTTATCTTTATTCAAGACTTTTACAAGCATATTATACATGGTCTTACCTTTAACTACATTCAGCCTTTCATTAAGAGCATTTCCCAAATCCAAAAGTGGCCCCATACAATTTTTCAGATCAGGAACAACCTTTAAAACAGGAAATGGATCCTCACAATTGGGATGAGTAGAACCACTGCAGTATGATGTCAAAAGCCCCCGTTCTACTGCTGTGAGCTGACCGTTCCACTTAAGTAGAACCCGACTAAGGAGGCGCGTAGATTTCACTCCCAGGTGAGATGCTAGAGTGGCAGCGTTGTCAAGATTGGGCCCAGCCAGCTCCACCACCTGACCCAATGTGACGACCTTTGCCTGGCAGAACAGCTTTGATACCGTGGGTCCAAAGTCGCAGAACGTGTCCATACGCCCACCATACATCACCGGCTCTTTTAGAAGCCAGCTCAGAGAGTCAGAACAGCCCATTCTCTCCTTCTCAAACATATTCCACACTCTTATGAGCCCACGATAAAAACCAGGCAATCCGTTGAGGTATGAGTTCTTAATAGCCATTAGGAACAAGGGCAGGTCTATTCCGAGTCCACAACACCGTCGAAGTATTGCACAGGCTGCTGGTCGCCACACTAGATCTCTAGGCCCAGTGAGCAATCTTTTTTTTTTTCTTATTTTTATTTCTGATTTTTCCCTTTTTTCTCCCAATTTAGTGGCCAATTGATCCCTATTTTAATTCAAACACCCACCCTCGTATTGCATGCGTTCGCCAACTGCATCTCTATGGCCGGCAGTCTCGAAGGAAAGCGCCTCCCCACTTTCGTGACAAGGCGAATCCAAGCCGAACCACTGTTTTTCCGACACACACAGAGACGCATTCACATGACGAACACAAGCCGACTCCGCCCCCCTCCCGAAGACAGCGTTGCCAATGATTGCTGCTTTATCGAGTCCGGCCATAGTCGAATCTGACGAGACCGGGGCGCGAACCCCAGTCCCCAGTGGGCAACTGCATCGACACCAAGCCGATGCTTAGACCGCTACGCCACCGCGGACCCAGTGAGCAATCTTTGAATGAACTGGAGGCGGAAGGCTGCACCCCTGCTGGCCAGATGGACTAGCCCTTGACCCCCCTCATCTTTAGGAAGGTACAGCACACTCTGAGGAATCCAGTGCAAGTTGTCCCAGAAAAAGTTCACCAGCACAGCCTGAATCTTGGCCAGGAGGTTGGTTGGAGGATCAACGCATGTTAATCGATGCCATAGCGTTGATGACACCAGGTTGTTGATTACTAACATGCGCCCCCTATACGACAGTTGTGGTAGAATCCATTTCCACTTCCTAAGACGCCCTTCAACTTTTTCCAAGACATTCTCCCAATTCTTATTTGAGAAGGTGTCATTCCCCACAAATACTCCCAGATATTTCATCCCTCCCCTTTTCCATGTCAATCCCCCAGGTAACATGAGTTTACTGTTCAGTCCCTCTCCTACCATCAGTGCCTCACTTTTTCCCCAGTTTACCCTAGCCGATGATATCTGACCAAACTTGATAACATTTTTTACTAAGACATCAATATCTCTTTGGTCCTTTACAAAAACAGCTACATCATCGGCATAGGCAGAGAGCTTAAAAGTTGTGCCGCAACCAACAAAAGCAACTCCAGACAACTCACACCTCAATTTATGCAACAGGGGCTCAATGGCCAGGGAGTACAACATTCCAGACAAAGAACATCCCTGCCTGATTCCCCTTTGAACCTTAAAAGGAACACTCAAACCACCGTTAATTTTAAGTACACTCTCAATGTCACTGTACAAAACCTTGATCGTAGCTATAAAACCTGGGCTGAGACCGAAAGCTTTCATGGTTTGCCACAAGTCCTGGTGTTCAACCCGGTCAAAAGCCTTTTCCTGATCTATGGAAATAAGACCAGTTTCAACTCCCAATGAACTAGAGATGTCCAAAACGTCCCTAATTAATGCAATGTTGTCAGTGATCAGCCTACCGGGCACACAGTAAGTCTGGTCAACATGGATGACCTCCTTCATCACCTTTCTCAGTCTGTTTGCTAGCACCTTAGAAAAGATCTTGTAATCGGTGCAGAGCAAGGACACTGGCTGCCAGTTCTTAATGTCCTGCAGATCCCCTTTCTTCGGCAAGAGAGTAATGACGGCCCTTCTGCAACTCTGAGGCAATCGCCCCTCAGTTGCACTATTCCTCAGTACAGTCAACAAATCCCCTCCGAGCACCGGCCAAAAAGACTTATAGAAGTCAACAGGTAACCCGTCTATACCAGGTGCCTTGCCACTTTCCAGACTTTGCAGGGCGTCATGGAGTTCTTCAGGGGACAGTTGAGCCTCGAGGTCTGTATTGAGCGCTACCTCAACCCTTTTTAGCCCATGATAGAATGACTCAGCCCCCAGCACATCCTGCCTGAGTTCGCTCTTATAGAGGTCACTGTAGAACCCTGCTGCGTATTTCAGAATTCCAGAAAAATCTGACAGCTGCACACCAGTGTTAGTACGCAGAGAGTGAATGGTTTTTCTCTGCCCATTCTTGCGCTCTAGACTAAAGAAAAAGTGAGAAGGAGCATCCATATGTGTGGCGTTCAGAAAGCGCGAGTGGACCAGTGCCCCCTGTGCTGTAATACCCAGCAGGCTAGCCAAAGCAGACTTTCTGGATTTGAGAGCTTCTACATGGCCTCCGTCTCCTGTGGAATCTGCCAAATTCTGTAGTTCCACCATTTCATCCTCTAGATCTCTCATAGATCTGGCTATGTCTCTGGTGACATTGCGAGTGTACTGCTGGCAAAACTGCTTTATCTGACACTTGCCAATGTCCAACCCTTGCTGCAGAGAAATAAATTCAGACCTTCGGCTCCTATATTGGCCCCAGAAAAACTTAAAAGCATCTCTAAAGTTGTTATCATTTAGGAGGCCTGTGTTAAAATGCCAGAAAGCACTATTTGTTTTAACACTTCGTATGAAAACCGAGCACTGTACAAGAGAGTGGTCAGAGAAACAAACTGGAAGCATGTTACATTGTTTAAACACATTAAAATGATGTTTAAAACAATAAAACCGATCAAGCCGTGCCATGGATAGTGCGTTATCTTTTAGATGTGTCCATGTATACTGCCTTTGGATCCCATAAAAAGCTCTCCAAACATCTGTCAGTTCACACGAATTAACCAAGCGTGTGAGCCGACTAAGAGATGCAGGATGTGGTTCCTGATGGTTCCTGTCCAACTTGCAATTCTCTGTACAGTTAAAGTCCCCTCCCAGAAATAAATACTCCTCACTGTCACATTTACTAATAACATCAGATAACACATCCAGAAAAACTACTCTTTCAGGGCCAAGGGTTGGACCATAAACATTTATAAAAACCAGTGTTGCGTTGTCATACTGCGCCCTTACTTTCAGTAGCCGGCCTTCGACTACTTCCTCTACCTCAAGGGAGCATGGCAAAAAATCTCTTGAGAAAAGAATCCCGACCCCACCACTAATATTGGATTTATGACTGAGAATCAATTTTCCAGTCCAATCCCTCTTCCATTCAGTTTCATTATCTGCTGTGCTATGTGTTTCTTGCACAAGCAAGACATCTATTTTCTTCAGCTCAACCAGTTTAAACACAGCAGCTCTTTTCATGTCATCCCTTGCCTCATTCAGATTTAAAGTGCCTAATTGTATATTACACATGAGGAGAGTGGGGCTGAACTGTGCCAGAAACAAGCGTACACTGACCAAAAAGATAACAATACCCAAACGTGTCTTAATCATCATCATGAAGTTGCAGTTTTACCTTCTGTACAAGTTTTTTCAGTCTGAAGACTTCCTGCTCAGTGAATGTGTTCACCTCCAAGTCCCCTGTGTTTTTCATAAAGCATTTAACTGATTCAATAAAAAGCTGCAAGTCTGGAAAATAATTTTCCACCTTGACCGCCCTCAAACCCTTGGTAACCTGCAAAAACTTCCTGATCTTCAGAAAGGCATAGCTGCCTTCTGTGTCCACCTGTGTACGAGGAGAGGAACCTAACTCACACTCACTTTCGTCTGTGTTCTCATCAGACAAAGAGGAGGATGGCTTTTTATCTTTTGAAGCCCTCTTCGCTTTTAAATTTTCCTGTCTACCTTCAGTCGGCTTCCTTTTAATTGACTTTTTTGATTTTATTTCATCGTCCAACATAATCTCTGCCTCTTCTTCGAGTACAGACTCTGCCACTCTAACAGCAGTCTGCCGTATTTGCGTCCTCCGACCACCACTCGTATCTGGCCCAGCCAATTTGCTATGATCCCTGGTCTCGCTGTTTTCCTCTTCCGTTTCATTCCGTTCAACCTCCCCTACCTGCTCATCCTGGCCATCAGCTGTGACCTGCCCAAGTTCTGTCACCTTCTCAGTGTGCTCAACGGTTTTAACCTGCTCAGCCTGTACACCTCCTTCTCCTGCCTGCTCAGTCCATCCATTTTCCTCATGTTCCCCAGCCTCGGTCTTTTTCTGTGTCACCACCTGGTCTGTTTCTCCCACCCCTCGCTCCCCAGCCTCCTGTCTGCCCTGTGCCGAGTCGGCCGCGCCGTCTCCAGCCGGAGATGCGCCGCTCGCGGCGGCATCGGTGGACGAAGGCGGCCCTTGAGGCTCAGATCTACCCTCACTCCTTTCGGGACAAGACCGTACTAAATGCCCCTCTGACCCACAGCCAAAACATTTCATCATACCAGAAGTAACAAATACAATATAATCAAAGTCATCAATCCTGAATTTCAGCTTCAGATCCAAATCCTCTGCATTATTTTTCAAAATCATGAAACCTTGCCTCCTATGGGACACAACGTGTTTCAAGTGAGGAGACTGGCAACCGGAGGAGACCATTTTTATGGGGGACACTAGCTGTCCGTATCTTGCAAGCTCCTTCTCAAAAGCTGCATTTCTCATGAACGGGGGAGCATTGGAAATGGTGATTCTCTTGGCTGGGTTAACCAGCGGCAGAACGGGAGTCAACATGTCCCTAATCACCACACCACTTTCCACCACCTGGTTGACCTTATCAATACTGTCCAGAAACATGACTACTGCACCGTTCATTCTGGACGCCGATTTGATGCTTCCATAGCCCACATGCTCACCTACCGCGAGGCAGCGCTCCTCCACCGAGCATTTGACCACCGGAGCCACTTTAATCGCGTGCCGGCGTGTCAATTTTTCGAACGCCGTTCCTCCACCTCCCACAGCGGCCATATTGCCCCGCCGGGCCGGTGGCAGCGCTACCGAAAATAAACAACTCCGCTTAAACCTACCACCGAGAAAAACGAACTAAAAACTAAACAACAACAAACCCACAGAAAGCAGGTGAAAAGGACCAGACAACACAAGTCCAAAATTCAGAAACTCACTCACACCGAAACAACACGCTGCTGCTCCGTACACTCACTCGCACATCCGCTCAGAGAGAGAGAGAGAGAGAGAGAGAGAGAGACAGAGAGTGAGAGAGAGAGAGAGAGAGAGAGAGAGAGAGAGAGAGAGAGAGAGAGAGAGAGAGAGAGAGAGAGAGAGAGAGAGAGAGAGCGAGAGAGAGAGAGAGAGAGAGAGAGAGAGAGAGAGAGAGAGAGAGAGAGAGAGAGAGAGAGAGAGACATACAGCAGTAGTTTTGGCGTCAGGCCGCCGTTCTTGTGGGGACGTCTCTGTGTGGTGGCTGTAGAGCTCTGGCTGTATAACAAGGTAGGCAGGGTGGCTGCTGTAACTTGGTATGTGGGATGGGATGCTGCTGCTGCTGCTGTTGATGCAGCGTGAGCTGTTGATGCCCCTCCACCCGTTCTCCACACTCCTCCCATCTGCTTGCAGATAAAGGCCGACATCCTGGAGAAACAAAGCCTGCTTTGGCCGAAGTTCTGTCCCCTTGGCCACAGCAGCTTTAAATCAAGTACCCCGCTGACAAGCTCGTCCATGTGTCTCATTAATGGCCATTTCATCAGTGCAGACCTGAGGGGGCGGACGAGCACGAGGAGGAAGACATCCGGGCATTTGTTGATCTGCTCAAGAGAATGCTCAGCCTGGATGCTGCCCAGAGAATCACCCCCAGCCAAGGTCTGAGACATCGCTTCCTCAGCATGACCCACCTCGCTGCTATGGGCCACCACCACAGCTCCTAGTGAGTGGCTGTGTGTGTGTGTGTGTGTGTGTGTGTGTGTGTGTGTGTGTGTGTGTGTGTGTGTGTGTGTGTGTGTGTGTGCATGTCCATTTTAAATGCTAATTCTATTTCTTCTATAACATGGGTCTTATTTCTCTAGTTGTCCATCGTGCATATCAGCTGTGATATTTTTCTCACCAACTTCGTTGTCACATTGTCAAGGTTTTGGACACGGGGCCACCGCTGGCCTCCGCTTCACAACAGCGTCTTATGGGGCAAGTGAATATGAGCGCCAGACATGTTTTAACAAGTCCAGCTGAACCCAGTTATCTCACCACATATTCAGAAGTTAAAACCGCCCCGAGATCCCAGAAAGTTGCGTCAGTTATTCTGGACACAAAGTTAGCAGGAGAAACGTGTCCCCACTCATCTGGTGCCGGGACCAGACTACACGAATCCAGCCCGATTCTGACACGACTCTGTCGTTGCCAGCACGTTTCCAGCATCAGGCCTGATTATGAACATGGGGAAGGACGAACGGGGGTCTTGACCCCGTGTAGTGTGACATGATGGAAGAACAGCGACGTGGCGTCTGGACGCTCCACGACACGCCGACATAAAGTCCAGCATGTCAGAATTGATCTTCTGTTCCTGCCTCGTCCCACATCTCCTACGACGTGTTCCCTGAGTGTCGCCAGTCTCCGGGCTTTCAGGAATGACCGGCCTATTTAAATACCCTAGCTAGCAGTAACCATCAACTAACTACCCTGCCGGAGCAAATTAAAAGCCATAGATGATGGGAAGTCATGAAGACAGTGTAACTCAGCACCAGGTCTTCTTTTGTTTTTTGTTTCTTAGCTTGAAGGACGGGATCAAGCTTGTGTTCAGTTGGACCATAAGTGGCTGTTTTAAAGCTGCGTCTCGCTGTGGTCCCGTGTCCAAAATCACTAAAATGAAGCCGGTGATTAAAATATCATAACTGATATGCACAATGGCAAAAACTATAAAAGTAAGACCAGAAAGGATTGATCCTTTAAGGTGTTTCATTCATAAAGACATATTGATGTGGATTCATTGATTCATTCCCTGATTTATTCACCAGTTGATTCCTTCATTGATTGATACATTATTTGTTTTGTATCCAGCATGATGGACTCCTTTGACATCATGTCCATCTGCCCACTCTCGGAGTCGTCTTGGGGGTCTGAGATCAATGAAACCTGCAGCCAGCAAGACCAGAACCCCATGACCTCCCTCACAGATGCTAACGGAGGAGGAGATGATAAAGAGGAGGGTGACATCGAAGGAGATGATAAAGAGGAGGGTGACATCGAAGGAGGAGATGATAAAGAGGAGGGTGACATCGAAGGAACTGATGATAAATTGGAGGGTGACATCGAAGGAGGAGATGATAAAGAGGAGGGTGACATCGAAGGAGGAGATGATAAATTGGCGGGTGACATCGAAGGAGGAGATGATAAAGAGGAGGGTGACATCGAAGGAGGAGATGATAAATTGGCGGGTGACATCGAAGGAGGAGATGATAAAGAGGAGGGTGACATCGAAGGAGGAGATGATAAATTGGCGGGTGACATTGAAGGAGGAGATGATAAAGAGGAGGGTGATATCGAAGGAGGAGACGATAAAGAGGAGGGTGACATCGAAGGAACTGATGATAAATTGGAGGGTGATATCGAAGGAGGAGATGATAAAGAGGAGGGTGACATCGAAGGAGGAGATGATAAAGAGAAGGGTGACATCGAAGGAGGAGATGTTAAAGAGGAGGGTGACATCGAAGGAGGAGATGTTAAAGAGGAGGGTGACACCGAAAGAGGAGATGATAAATTGGAGGGTGACATCGAAGGAGTTGATGATAAATTGGAGGGTGACATCAAAGGAGGAGATGATAAAGAGAAGGGTGACATCGAAGGAGGAGATGATAAAGAGAAGGGTGACATCGAAGGAGGAGATGATAAAGAGAAGGGTGACATTGAAGGAGGAGATGATAAAGAGGAGGGTGACATCGAAGGAGGAGATGATAAAGAGGAGGGTGACATCGAAGGAACTGATGATAAATTGGAGGGTGACATCGAAGGAGGAGATGATAAAGAGGAGGGTGACATCGAAGGAGGAGATGATAAATTGGAGGGTGACATCGAAGGAGGAGATGATAAAGAGGAGGGTGATATCGAAGGAGGAGACGATAAAGAGGAGGGTGACATCGAAGGAACTGATGATAAATTGGAGGGTGATATCGAAGTAGGAGATGTTAAAGAGGAGGGTGACATCGAAGGAGGAGATGATAAAGAGGAGGGTGATATCGAAGGAGGAGATGATAAAGAGGAGGGTGACATTGAAGGAGGACATGATAAATTGGAGGGTGACATCGAAGGAGGAGATGTTAAAGAGGAGGGTGACATCGAAGGAGGAGATGTTAAAGAGGAGGGTGACACCGAAGGAGGAGATGATAAATTGGAGGGTGACATCGAAGGAGTTGATGATAAATTGGAGGGTGACATCAAAGGAGGAGATGATAAAGAGAAGGGTGACATCGAAGGAGGAGATGATAAAGAGAAGGGTGACATCGAAGGAGGAGATGATAAAGAGAAGGGTGACATTGAAGGAGGAGAGGATAAAGAGGAGGGTGACATCAAAGGAGGAGATGATAAAGAGGAGGGTGACATCGAAGGAGGAGATGATAAAGAGAAGGGTAACATTGAAGGAGGAGATGATAAAGAGGAGGGTGATATTGAAGGAGGAGATGATAAAGAGGAGGGTGTGATTGAAGGAGGAGATGATAAAGAGGAGGGTGACATGGAAGGAGGAGATGATAAAGAGGAGGGTGACATCAAAGGAGGAGATGATAAAGAGAAGGGTGACATCGAAGGAGGAGATGTTAAAGAGGAAGAAAACATCAAAAGAGGAGGTGGTGTAGAGGAAGGGAACATGGAAAGAGAAAATGATGAAGATAAGGGAGACACTGGGGACAGTGACAAAGAGGGGCTCATCCAAAGAGAAGGAGTTGAAAAGAAGGGGGACAGAAGAGAAAATGGGGGAGGGGAGCAGAAGAGAAGTGAAGGAGCAGGATGTAGAGACAAAATTGGTGGAGAAAGAGATGAAGGGTTGAAAAGAGAAAGTAAAAGAAAAGGAGGAAGAGGAGGGAGAGGAAGATGGAGGAAGAGTTGGAGAAGTAGGAAGAGGAAAGGAAAAGATGAGGAAGAGGGGAAGGAGGAGAAAGCAGAGGAGGCGGAGGAGCAAAACAAAGAGGACAAGATGAAACAGAGCACATTGATATCCCCACCAACAAAAACTCGTATTCTGACTCCTCCTTCCCCCTCCTCACTGTCACCCCCTCTCCTTCGCCCCTCGGCCTGTCCTCCATGCTGCACACTCCTCTGACCCAACAGACGTGTAACATAAATGTCTAAGTGTTAAATGTAAATACTGAGCCTACACATCCATGTTACATAGTCATGTGCATGTTGGAGCTGGACGTGCTCGGTGTCAGCACTCTCCTCAGAGCTCCTGAGTCGTCCTCCTGGGAGGACGTCCTCTGACATACCTGCCCTGAGACAGCTGGACGTGCTCGCTGTCAGCACTCTCATCAGAGCTCCTGAGTCGTCTTCTTCCTGGGAGGACGTCCTCTGACATACCTGCCCTGAGACAGCTGGACGTGCTCGGTGTCAGCACTCTCATCAGAGCTCCTGAGTCGTCTTCTTCCTGGGAGGACGTCCTCTGACATACCTGCCCTGAGACAGCTGGACGTGCTCGGTGTCAGCACTCTCATCAGAGCTCCTGAGTCGTCTTCCTGGGAGGACGTCCTCTGACATACCTGCCCTGAGACAGCTGGACGTGCTCGGTGTCAGCACTCTCATCAGAGCTCCTGAGTCGTCGTTTTCCTGGGAGGACGTCCTCTGACATACCTGCCCTGAGACAGCTGGACGTGCTCGGTGTCAGCACTCTCATCAGAGCTCCTGAGTCGTCTTCTTCCTGGGAGGACGTCCTCTGACATACCTGCCCTGAGACAGCTGGACGTGCTCGGTGTCAGCACTCTCCTCAGAGCTCCTGAGTCGTCTCCCTGGGAGGACGTCCTCTGACATACCTGCCCTGAGACAGCTGGACGTGCTTGGTGTCAGCACTCTCCTCAGAGCTCCTGAGTCGTCTTCCTGGGAGGACGTCCTCTGACATACCTGCCCTGAGACAGCTGGACGTGCTCGGTGTCAGCACTCTCCTCAGAGCTCCTGAGTCGTCCTCCTGGGAGGACGTCCTCTGACATACCTGCCCTGAGACAGCTGGACGTGCTCGCTGTCAGCACTCTCATCAGAGCTCCTGAGTCGTCTTCTTCCTGGGAGGACGTCCTCTGACATACCTGCCCTGAGACAGCTGGACGTGCTCGGTGTCAGCACTCTCATCAGAGCTCCTGAGTCGTCTTCTTCCTGGGAGGACGTCCTCTGACATACCTGCCCTGAGACAGCTGGACGTGCTCGGTGTCAGCACTCTCATCAGAGCTCCTGAGTCGTCTTCCTGGGAGGACGTCCTCTGACATACCTGCCCTGAGACAGCTGGACGTGCTCGGTGTCAGCACTCTCATCAGAGCTCCTGAGTCGTCGTCTTCCTGGGAGGACGTCCTCTGACATACCTGCCCTGAGACAGCTGGACGTGCTCGGTGTCAGCACTCTCATCAGAGCTCCTGAGTCGTCTTCTTCCTGGGAGGACGTCCTCTGACATACCTGCCCTGAGACAGCTGGACGTGCTCGGTGTCAGCACTCTCCTCAGAGCTCCTGAGTCGTCTCCCTGGGAGGACATCCTCTGACATACCTGCCCTGAGACAGCTGGACGTGCTTGGTGTCAGCACTCTCCTCAGAGCTCCTGAGTCGTCTTCCTGGGAGGACGTCCTCTGACATACCTGCCCTGAGACAGCTGGACGTGCTCGGTGTCAGCACTCTCATCAGAGCTCCTGAGTCGTCTTCCTGGGAGGACGTCCTCTGACATACCTGCCCTGAGACAGCTGGACGCAGGACGCTGTACGTCAGAATGTCCAGTCAGTCCTGGCTCATCCTGGCCTCCCCCTGTCCAAGGCCTTCAAGCTGCTCCCGTCTGGCCACAGATACCACCTGCCACCACGCAGGACCAAGAGACTCAACAAGTCCTCTGTCCCGGCCGCCATTATCCTTTATTTACTGTTATGTGTCTGATGGACACTTGTTGATGAACTGTACACAAGATAAATATGATGAATTCATTGATGAGTAGTGCAGAAAGGGTAGGCTTCAATAAGTTTATACCTCCTCCTACTCCTTTGTGAGCAGGTTATATTTAATTTGTGTTGTTTATGATCATTTATTTATTGATTTTGTTGCACAGGTTTATTCATTTCACATGAATATTGTTTTGTTTATATCCTTTTTTTGATATGTGTTGTTGTTTTACTTGTTCCAAATAAAGCAAATGAAATGAAATGGTTGTGCGTTACTGCTGGCTGTGCAGCAGACTGTCCCTCAGGGATGAGGAAGACCTGCTGGACCTAGTTCTGATGGTTTGGTTCTGACACTATCGCTGCCCGACCTGACTCACACATACATGTGAGTTGTGCACGTGCACGGTTGACTCGGGAGGGGCAATGTGCCCCCTGAAAACACTCAACACCCCAGTGGGAGCCCCCAAACATGAAGAGCCCTGTTCTAAAACACCACCCATCACACCCCGGAGAAGAATCAGGAAGTTACATCATCATTTAAACAGGTGGAGGACTTTCCTGAAGCTACACTCAGGATTTAAACATGGCAGCATGTGTCATGTCATGGCTTATTTTCTGAGCCAGCTGATGGGTACTGGTCATTATTACACCCAGTATACTCCCAGTATACACCCAGTATACTCCCAGTATACTCCCAGTATACACCCAGTATACACCCAGTATACACCCAGTATACTCCCAGCATACACCCAGTATACACCCAGTATACTCCCAGTATACACCCAGTATACACCCAGCATACACCCAGTATACAGACCAGTATACACCCAGTATACATCCAGCATACACCCAGTATACACCCAGTATACACCCAGTATACTCCCAGTATACACCCAGTATACACCCAGGATTTAAACATGGCAGCATGTGTCATGTCATGGCTTATTTTCTGAGCCAGCTGATGGGTACTGGTCATTATTACACCCAGTATAGTCCCAGTATACACCCAGTATACTCCCAGTATACTCCCAGTATACACCCAGTATACACCCAGTATACACCCAGTATACTCCCAGCATACACCCAGTATACACCCAGTATACTCCCAGTATACACCCAGTATACACCCAGCATACACCCAGTATACAGACCAGTATACACCCAGTATACACCCAGCATACACCCAGTATACACCCAGTATACACCCAGTATACTCCCAGTATACACCCAGTATACACCCAGGATTTAAACATGGCAGCATGTGTCATGTCATGGCTTATTTTTTGAGCCAACTGATGGGTACTGGTCATTATTACACCCAGTATACACCCAGTATACACCCAGTATACACCCAGCATACACCCAGTATACAGACCAGTATACACCCAGTATACATCCAGCATACACCCAGTATACACCCAGTATACACCCAGTATACTCCCAGTATACACCCAGTATACACCCAGGATTTAAACATGGCAGCATGTGTCATGTCATGGCTTATTTTCTGAGCCAGCTGATGGGTACTGGTCATTATTACACCCAGTATAGTCCCAGTATACACCCAGTATACTCCCAGTATACTCCCAGTATACACCCAGTATACACCCAGTATACACCCAGTATACTCCCAGCATACACCCAGTATACACCCAGTATACTCCCAGTATACACCCAGTATACACCCAGCATACACCCAGTATACAGACCAGTATACACCCAGTATACACCCAGCATACACCCAGTATACACCCAGTATACACCCAGTATACTCCCAGTATACACCCAGTATACACCCAGGATTTAAACATGGCAGCATGTGTCATGTCATGGCTTATTTTTTGAGCCAACTGATGGGTACTGGTCATTATTACACCCAGTATACACCCAGTATACACCCAGTATACACCCAGGATTTAAAGATGGCAGCATGTGTCATGTCATGGCTTATTTTCTGAGCCAACTGATGGGTACTGGTCATTATTACACCCAGCATACACCCAGTATACTCCCAGTATACACCCAGTATACACCCAGTATACACCCAGCATACACCCAGTATACACCCAGTATACTCCCAGTATACACCCAGCATACACCCAGTATACACCCAGTATACACCCAATATACACCCAGTATACACCCAGTATACACCCAGTATACACCAAGTATACTCCCAGTATACACCCAGTATACACCCAGGATTTAAACATGGCAGCATGTGTCATGTCATGGCTTATTTTCTGAGCCAACTGATGGGTACTGGTCATTATTACACCCAGTATACACCCAGTATACACCCAGTATACACCCAGCATACACCCAGTATACACCCAGTATACACCCAATATACACCCAGTATACACCCAGTATACACCCAGTATACACCAAATATACACCCAGTATACTCCCAGTATACACCCAGTATACACCCAGGATTTAAACATGGCAGCATGTGTCATGTCATGGCTTATTTTTTGAGCCAACTGATGGGTACTGGTCATTATTACACCCAGTATACACCCAGTATACACCCAGTATACACCCAGGATTTAAAGATGGCAGCATGTGTCATGTCATGGCTTATTTTCTGAGCCAACTGATGGGTACTGGTCATTATTACACCCAGCATACACCCAGTATACTCCCAGTATACACCCAGTATACACCCAGTATACACCCAGCATACACCCAGTATACACCCAGTATACTCCCAGTATACACCCAGCATACACCCAGTATACACCCAGTATACACCCAATATACACCCAGTATACACCCAGTATACACCCAGTATACACCAAGTATACTCCCAGTATACACCCAGTATACACCCAGGATTTAAACATGGCAGCATGTGTCATGTCATGGCTTATTTTCTGAGCCAACTGATGGGTACTGGTCATTATTACACCCAGTATACACCCAGTATACACCCAGTATACACCCAGCATACACCCAGTATACACCCAGTATACACCCAATATACACCCAGTATACACCCAGTATACACCCAGTATACACCAAATATACACCCAGTATACTCCCAGTATACACCCAGTATACACCCAGGATTTAAACATGGCAGCATGTGTCATGTCATGGCTTATTTTTTGAGCCAACTGATGGGTACTGGTCATTATTACACCCAGTATACACCCAGTATACACCCAGTATACACCCAGGATTTAAAGATGGCAGCATGTGTCATGTCATGGCTTATTTTCTGAGCCAACTGATGGGTACTGGTCATTATTACACCCAGCATACACCCAGTATACTCCCAGTATACACCCAGTATACACCCAGCATACACCCAGCATACACCCAGTATACTCCCAGTATACACCCAGCATACACCCAGTATACACCCAGTATACACCCAATATACACCCAGTATACACCCAGTATACACCCAGTATACACCAAGTATACTCCCAGTATACACCCAGTATACACCCAGGATTTAAACATGGCAGCATGTGTCATGTCATGGCTTATTTTCTGAGCCAACTGATGGGTACTGGTCATTATTACACCCAGTATACACCCAGTATACACCCAGTATACACCCAGCATACACCCAGTATACACCCAGTATACACCCAATATACACCCAGTATACACCCAGTATACACCCAGTATACACCAAATATACACCCAGTATACTCCCAGTATACACCCAGTATACACCCAGGATTTAAACATGGCAGCATGTGTCATGTCATGGCTTATTTTCTGAGCCAACTGATGGGTACTGGTCATTATTACACCCAGCATACACCCAGTATACACCCAGTATACACCCAGTATACTCCCAGTATACACCCAGCATACACCCAGTATACACCCAGTATACTCCCAGTATACACCCAGCGTACAGCCCATATTATGGGCTCGAGAGTGCCACCAACATTTTGAAGAGTGCGACTGAAATAAACGATAGGTGGCGCTGGTGCTCCCGATGCTGCTCGGGGGAACACTGAAATCTCTTCCGCAAGTGCAGCATCTCCCTGCGTTCTCCTGACGGTATCGTGGTCTAAACCAATAAGAGACAGCGCTGGGGCGGGTCCTCGCCTCTGATTGGCTGTGGTCCTTTTCACTGCTCTAAGTAGTGTCAGTTCAAACAATGCGAGCGAGCTGAGCAGGCTGAGCGCCGGAGACCTTGGACGGGAGAATAACAGCCTATAGGTTTACGCCAGCGTTTCTCCACCTCTCCTCCAGGAGGAGCACTTGTCCTGCATGGTTCAGACCTCCCCCTGCTCCAACACAGCTGATTCACATGATCTCCTCGTTATGAGCTCCCGAAGCTGCCTCATAACGACACCGATCATTTAAATCAGCTGTGGTGGAGCAGGGAGAGGTCTGAACCATGCGGGACAAGGGCTCCTCCTGGAGGAGAGGTGGAGAAACGCTGGTCTATGCGACAACACGAGTGAGAATGAAGAGAGGTGGAGCCATTGAAAGGTTTCTCATTAAAAGCACCAACACTTTTATTTGGAAATGTTTAAATGTTTTAAATGTTCAATTTAAGCTCAGTGTAGCACTTTAAACACTTTATTTTTCTTTATATATTCTTCATATATATACACACATATATATACATATATATATATGTATAGTATTGTGATGTGGTTATATAATGGACTTTTGAGACACTCTATCAGAGTTAACAAGGAAGCTTTTAATGACCGCAAGTCAAAACAGACACAAGCGTGTATGGATCTTAGCTCCGCCCCTTTTCTTGGCCACCGAAGCGACCCCATCTATCTGCCTACTCTTTACCCTCATGGTGGGAGGTAGCATGTTGTCTAATACAACTTCTCTCATAACGTCCCCATTACCTTCCACCACATGACCGCTATCTGTAACAGATATGTCCGTTTTTAACATGTTCCATATCCCACAACATAACCAAAACATCGACAGCTCAGTTGCATTGTGGGTAATATGTGAATGAACCCCGGAGCAGAAACACTAATAGAATTCGCCACACTATAGTGTGTTTAAAATAAAGACAAGCTTTTTCTACACCTTATTGTTTTAAAACATCATTCAAATTATATGACAGAAGAGCGATAAAAAGGAGACCTTTTGGTGTTAAAGGCGACGCGGTGAAAAATGTGGGTGCACCTAAATTTTGTGCTGGTGCACCTAAAAAAAAAGTAGTTAGGCGCACCAGTGCAACAAGTTAGTCTCTCCCACCACCTCTGACCACTCTATCAGGGCTTCTACCATGTCCTAGGTTGCCAGCCACACCAACAGTTCCCCAACAACCCCCAGCACATCCATCCACACCACTCCCCCCCCTTACATGCACCCACTAACGACTCAGCCCCTGCTGCTGGGCCCCCATCCATGCCTGCCCTCCCTGGGCCCTCGAATCCCCCCTCGTCATTGGCCATGCAGGTGGGCACACGTTCACTCCCCAGGCGGGCACCACATTTGCCTGCTCACCTTCAGGACTTTGAGTTATCATAGTGGACATGTACTCAAGCCAGTTTTTCATGTTGTTTTCCTGGGCAATGTACTGGTTTGTTATTTATTTATTTGGCTGCTAAACTTCATGATTGTTATTCTATGGGTTAGTTTATGCATTTCTAACCAGCTCGTGTTGTGATCTGTTATATTTACTTCAAAACCAGTGCTCCCTCTTGGATTTTTTTCCCTTCTCTTTTTGAAACGAGGACATTTCTTTTGGGGCATGGGGGTATTATGCGGCACTAAAAATGGGCGGGGACTTGTTTTGAAACAGTGATTAGGACGAAAAACACAGAAGAAGAAAAACGAACTCCAGAGGGCGTCAGACTGGAGCAAGCAAGCCTCTTGGGCGGCCGGTTCCTGATGTTAGCGGTGAGCAGCCCATAAGAGTAGTTCCTTGTAAGTAGCTGAAGCATTAAATAAACTTCCAAGCTTACGAACTTAACTAAACTCCGTGTCCGGTTTGTACTGGATGCCCCCTGATTTAACCATTACAATAGTGTTGTGGTGGACACGTATTGGGGACAGAATTCAACCCAGGAACTAAGGGTTAAGTCATGGTTGCCCTGGCAGGTTAACGCAGGGTTAAGTTATGGTTGTCCAGCCAGTTTTCTGGTGATTCTTGCCACCTCCGCTCAGTCGAGCTGTGGTTTGGTTGTCTCTCTGATTTACCGTGGATTAAAGAAAGTTGCCTACACGGCTAAAGTGTGAACCTACGGTCTTCTCCGTTACTTCGGCTCTACACTGGTGACCCCGACGTCGGTTTTCGGATAAGTTTTCTGAAACCACACACATTATGGCTACGAACGCCGTTGCAATTAAACTGCCGGAGTTTTGGGAGTCTTCCGCGGCTACATGGTTCGCGCAGGCTGAGGCACAGTTCGCGCTCAGAGACATAACAGCAGACGAGACCAGGTACTACTACGTAGTGGCGGCGCTGGGGTGCGCTACGGCTTCCAGGATAAGCGGTTTCATAACCAACCCACCGGCCGATGGTAAATACGCCGCACTTAAACATCTCCTCCTTGAAACTTTTGAACTGTCAGCAACGGAGAGAGCACGTCGCCTCTTCGCAATTCAGGGCTTGGGAGATGGCAAACCATCGGAGCTAATGAGCAGGATGTTAAACCTACTGGGTCAAGAAAAGCCATGTTTCCTGTTTATGGAGCTGTTTCTGCGCAACATGCCGCCCCACGTCCAGACTGCGCTCGCTAACTCCACCATCACTGATCCCCGTGAGCTGGCAAAGGAGGCTGACCGATTCTTCGTCGCTACACAACGTTCCTCCCATGCCGGGGTGCTGGCTCCTACCTTCACTGGCCCCCCGCCGACATCGCGGGCGTGGCCCGACGGTGGCGCCACAGCATCAGACCGCTACAAGCCCTCTGTACTCTGTATGTACCACGCTCGATTTGGTGCGAAAGCTAAACGGTGCCGTTCCCCCTGCAACTACAGGCCGACGGGAAACGAGAGGGCCAACACTCAGTAGTGGCCATGAGTGTTGGCGATACGAGCAGGCTACTCTTCATCCTCGACACCATCTCCGGTCGGCGATTTCTTTGTGACACGGGCGCACAGAGAAGCGTGCTCCCTGCTACTGACGTCGACATCATGGGCGGGGAGCGGGGCCCCCAGTTGGCGACGGCTGACGGCAGCCCTATCCACACCTACGGCGTGCGGTCTGTAGAACTGTGTTTTGGTGGACAACGTTTCACGTGGGAGTTCGTCATGGCCAATGTAACGCTTCCCCTCCTCGGAGCTGATTTTTTGTGCGCTTACGGTTTGCTAGTGGACATTCAGAACAGCCGTCTGGTCGATGCCTTAACCTTCTCCTCCTTCGCATGTACGCGGAGGGAAGCGGCCTATGCAGGTCTAGCCAACTCTCTCTCAGAGGCAGACAAGTTCACCCGCCTCCTCGCTGAGTTCCCTGACCTCACCCAGCCTACCTTCTCTGCACCCACCGCTAAGCATGGGGTGGAGCATCACATTGCTACGAAGGGGCCCCCGGTCTACGCCAGAGCCAGGCGTCTCGACCCCGCCAAACTCGCCATTGCCAAGTCTGAGTTCGAGCACCTGGAACGCATGGGGATCATCCGCCGCTCTGACAGCCCGTGGGCGTCCCCACTCCACATCGTCGCTAAGCCTGATGGAGGTTGGCGCCCATGCGGGGACTACCGCCGACTAAATGACGCCACCACGCCTGACCGCTATCCTGTCCCGCATATCCAGGACTTTTCTGCAAACCTGTCTGGCAAATGCGTCTTCTCAAAAGTCGACCTGGTCCGTGGTTATCATCAAGTTCCCGTGCACCCCTCAGACATCCCCAAGACAGCGGTGACAACCCCATTCGGCCTATTTGAATTCCTACGAATGCCATTTGGACTCAAAAACGCGGCCCAGTCCTTTCAGCGGCTGATGGATTCAGTGCTCCGTGGCCTTGATTTCATCTTCGTCTATTTGGACGACATACTCATCGCCAGCGCCTCCGAGGAAGAACACCTGTCCCATCTTCATGCCCTCTTCACACGCCTCAGCCAGCATGGGCTGATCGTCAACCCGGCGAAGTGCCGGTTCGGGCTGACAGCCATTGATTTCCTCGGGCATCGCATCACTGGGGACGGGGCAGTCCCCCTGCCCTCAAAGGTGGAAGCGGTGGCGGCCTTTCCGCGCCCCCAAACAGCTCGTGCGCTCAGGGAGTTCATCGGGATGGTGACATTCTACCACCGCTTCATTCCTCGAGCCGCCTTTATCATCCGGCCACTGTACGAGGCGCTGAAAGGCATGTCCCCCAACCAGGCGGTCGACTGGACAGCAGAGCGGGACCGTGCGTTCACCGAGACTAAAGCTGCGCTCTCCCAGGCTACCCTGCTAGCGCATCCTTCACCTACAGCGCCTATTTCCATAACCACGGATGCATCGGACTATGCTGTTGGTGCGGTTCACGAACAGTGGGTGGGGGGGGCTTGGCAGCCTTTGGCCTTTTTCAGTCGCCAGCTTACACCCCGAGAGCGCAAGTATAGTACTTTTGACAGGGAACTCCTCGGTCTCTGGCTCGCCGTCCGGCATTTCCGTTTCCTGCTAGAGGGCCGCGAGTTTACTGCGTACGTGGACCACAAGCCCCTCACGTTTGCCATGTCCAAGACGGCCGAGCCATGGTCCGCTCGCCAGCAGCGACAACTCTCCTACATTTCGGAATTCACTACCGACATCCAGCACGTCGCTGGTAAGTCTAACCAGGTAGCTGACTGCCTGTCTAGGGCAGTGATTGGAGCGGTCCACCTAGGCCTTGACTATGCACAGATGGCTGCGGACCAGGCCACGGACCCGAGCATCCTCCGTCTCCGGGCCTCCGACACGGGGCTCCGCCTGCAGGACGTTCCTTTCAGCGACACAGGTGTCACCCTCCTGTGTGACGTCTCCACAGGACAGCCCAGGCCCATCGTCCCGCACAGCTGGAGACGCCCCGTATTTGAAGCTGTGCACGGCCTCTCTCATCCAGGCGGTAAGCCATCCGTGCGCCTGACCTCTGCTAAGTTTGTGTGGGAGGGACTTAAGAGAGACGTGAAAGCGTGGGCCGACTCGTGTGTTGCCTGTCAGCGGGCTAAGATACACCGCCACATTAAGGCGCCCCTGGAACGCTTCGCATTGCCGGAGAGACGATTTGACCATGTCCACGTCGACCTGGTTGGTCCCCTACCCCCCTCCCATGGGTTCACCTACCTCTTCACTGTGGTGGACAGGACTACGCGCTGGCCTGAAGCTGTTCCCCTGGCATCCACGACGTCTGCTGATGTGGCCCGGGCTTTTATTGGGTCGTGGGTCTCACGTTTCGGTACGCCTTCCGACCTTTCATCTGACCGTGGGCCACAGTTTACCTCAGAGCTATGGAATGCTGTGGGTGAGGCTCTGGGCGTCAAGCTTCATCGCACTACCGCCTACCACCCTCAGGCGAACGGCCTATGTGAGCGCTTCCACCGGTCCATGAAGGCTGCGCTTCGGGCTACTCTCAAGGACTGCAACTGGGTTGACAAGCTCCCATGGGTCATGCTGGGCCTGCGGACCGCCCCGAAGGAAGACCTACAAGCCTCCTCTGCGGAGCTGGTGTACGGCACGCCGCTGCGAGTCCCAGGCGATTTCATGCCCAATGCAACGCGTCCCTGGTCAGCTGTGGACCAACGAGCCTCCTTGCTGGACGGGGTCAGAGCTTTCACACCCGTCCCTACCGCCCAACACGGCGCTCCGGTGTCCCAGGTGCCCCCAGGTCTGCAGTCAGCGGACTACGTGTTCATCCGTCACGACGCACACCGCCCCCCTCTGCAACCCCCTTATGACGGCCCCTTCCGCGTCCTGGAACGGGGAACTAAGCACCTGGTGGTGGATTTTGGGGGCACGGCCGAGCATGTTTCAGTGGACCGAGTTAAACCCGCACACCTGGACTTGACGCAGCCGTTGGAGTTAGCCCAACCTCCTCGTCGCGGTCGTCCCCCGGCTCCGCCTCCTCCCCCCGTGGAGGCCCGAGCTGCCTCTTCTGCTCCTCAGGCCGACCTCCACAGGCCCGCGTCAATGCCTCCCACAGACACTCCGGCCCCTGTTATCCGGAGCCGCCGCGGACGGCCTATCGTCCACCCGCGCCTGCCTGACTTCGATTACTAGGGCGAATTCTGGGGGGGCTCATGTGGTGGACACGTATTGGGGACAGAATTCAACCCAGGAACTAAGGGTTAAGTCATGGTTGCCCTGGCAGGTTAACGCAGGGTTAAGTTATGGTTGTCCAGCCAGTTTTCTGGTTATTCTTGCCACCTCCGCTCAGTCGAGCTGGGGGTTTTGTTTGTCTCGCTGATTTATCGTGGATTAAAGAAAGTTGCCTACACGGCTAAAGTGTGAACCTACGGTCTTCTCCGTTACTTCGGCTCTACAGTGTAGCGAATTCGGGGGGCAGTCCGGGAACCGCCATAGCCGAGACGCGAACCCTTATCTCCTGCACCGCAAGCGACAACGTTAACCAGTCGACTAAAGGGTCCGACCCGTTAGTCAAGGACCAACGTGTCTACTTATCCATGCGCGTTACAATAGTTTCATGTTGCTGGACCGTCGTGATGATAGCGGGGCCATTGGGTCTCGTTGAACCGTCTGAACTGCCAGGTTCCATCTTGGCCTGAACATATTGTTATGGCAACGGCCGGAGCGGAACCAAAAGAAGCAGTTCGGAGGCAGCGGAACCTTTAGCCGCCGGGAGGGCGGATTTATTAAGAAAATTAAACAAGGAAAAACGCAAGAATAAAGTGTGTCGTGTATGGTGCGTTGTTCGTCTTGTTTGTGGGATGTGTGTCTAAACTATGTGTGATGACCAGCGGGTTGTGTGTCTAGGCTATGTGTAAGTATTTACTCTACGTGTGGTGCCGTATGTACGTGGCGTGTCCAATGATACTGTAGCGAAGTTGCTACCACGTCAGAATTGTGCCAATTGTCCTGTTTTACCCATCAGGCACTGCGTGCAGATTGTCAGTTGTTATTAAATGTTTTGTAAGTGTTTTATGTGGGTTTATGTGTTTATGTGATTACTATTTGTTGTGGTGTAATTGTAGTTGTCATTCTGTTGTGTTGTGTAACCTTGGAACTGAAACCCTGAACAACTTTGTTGTTCGAGTTGATGACAGCCATGTATTGTGTAACAGTTCTGTAAGTTCTTGTTTCTGTGTGAGCTCAATAAAGGGGCTGCAAAGTTACCTTTGTCGTTGCTTCTACGTTCGCCACACTGGTGTCAGAAGTGGGATTGCAGCCAATACCCACAAATCGAAGATGGCAACGTCAAGAAGAAGCTTCGATGTAGAACTCCGGCAGATTGAGGACTTCATCGAGTGTCTGGCAAAAGAGCTTTCCCGGGGAGAGAGCATCGCCGCTCGGAAGGAGATGTCCCGCGGAGGAAGGGCGGACGGAGCCAGCAGCCCCCCGTCCTTCAGGACCCGACACGGCCGGCCGGTTCAGCGATTCGGAGGCGGCAACTGCCGCCGAGAAGTCGCGGCCTACTCTGATTTCAACAGCCGTCATGCCGCCGCCGGCCACCCACTACCAACAGCCGTCATTCCGCCGACGCCATTTCATCGCCGGCCGCCGTTGTCTCCACCGCCGTCTCATTGCCGGCGCCGGCCGCCACCCATCCACTATCAACAGCCGCCATGTCGCCGCCGGCCGCCGCCATTACGTCACCGGTCACCGTCACCACTTCGCTGACCAACGTCACTACAACCCCAGCACCCCCTGCTAATGTGATGCTGCCATCCCCAAGCATCTTCAAGCTCCCACGGTATACGGGCATCACGGCCCTGGAGCCATACCTAGCTCAAGTGAAACCGGTAGCAAGTCACAACCAGTGGAGCACCCAAGACGCTGATGCTCATGTTGCCCTGGCGCTCGAAGGGAATGCGCTGCAGGTATTGCTCGACCTTATGCCGTCAGAACAGCAGGATTACGAGACACTGGCCGCTGCTTTAGAACGACGCTTTGGTCAACGGGTCTCTACTGACAGCATGCGAGACCGACTGGCCCGCCGGCGCCGCCAAGAGGGCGAGACCCTGGGAACCTATGCAGCAGACGTGCACTTCTTTGCACATCCTGGCTACCCCACCTTTGATCCAGCAGCTCGTGACGAGTTAGCCCTGAGTGCCTTCATCCAGGGGCTCACCCCAGAGAGGTTGAAGGAGCGCCTCCGCATCACGGCACCTACAGCCTTCAAGACTGCATTGGAAGAGGCAGAGAGGGTGGAGGCTGTGATGGCCCCACACAACCAACCAAGACCCCGAGTGCGTCAGGCTGAGGTCCACGCAGATGAAGGAGACGTCGAAAGAGGGGGCGTCTGCCAGGCTTGTCCGTCACCGCGCCGAAAGCAACCAGGCCGACGCCAACCACCCTTCAGACCTTGGTCGCCTCGTGATCCATGCTACCGCTGTGGAGAAGCGGGGCACAAGGCCCGTGACTGCCCTGCCCCTGCACCACGACGCCGCAGCACTCCCCAGTTGGAAAACTAGAATGGGGTGGCACCGCGGGGAGACTGCTACCCAGCCAGCCGACCATATCCCCCATTAAGAACTCTTCCCAGATCGGCAGAGTGGGCCACGCACACCATCTCCATTGTGCGTCCAGGGGTGCTGCCAGAGACAGAGTGGAGGCCCACCACCTGTAAAATCAGAACTGTGACTGGGGAACTAACCAGCATGCTGGGGAAGAGAGCACTGCAGGTGCGGGCAGGGAAAGTTGCAGCCACCCACGAGTTTTGGTTGGCTGAAATACAAGACCCTTGCATCATCGGGCTAGATTTGCTGACTCGCTGGGGGGCTCTGGTCGATGTGTCGAGTAATGCCATTCACCTTGGCACAGAGACCCTGGCCCTCCGGCGCCGTCCAGAGAGGAAGGTGGGACGTATCCACATCCAGCCAACTCCACCTGTCACTATGCCGCCACCCCCACCTCCACTGCCAACCAAGGGGATGACGACACTGCCCAGCCCACCAACAATGACGACGACCCTCATTGAGGCTATCATTCCTCAGACACCCTCGCTGGACACTGTTGCCACCGTCCAGGATCTGTATCAGTGGAGCAGTGAAGGGCTGGACCCTCAGCAGAGTCAACAGCTGAAAGACCTGCTCCAACAGTTCGCTGAGATTTTCGCTGCACGTGAAGAGGAGTGCACCCAGACCAACCTGGTGCAGCACACAATTGACACTGGTACAACCCCACCCATTAGACTACCGGTTAGCACTTCCCAAGCTTGAAGGTGGAGAGCGGATGATTCTAGAGATGGCTGCGGCCGGGGTGATAGAGCCATCCAATAGCCCTTGGGCCGCCCCTGCCATCCTGGTCAAAAAGAGAGATGACACCTGGAGGTTCTGTGTGGACTTTCGTCGGCTGAACAATGCAACTCGCAAGGACTCCTACCCCTTGCCCCGCATTGACGATGCTCTGGACCACATCGCAGGGTCACAGTGGTTCAGCTCACTTGACCTACGGAGCGGTTACTGGCAGGTGGAGCTGGCACCAGAAGCCAGACCCAAGACGGCCTTCACCATCGGTCAGGGACTCTGGCAGTTTTGTGTGATGCCCTTTGGTCTCTGCAATGCCCCCGCCACGTTCGAGAGACTAATGGAGAGGGTGCTGGCTCACATTCCCCGCAAGCGGTGCGTGGTTTACCTTGATGACCTTCTGGTTCATGCCACTGACTTCGAGCTGGCCCTAGAGAACCTCCGTCAGGTCTTCCAAGCCATTCGGGGGGCGGGCCTGCGTCTGCACCCCAAGAAATGCAACCTCCTTCGACGTGAGACCAAGTTTTTGGACCATGTGGTGGGGGCAGAGGGCGTGGCCCCTGATCCTACTAAGGTGGAGGCGGTCGAGAAATGGCCAGTTCCGCGAAACGTCAGCGAGGTGCGCAGCTTCACGGGGCTCGTCTCCTACTACCGACGTTTTGTCCGCAACTTTGCCTCCATTGCCAGTCCTCTACACCCTCTCACCGAGAAGGGACGGGAGTTCCACTGGGACGACAACTGTGCAGCCGCCTTTGCCCGGCTCCGCACTGCCTTGATCACTGCACCCATCCTGGCCCTTCCTGATGCTAAGTGCCGCTTCATCGTGGACACAGACGCCAGCAATGTGGGGCTGGGGGCCGTCCTGTCTCAGGAAGTTGCTGGGGGAGAGAGAGTGGTGGCTTACTACAGTCGTGTCTTGAGCCGCCAATTGCGTTCAGGGCTGTCATGTACCCCTTTGGCACTTTGGATATATCTATGTATTTTTGGATGGAATGTATATTTGCCATGTTTGTTTATAATGAACTTTCTTCAAGAATCTGTACATGAATATGAACAATGTTCAATAAAAATATTTTTTTTAAAAACAATGTCGCTACGCAACTAGCCTATACTAGCCGACTACATAACAGCCTTTTATTTGGTTTAACGTTCAGTTGATGAACTCGGTCTGACTAGTAAAGTCATGTTATGTGTGTGCCTTGACTGTTGCCCATAGCCATGGAGCACAAGGTTTTTATTTATTTATTTTTCTAACACCTCGCTGTCCTTGACGTGAATCTGACCAGGGAGAACAGAAACGGACGTGACGTTGCCTCCTCTTTTCTTCTTTTTTGGTTTGGGCAGACCGAAGGCTGCAGTGGTGTGTTGCTGCCCTCTGTTGTTTGTTGCACATATTCGGAGGTTGCGTCAAACGCTCTGTAGAGTGCCTTCTCTGCAAAAGTCCACAACTTTATTGCTCAGAACTGTTTTGTCTTTTCTTTGTTTGTTTGTTGTTGTTGTTTTTAAATAGAAACTAGCGGTCTAACTGAATGTTCTAGAGCTCTTACCTTGACCTAGACAGATCCACCAATTCCCGATTACAGGTTTAAATATCTATTTTTTATTTTATTTAAATTTTATCTTTATCTTGTTGAGATACAGAACTGTTGATAGAGACAGTGGTTGGAAGTTCGTTTTCACTATATCATTGCTTAGATACATAAGTAGCGGAATACCAAGTTTAAATTCATTTTTCTTTGTTCCTCTCAATTTTCCATAAAGACAGAGCTTGAAGTGTAGGATTTAAGCACAGAGTGAATAGCAGTAAAAGGGAAAGGGTCGACAGGTTTACAGGTACATGGGATTTGAGTATTCCCCCCCCCCGTTTTTTTGTTTTATTTTGTTTTGTTTGGGGGGGGGGGTTTCTCCCCCCTTCTCTTTGCTTTCCTATTACCTTCTTTTCCCCATTCATGTGCTCTTTCAAACAGGACATCACCTTTGGGCTACCAAATGTGGTTTGCTTCCCCCTTTTTTATTTATTTTCTTAGACTGTCATGGTAGGTTAGTCCAATAAGGCGATTGTTTACCCTACTAAGTTTATATCCTGGAATGTAAAAGGGGTCAATAACCAAGTGAAAAGACAAAGAGTTACAGTGCATCCGGAAAGTATTCACACCCCTTCACTTTCCCCACATTTTGTTATGTTACAGCCTTATTCCAAAATGGATTAAATTCCTTTTTTTCCTCATCAATCCACACACAATACCCCATAATGACAAAGTGAAAAAGGTTTTGTAGAAATTTTTACAAATTTATTAAAAATAAAAAACTGAAATATTGCATGTACATAAGTATTCACACCCTTTGCTATGACACACAAAATTGAGCTCAGGTTCATCCTGTTTCCACTGATCATCCTTGAGATGTTTCTACATCTGATTGGAGTCCACCTGTAGTAAATTCAATTGATTGGGCATGATTTGGAAAGGCACACACCTGTCTATATGTCTATATAAGGTCCCACTGTTGACCATGCATGTCAGAGCAGAAACCAAGCCATGAAGTCAAAGGAATTGTCTGTGGACCTCCGAGACAGGATTGTATCGAGGCACAGATCTGGGGAAGGGTACAAAAAAATTTCTACAGCTTTGAAGGTCCCGAAGAGCACAGTGGTCTCCATCATTCGTAAATGGAAGAAGTTTGGATCCACCAAGACTCTTCCTAGATCTGGCCACCTAGCCAAACTGAGCAATCGGGGGAGAAGGGCCTTGCTCAGGGAGGTGACCAAGAACCCGATGGTCACTCTGACAGAGCTCCAGCATTCCTCTGTGGAGATGGGAGAACCTTCCAAAAGGACAACAATCTCTGCAGCACTCCACCAATCAGGCCTTTATGGTAGAGTGGCCAGACGGAAGCCTCTGCTCAGTAAAAGGCACATGACAGCCTGCTTAGAGTTTGCCAGAAAGCACCGAAAGGACTCTCAGACCATGACAAACAAGATTCTCTGGTCTGATGAAACCAAGATTGAACTCTTTGGCCTGAATGCCAAACGTCAAGTCTGGAGGAAACCAGGCACCTCTCATCACCTTGCTAATACCATCCCTATAGTGAAGCATGGTGGTGGCAGCATCATGCTGTGGGGATGTTTTTCAGCGGCAGGAACTGGGAGACTAGCCAGGATCGAGGGAAAGATGAATGGAGCAAAGTACAGAGAGATCCTTGATGAAAACCTGTTCCAGAGCGCTCAGGATCTCAGACTGGGGCGAAGGTTTACCTTTCAACACGACAACGACCCTAAGCACACAGCCAAGGCAATGAACGAGTGGCTTCGGGACAAGTCTGTGAATGTCCTTGAGTGGCCCAGCCAGAGCCCAGACTTGAACCACATTAAACATCTCTGGAAAGATCTGAAAATAGCTGTGCAGCGACGCTCCCCATCTAACCTTACAGAGCTCGAGAGGATCTGCAGAGAAGAATGGGAGAAATACCCCAAATATAGGTGTGCCACGCTTGTAGCTTCATACCCAAGAAGACTTGAGGCTGTCATCACTGCCAAGGGTGCCTCAACCAAGTACTGAGTAAAGGGTGTGAATACTTATGTACATGCAATATTTCAGTTTTTTATTTTTAATAAATTTGCTAAAATTTCTACAAAACCTTTTTCGCTTTGTCATTATGGGGTATTGTATGTAGATTGATGAGAAAAAAGGAATTTAATCCATTTTGGAATAAGGCTGTAACATAACAAAATGTAAGGAAAGTGAAAGGGTTTAAATACTTTCCGGATGCACTGTATGTCTCATTTGCAGCAATTGAAGGTAGATGTAGCATTTTTACAAGAAACTCATCTTTGTACGGCCAATATTTCTGGTCTTAATCGAAATTGGGTTGGTCAAGTATACCATTCCAAATTTAATCCAAAAGCCAGAGGGGCAGCCATATTAATAAACAAAAAAATTATTTTCGCTCGAAAGAGGTAATTAGTGATCCAAACGGGCGATATATTATTGTTGTTGGGCAACTCTTTGCCAGTCCTGTTATTTTAGTGAACTTATATGCCCCTAACTGCGATGACAGTAATTTTTTTGAGAAATTATTTTGAACAATACCTAAGCTCGACAGTGGATTTCTCATAGTGGGAGGTGATTTCAATCTTGTACTAGATGTAACTTTAGATAGGTCATCAAACACTCCCTAGAATCTCTCTAGGTCAGCTGGAGTTGTGAGTGACTTCATGAATCAATGTGGTCTTTCAGAGATTTGCAGGTTTAAGTTTCCCCACACCAGAGCGTATTCCTTTTTTTCTAACATGCACCATACCTATACCCACATAGACTATTTCGTACTCAAAAACAGACTGCTGCCTAAGGTTAAAACTTGCTCATATAATAGTATTATTATATCTTATCATAGGGCCATCATATTTGAGTCGGATCTTCCAAATCATTCTCCCCCAAATAGAATCTGGAGACTTAACCCTCTTCTGTTATCGAACGACAAATTTGTAGACTTCATTTCAGCCCAAATACAATTTTTCCTAGAGACAAACACTTCCCCAGAGATCTCACAAGCCACACTATGGGAGACTCTTAAAGTGTACATCCAAGGGCAAATCATAGCTTATTCTTCTACAATTAAAAAAGAAAAAAACTCAAAATTAAATGAGATTTCTCAACAAATCCTGTATATTGACTCAAAATGTGCTCAATCCCCGACCCCAGATCTATATAAGGAACATTTGAAACTGCAAACTGATTGTAATCTTTTATCCACTGATGAGGCAACGCGTCTCATTCTGAAATCCAGACACAACATCTATGAATTTGGAGATAAAGCGAATAGATTATTGGCTTTGCAAGCCCGTCAAGCAGCTGCTACTCGCTCAATCACAAAGATTCAGTCACATACAGGAGAGATGCTGACAGATCATGATGACATAAACAAAGCCTTTTTGCAATTCTACTTTAGCCTCTATGCATCAGAATGTAGTGATGACCCTGCTCCCCTACATGCCTTCTTTGAAAACATGACTATTCCCACTGTATCAGAAGAACAAAATACCAAGATGAGTGTGGACATTTCAATCTCTGAAATAATTACGGCCATTAAATCTATGCAAAATAACAAGTCGCCCGGTCCTGATGGGTTTATGGCTGAATTTTATAAAAAGTTTTCCCTCCAGTTGGCACCAAATTCTTCAAGCTATGTTTATAGAGGCACTCTCCTCAGGCATTCTTCCTATGACTTTGAGACAGGCCTCTATATCTCTGCTGGCAAAGAAAGATAAAGATCCATCATTATGTGCATCATATCGTCCTATTTCTTTGTGTAACGGGGGCAGTCCTATGCTGTTCTCTGCTGGTCAGCCTGCTGCACGCCCGTCACTTCCATCATCAGCTCTGCGTTGTGTTCTATTTTCGGTGGGGTCCCAGGTGTTATGGGGGGCCCTCAGTCTCTCATCATCATCATCATAATCAAGGAAGGAGGGGGGACACACAGGACTCTATTTGGCTCACCTTGCCATTTATTTTGGTTTCAAACCCTTCGACAACCGTCCAGTCCTCCAGCAGGAGCGGTGTTTCTTACGGACGTGGGGGTCGAAGTTCAACCACTGCCCGGACTCCACTCGTGTGCGTTAGAAGTAGAAACCGTCCACGGGACTCCGATGTAAGAAAGGATAAACAAGTATTTTATCCCACAGCTTGCAGTATCTTCTTACAGGGATACTCAAGGTTACGTTCTCCTCAACCCGCAAAACTGTCCCACGGTAAGAAACACGCGTGGCTCGGCTCGATTGCTGCTTGAGACTCCTCCCACAAAACAAAAATGGCCTCTCCCGCGTTCCGTCTTCCGTGTACCCATAAGACCTCTCTCTTAAAACGACAGTACACGTATATGACGGTCGTTGTAAAACACATAAAAGTAAATAATGACATAAAATAAAATGTAGTAAACACAAATAACAGCACACAGACAGGATTTGGTGATATTTCATACTCAAACAAAATAAAATAAAAACATTAATTTTAACCTGGTTACATTCACCCCTCCTGAAATTCACCAACATCCTGACAGCAGGATAAAAAGAGAAAGAGGAAAGGAAAAGCCCATCACTGACTACTGGCACAAGTGAAAAGAAGGACCTAGTCCTCCAGTCAACTTAGGAGCTACCTCGGTTACGAGGTCCAGAAAATAATGAGGTTGATCAAGTCTCAGAATTCCCTTAGATCAATGTGACGCCTGATACGCCACACCATGCACTTGGCCCAAAACAACCCTGTCTGATAGACACCTAATAACTCACATTAAACTAGTTTGAATGACTCCAACCTCCATCAAAGTTCAAACCCTCACACTCCGTAGAAATGGCATCTGAGCCATAGATTCTATTAACCTGTTCACTGACCTCACCACCCTCCCTGTGCGTGTCCTAACCCGACCATCGCTCTCTACTTGTGTGCGTGAGACAGTGCGAGCTGCAACATCTGTATCGAGTGAGGGTGGTGCCCCTGTGTGCGAATCAGTGTGAGATATAACACCTACATCGAGTGAGTGTGATGCCTCTATGTGTGGTGCATGTGTGTTGTGTGGTGCGTGTGTTTTGGGTGGAGACTGAGCAGTGGCCCCCACAGGACTGACTACCAGACTAGACGGAATGAACTCTTCCGCTTCTGCCCACTCAGATCTAGGTGAGTCTCCAAGTGATGAGACTGCTAGCCCCACTGCATCCCCTGAGACCGTCAGGCCATCTGCACTGTCCTCCTCATTGGACCCTGCGCAGTCAAGCAACTGACTGGTTGTACTGGACTCCTCACCCTGATCTAACTCAGGGAGGGGCAAGAAGTTGACCTCCAACAAACGGTTCCTGTGCACCACCCTGGTGTGCCCCTCTGCATCCTGAATCTTGTAGACGTGGATATTGGGGTTGACACCGACAACCGTGTACACTCCGTTCTCCCATTTGTCAGCCAACTTTCTCTTCCCTCGCTCACTCTGGTTCGCAACCAAAACACGATCCCCGACAGACAGGACAGTGCCCTTGGCATGTCTGTTGTACTGTCGCGCCTGATGCTGCTGCTCAGCCGTGGAGTGCTTCTGAGCGATCTCCATTGCACTCCTTAGACAGGAAAGCAGAGACTGAGCATAAGAGTCATAATCAACAACGTGAGGGTCATGCAAAACCTGCCTGAACATAACATCCACCGGCAGTCTTGGGACACGCCCATACATCAGGAAGAAAGGCGCGTAACCCGTGGTCTCGTGAACAGTGGCATTGTACGCGAGCGTGAGAGAATGGATCTGCTGAGGCCACTGTTGCTTCTGCTGAAGCGGAAGGGAACGGAGCATATTCCCCATCGTGCGATTAAACCGCTCTGTCCCGCCATTACCCATAGGATGGTAGGCCGTCGTGTGGGACTTCGCTACACCCGCCAACCTGAGAAGCTCTGCAATCAGGTTGCTCTCAAAGTTTGTGCCCTGGTCAGAATGTATTCTCTCCGGAAACCCGTAAACACAGAATACATGATCCCAGAGTTTCTTGGCGACCTGCTTCGCTGTCTGATTGGCGCAGGGGAATGCGTGAGCAAGCTTAGTGAAGTGGTCAGTAACCACTAGGACATCGACCGACCGCTGCTTACTGTCCTCAGCGGACCAGAAATCCATACACACAAGCTGCATCGGTGCGGAGGTTTTAATGCTCTCCAGGGGCGCGCAAGCAGCTGGCTCTGGGGTCTTCCCAAACACACATCTCCGACAGCATCTGACATATGCTCTGATATCCCTCTCCATGTCAGGCCAATAAAAACGCTGCCTTGCAAGAGAGAGAGTACGGTCCTGGCCCTGATGACCAGCGTGATCGTGGATGCCAGACAGTGCCTTGTCTTTCAGACTCAGAGGTAAAACATACTGAGACCTCCTCTGCTTGGACACTGGGTCCTTTGTCACCCTGTACAAGACACCATCATTGACTTCCAACTTCTCCCACTGTTTCAGCAGCCTGAGGACCTTCTGGTCAGCACCATGCCTCTCACGCCTCGATGGCCGCTTCCGAACAGCGACAAAGGGCAACACCTTGGAGATGCAGGGGTCCTGCTCCTGACTCAACCTGAGCTCCTCGGTGGATAACATTGGCAGTGTAACCTGACCACCCGACAGATGCTGAACGTGCTGGACCAAACTGAGTGCTGTGAATACTGATGCATCAGGCCAGTCACATTTGGCTTGACAAAAAGCCCTGACCTCAGCTGCATCACAAGCAAACCCAGATCGCGCACTACTCAGTGTTTGGGACTGGCAACTGAGTCTGAAAACATCCTGCACAGAGTCCCCCTCAACCCCGTCGGCTTCCTGAACAAGGGCCGGGTAGGGCTCCCTAAGTAGCCTCTGACTGACGGGCTTGGAAAAAGGGTCGCGACTCAATGCATCCGCCACCACGTTTTTCTTCCCTGGCAGGTGTTTGAGATCGAAGGTGTAAGACGCCAACTTAGACACCCAGCGGATCTCACACGCGTCAAGCTTCGGCTTCGTTAGGAGATAAGTCAGCGGATTATTATCTGTCCAAACGGTGAAGCTTTGACCCTTCAGCCAGTGGCTGAACTTTTCACAAACACTCCACTTCAGCGCCATGAACTCCAGTCTATGAGCTGGATACTTCCGCTGTGAGGCACTGAGGGACTTGCTTGCAAAACCAACAGGTCTGGCCTTGGACTCTCCTCGGGGCACTTGAGACAGCACCGCGCCGAGTCCGTCCAAAGACGCATCGACCGACAAAATGAAAGGCACCTCAAAGTCTGGATGGGCAAGCACCACACACTCCAGTAACATCGTCTTCAACAGATCAAATGCTTCCCCACATTCCACCGTCCAGTCTGCGGAGGTAAGCTTACGGAAGCTGCCATGGGGCTTCTTATCCTTAGCCGACCTCCCCCTCCTCTTTTGTCCAGCTGTAAGGGCGAACAGGGGCTTAGCCACGGAGGAGCAGTTCGGGAGGAAATGCTGGTAGTAAAATACCATACCAAGGAAAGATTTGATCCTACGAACAGAAGGCGTGCACCCATCACCTTCCATGAGATCCTGCACTGTCATGTTGGAGATGACCTCTACTTTGGAGGGATCGACAGACACACCTCCGCCATCAACCACGTGGCCCAAAAACCGCACCCGCTTCTGCAGCAGATGACACTTCTTCGGAGCCAGTTTCAAGTTGTTCTCCCTCAACCTCTGAAACACAGTGCGGAGCCTCGACAGAGCCTCAACCTCTGACGGCGCGAAGACAAGAAGATCATCAAGATAGCACAAAAGCTTCGTGAAGTTCAGATCCCCAAAGATCCCAATCATCATTCTCATGAAGGCTGCAGGGCTATTACAAAGGCCCTGTGGCATGCGATTGTATTCATGCAACCCAAGGGGAGTCGTGAAAGCAGTGTACTTCTTGTCATCTTCATGCATTGGGATGTTGAAGAAGCCAGAGGTGAGGTCCATCGTACTAAAGAGGCAGTTACCACCCAGCGCGGCAAGACAGTCCGACTGGTGTGGCAAGGGATGAGCGTCTTTCAAGGTCCGAGCATTCAGCCATCTGAAATCAGTGCAGATCCGAAGCCCGCCATCCTTCTTCCATACCATAACCAGCGGTGAAGCGTATGCGCTCGAGGACTTCCGGATAATCCCTTTCTCCTCCATATCAGTGAGAACCTGTCTCAACTTCTGATAGTGGGCTGGGGGAACCCTCCTGTAGGGCAAGCGAAAGGGGCGCTCATCCACCAGATGGATGCGATGTGTGTATCCTGTGACCTCGCCACAGTCCAGAGAGTCCCTGGAGAAGATGTCATGGTACTCGGTGAGCAGCTGAGTGAGCTGGGACTTGCATGCCTCACTAACCTGACAGGAGCTGAGGTCAATGTCACTGAGTCCGAGCTCTGACAAACTCCTAGCCGGCTGGACAGGGGGACAGGCACTATCTGTGGCGTTGGACTCATGCCTCCCTGCAACTGATTGCAGTCCCTGGAAAACATTAAAGTCCTCAATCGCCAAGCATGGAAACACATCAGCCAACTTGCAGTTCCTTTTCAGTGTGATGGCTTTGTCAGATGGATTGACAACAGTCATGGGTACCCACCTATCACCCCAGAGCGGTGTGACAAGTCGACCTACGAGGACACTGCGTGGCATGGCCTTGGAGTCTGTCGGCTCCACAACAACAGTGCTTCCAGCTGACATAGGCACCTTAGCAGGAAGTCTGCCCCAGACTAAGTGCTCGTGCCTCGGTAAGAGTGTCACGGCCTGGGTGAGCTTAACAGTACCTATCTTCTCAGGAACTGCACCACCCCTCCAGCGCTCTACATTCGTGAACATGGACAAGAACTGTTCAACGTCAGGACTAGACGGATGTTCCTGTCTGGACGCGATGTCCCAGTACTCAGTACCACTCTTGAGTACATGGGCCACATGTTTAATGACGTTTGTGCCGACTATCAGATCATCATGCTGACCGGGCACGACCAGAGTGGGTATGACAAAGGAAACACCATAAAGCTGCATGTTGAGGTCATAAAAACCATCAGGCCTAGTCTCCAGACCACCGCAGCCAATCAAGACAATGTTCTCTTCAGGCTGCTGCTTCTCAGGTAAAACACCCCCAGAGCGGAGCTTCTCTACTGCATTTTCACTGATACTGCATGACATAGAGCCAGTATCCAACATGCCATTAAGCTGCACACTCTGGTTGATAAGAACAGGAGCATAGAACAAGTCACTGAAAGCCTGAATCCTCTGTGTCGCCTGAATGACCATACGCGAACCCTGAGGTGCTTTGGCACACTTGTCTTCATACAAGTGAGCCAGGTCGGAGACATCAGTGAGGGATACATCTACATTACCCACACCATCCCTCTCTAGGTGTGGGTTTAGTAGTTTAACGGACGAGACTGACGACCAGCTCTTCCACCAGGCTGAGAACGGAGCTGGTTGGGCGGCTGAGGGTGAGGACAGTCCCTCTTCCAATGACCAGGAGACAAACAGTTTATACATCGGTTCTCCCGGCTGCAGTGGGAAAATGTGGAGTGATCCGGAGACTTACAAACCCTGCACAACCTCTGCGGTGCGTCTGACACCTGCCCTGCGGCGCTAGCTGGCGGTTGAGTCTGCGTCGGTGTCCGGACTGCAGCGCTAACTGGAACCTGAGTCTGCATTTTGACCAAACGGTCTAGCAAGCTCACCAAACTCCTCATATAATCATCACCGCCAGAGACAGGTGCAGGAGACGGTGTAGGAGACCTTGCACAAAATGGTATAGGAGATGACGCATGAGCCGGGACGGGAGATAGCACCACCGGCACGGTCGTGTTCAAGTCGGGAGCCATGTCGACTACAGGGACATGAACCTGTGAATGGAACCTACGCTCTACCGCGCCTGCTTCACGTTGTCCACCTGCAGCAACACGGGACTTCCTCTCCAGCATGTGCTCATCAAGCCTCTCCTGGATCTCGCTAGCAGACCATTTCCCTGCGGACTTGAACTTAAAAACATTGGCAAGAGACTGATCTGGACAGTGTTTGATAAACATCATGCTTACCTCGTGGCTTGGCTCTTCAATACTACGGCCCTGCCACTTCAAGCATTCGTCAGCCACCTCCACTGTCTTATTAAGCCTAATCCAATACTCCATAGCGTCCTCACCTGGCTTGGGCAGCGTACTGTAAAAGTCCGCCAGGGGCATGCTCGAGTATGTGAAGTCACTAAAGTGTTGCTTCAGTACATCAAAAATAATGTGGGGGTTCGCTATGTGGTCGACAGATGTGTTGCGCAGCTTTATCCTCACCACGTCCCCTGCTTTCCCCATAAGCTTAGCTAGAATCTCATGTGACTGCTCACTAACTGGAATGGCTCGCTTCCTCAAATACAAAGTCATAAGGCTCTCCCACTCATGAACTGTAAACTTATCAGAGCTATCGCCCCTGAAAATAGGAGGCTCCCTAGCGTCTGTCTGCATTACTACTCTAACACTAGGAGCTGTCTCCGAACACGGTTCAGCAGACCTAGCACTGTCTGTGTGTGTGTTTCTAAGCATTTGTGTTTCCTGCAGCTTAGCAGTGATTGACTCTCCTATCTTCTCTGCTAACCGAGTAATGAGCATGGCTAACTCACCCACTGGCTGCTCGCTGTTACCCAGCACAGCCCCTTCGCTGATAACTGGCCTGGCCCATTCTACGTAGCGTGTGGAGGTGAACTGAGGAGTGCCAAATGTGGTCGGGTCTCTAGGTCCTGGTGCTCTGGTGTCTGGTTCCCCGCCCTCTAAGAGCTGCCCGAAACTCCTACCTACACCTAGCCGTAAACCCCCACCCACATCTAACTGGTACCCCCTCTCCATAGCACACTGGCGATCCAAAAGATCCTGATCAGCAATGTTACCCCCACCTACGTACGAACCACCCTCTGCCATGTTCCTACCTCTAACACTCAGATAAAATAAAAAATAAAATAAAAAAGTGAAAAGCTCAATTCATTTAAATAATTGAATCTAGAAATCACTAAGATTGAAACAATCACACACAATCAACAAATTCACCAATAGATTAATCACATATGCACATATCCAGTAGTTTAGATCAATAGATTATTCACACGAGTCCTTCAATCACATCAACATTAACCTTTTTTTCCTTTTTTTTTCGTGTGTTTTTCTTCCTTCAGTATATACAAATGTCCTGTTCACAAGCCCAGTCCATGGTAACCACAGCTATGACTGTTCAGTGTCCACACAGCTCAACTCCAGTCCACTGTAACATGAGTGTACAGTCTATAGAAATACCTGAGGACGTCTGGGGCTTGATGACGACAGCAGCCTCCCGCGGCGAGCAACTGATGTCACTCTCAGAATCCAGGAGGGTCACGGCACCAATGTAACGGGGGCAGTCCTATGCTGTTCTCTGCTGGTCAGCCTGCTGCACGCCCGTCACTTCCATCATCAGCTCTGCGTTGTGTTCTATTTTCGGTGGGGTCCCAGGTGTTATGGGGGGCCCTCAGTCTCTCATCATCATCATCATAATCAAGGAAGGAGGGGGGACACACAGGACTCTATTTGGCTCACCTTGCCATTTATTTTGGTTTCAAACCCTTCGACAACCGTCCAGTCCTCCAGCAGGAGCGGTGTTTCTTACGGACGTGGGGGTCGAAGTTCAACCACTGCCCGGACTCCACTCGTGTGCGTTAGAAGTAGAAACCGTCCACGGGACTCCGATGTAAGAAAGGATAAACAAGTATTTTATCCCACAGCTTGCAGTATCTTCTTACAGGGATACTCAAGGTTACGTTCTCCTCAACCCGCAAAACTGTCCCACGGTAAGAAACACGCGTGGCTCGGCTCGATTGCTGCTTGAGACTCCTCCCACAAAACAAAAATGGCCTCTCCCGCGTTCCGTCTTCCGTGTACCCATAAGACCTCTCTCTTAAAACGACAGTACACGTATATGACGGTCGTTGTAAAACACATAAAAGTAAATAATGACATAAAATAAAATGTAGTAAACACAAATAACAGCACACAGACAGGATTTGGTGATATTTCATACTCAAACAAAATAAAATAAAAACATTAATTTTAACCTGGTTACATTTGCTAAATGTAGATTTTAGGGTACTATCCAAGGTCTTAGCTAAGCGCCTTGAGAGTGTGATTCCAAATATAATTTCACCAGATCAAACAGGATTTATTCAAGGCCGACACTGTTACTCAAATCGAAGAAAACTATTCAATGTTGTCCACTTGGACCGGTCAAAATGCCCAGAAGTCGTGATTTCTCTTGATGCTGAGAAGGCCTTTGACCAGGTCAAGTGGAAATATCCAAAAATTTGGATTTAAAGACGAATACATTGCCTGGATCAAATTGCTTTATTCCTCTCCCCTTGTAGCCGTAACCTCTAATAACACTCAGTCTGATTACTTTCCCCTTGGAAGGGGGACAAGACAAGGGTGCCCACTCTCCCCCCTATTGTTTGCATTAGCAATTGTGCCTCTAGCAATAGCACTGTGACACTGTAAGGACTTTAAAGGCATACACCGAGGTGGGCTAGAGTTTAAAGTTTCTCTCTATGCTGATGATCTGCTTCTGTATGTCTCTGATCCAGCTTTATCACTCCCCTGCATTCTAGACATCCTGAATCAATTTGGAAAAATCTCAGGGTATAAGATAAATTTGCAAAAAAGTGAACTCTTCCCTTTAAACGCTGAAGCAGATGCACCTCCTTCTAGCCTTTTCCCCTTTAAAAGGGTCCAAGATGATTTTAAACACTTTGGAATTGAGGTCACTCGCTCCTTTCCAGCTACTTTTACAAAAAACTTCACTGCTCTTTTTAATATGTGTAAACAGGATATGAATCGCTGGTCCTCTTTACCATTATCATTAACAGGGCGCATTAACCTAATTAAAATTATAGTATTCCCAAAGTTTTTATATCTCTTCCAAAACATCCCCATCCTAATTCAAAAATCCTTTTTTAAAACCCTTGATAAAAGTATCATCTCGTTCATATGGGGGAATAAGTCTAGCTGAATCAGCAAAAACCATCTCCAAAGGCCAAAGCGCTCAGGAGGCCTGGCTTTGTGTAATTTCCTTTTTTATTATTGGGCATGCAATATTCAGAAAATAATTCACTGGTTTGAAGACAAACCAATTGCAGGAAAGGCAGACTGGGTACGATTAGAGTTCTCAGCATGCCAACACCATTTGGGCTCAGTGGTTGGTGCAGCCTTTCCCCTTCTTAGCAATAACCTGAGTTAAAACATAATAGTCAATCACTCAATAAGAATATGGGCTCAGTTTAGAAGGCATTTTGGGCTGCAAGGCACTTCTATCCTCTGCCCTATTAAGTCAAATCACATGCTCATTCCCTCCTGTACAGACCCTGCATTTACTTTATGGTTTAACAAAGGGATTAGATCAATCCATAATCTATACATATAAGACATATTTGCGTCTTTTCCTCAATTATCCAAAGTCTATGACTTACCTAAGAACCACTTCTTTCGTTATTTACAGATCAGGGATTTTGTACCAAAGACATAAATATAACTCATTTCCAAACAAACCCATAAAATCACATGTCGACCATATCCTGGACTTGAATTCCGACCATAGAGGATTGACATCCCATACTTATGAGTTCTTTAACAACATCGATTCACATTCCATGGAAAATTTAAAACTGGCCTGGAACTCTGATCTTGGAATAGCTTTAAGAGATGACCATTGGGACTCTATTTTAGATTTGATACACACATCGTCTACGTCTGCTAAACATGGCTTAATACAATTAAAAGTTGTACACAGAGTACATTTTACTAATGCTAGATTGGCAAGGTTTTATCCCAACATTGAGCCTTTATGCCCTCGATGTAGAGGCCAGCCGGCAGATTTAATGCACATGTTTTGGCTGTGTCCGAATCTCTCCACCTTTTGAATAAGAATTTTCAAAGCCTTTAGTGAGATGTTTGAAATCCAGTTTGACCCTGACCCAATCTGTGCTCTCTTTGGTTTAATATCACAGCAATCTCGTGCTCTCTTACCAAATAAAGCCCATGTGATAATAGCTTTCACCGCATTGCTTGCAAGGCGTTTGATCCTCTTAAAATGGAAACAACACACTCCTCCATCATTTTCTCATTGGGTCAAAGATGTTATGCATTTCTTAACTTTAGAGAAAATTAAATACACACTAAAAGGGTCATCTAGAACCTTTGCTAAGATATGGAAGCCCTTTCTGTGTTTCTATGACTCTCTACCCCTTGAAAGAGTTAGGGTAGAAGCCATAAATGTCCTATTACAGTAATGAGCATTTTCCCCCTTCCGTCTTTTTCTGTTTTGTTGTTGTTGATTTGTTTTGTTTTTTATGTTTGTTTTTTTTCCTTTCCCCCTTCATCTTTCCTTCCTTTTGTTTGAATAATTAATACAATTATTTGATAACCTTATGTTTTCCCTTCTTTACCTAAATGTATTCTGTAACCTGTGATCCTATGAGTGGGTGGGTGGGTTGGTAGTGATGGGAATGGGGTTTTCAATTTGTTAATACATGTGATGAATAATACTTTGTATCTGGGGATGAGTAGCCGATTTGACGTTACACATGTTTTGTAATTCTTGTGGGATAAAACATTTGAAAATCAATAAAATATATTTACAAAAAAAAGAAGCTTTATAGAAATCAAGAAAGAGAATAAAGCCATCATCATCAATATAATCACTATATTCAAGTAGGTCTAGGACTAGTTGCACATTATTATGTATTGATCTACCTCATGAATCCTGACTGAGTGTCACTTATTATTTGAGAAAGTCTTTCTTTGAAACGATTTAAAAATATGTGTGTGAGCAGCTTGTAATCAGTGTTGAGGAGCGTTATTGGTCGCCAATTTTTTTTATATTTACCTGGTTTTGGAATAAGGACTATTACACCTTGCCTCATAGTCTGTGGAAGTGATAAAATTCCAATGGTTTCTTTTAGTGTTTCAAATAAAAGTACTTTGATATGTTCCCAAAAATGTTAATAAGAATTTGCCGTAAGGCCATCTGGGCCAGGAAAGCGGTCAGGAGTCAGGCAATGCATTGCTCTCTCTAGCTCCTCATATGAGATCTGTGGCTCGCAGTCATTTCTGAAATCTTCTTTTATTTGAGGAATGACAAGTTCGATTTTGTCAAAAAGGATTTCTCCTGTATCAGGTGAAAATTTAGAAGAATATGGATTACTGAAAAAGGAATATGTTTCATTGGCTATCCTCTTTGGGGCAGAGCATTAATTGTTATTGATGATCAATGTTCCCATATCATTATTTTTTGGCGGGTTTCTCTCATCTGCAAAAATAAGAATTTCTCTTTCCTTCCTCAATCCATTTTGCTTTAGGTCTAATGAAAGCCCCCTTTGCTTTCACTATGTAAATATCATCCAGTTTGGTATGTACTGTAAGTAATTTCCTTTTGTCAGCATCAGTAATTGTGTGTTTACTGTAGCCATCAATTGGGCCTCTTCTAACTGGACGGAATGTTTCAGTTGTTCACTAAAGGATATGAAAAGTTTCTTACTTTAAATTTCAAAAATTCCCATTTGGAGGTGTAAGAGTAAAGGCTGTTATCTTTAGAAATGTGAGTAATAATATTTTTAGCCCCCTGATGGTAGACCTCAGAGTGTAACAAGCTGGCATTAAACTTCCAATTAATAGGTTTCAAAGTTAAACTAATAAAACAGTGGTCTGATAAGGGAGCGGTAGATATAAAACAGTTAGCAACAAATTCTTTTATACAATCGGAAATGAACCAAAAATCAATCCTAGATTTACTTGAGCCATCTGGCTTAAACCAAGAAAATTCTTTTAAATCGGGGTTCATAAAGCGCCATGGGTCAAGTAGATTGTGGCTACTGCAAAAATTAATCAAATGAGGATTATGTTGATGGCTATGATACTTTGTGGGACAGTGGTCCAACCACTCATTATGCACCATATTGAACTCCCCTCCTAACATAATACACTGCTCAAAAAAATAAAGGGAACACATAAGCAATGCAATGTAGCTCCAAGTCAATCACACTTTTGAGATATCAACCTGTCCAGTTAGGGAGCAACACTGATTTGTGACTCAATTTCACCTGTTGGTAAATTGTCTAATTTCCACCTGGTGGAAATTAGAAAATTTGCAAGACAACCCCTATAACAGGAATGGATTTGCAGGTGGTGGCCACAGACCATTTGCCTGTCCTCATCTTTTCTGGCCGATCTTTGGTTAGTTTTTCATTTTGCTAGTGCCCTCACCACTAGAGGTGGCATGAGGCGGTATCTGCAACCTACAGAAGTTGCTCAGGTAGTGCAGCTCATCCAGGATGGCACATCAATGCGTGCTGTGGCAAGAAGATTTGATGTGTCTCCCAGCACAGTGTCCAGAGCATGGAGGAGGTACCAGGAGACAGGCCAGTACACCAGGAGACGTGGAGGGGGCCGCAGGAGGACAACAACCCCGCAGCAGGACCGCTATCTGGTCCTTTGTGCAAGGAGGAACAGGAGGAGCACTGCTGGAGCCCTACAAAACGACCTTCAACAGGCCACTAATGTGCAGGTTTCTGCTCAAACAGTGAGAAACAGAATGCATGAGGATGGTATGAGGGCCCGACGTCCACAATTGGGGCCTGTGCTCACAGCCCAACACCGTGCAGCCCGACTGACCTTTGCCAGAGAACATCTTGGTTGGCAGATTCGCCATTGGTGCCCTGTGCTCTTCACAGATGAGAGCAGGTTCACACTGAACACATGTGACAGACGTGAGAGAGTCTGGAGACGCTGTGGAGAACGTTCTGCTGCCTGCAACATCCTCCAGCATGACCGGTTTGGCGGTGGGTCAGTGATGGTCTGGGGAGGCATATCCTTGGAGGGCCGCACAGACCTCTACGTGCTAGCCAGAGGTACCATGACTGCCATTAGGTACCGGGATGAGATCCTCAGACCCATTGTCAGACCATATGCTGGTGCAGTGGGCCCTGGGTTCCTGCTCATGCATGACAATGCTCGTCCTCATGTGGCCAGAGTGCGTCAGCAGTTCCTGTATGTCGAGGGCATTGATGCTATGGACTGGCCTGCACGTTCCCCAGACCTGAATCCAATCGAGCACCTCTGGGACATCATGTCTCGTACCATCCGCCAACACGATGTCGCACCACAGACTGTCCAGGAGTTGACCGATGCCCTGATCCAGGTCTGGGAGAAGATCCCTCAGGAGACCATCCGTCGTCTCATCAGGAGCATGCCCAGACGTTGTAGGGAGTGCATACAGGCACGTGGAGGCCACACACACTACTGAGCCTCATTTTGAATCGTCTTGAAGAATTTCCACAGAAGTTGGATCAGCCTATGTTCTCATTTTCCACTTTGATTTTGAGTATGATTCTGAATCCAGACCTTAATGGGCTAATGATTTTGATTTCCATTGATCATTCTTAGGTTATTTGGCTCTAAACACATTCCTCTGTCTAATAAATAAAGATTTTCAGCTGAAATATTTCATTCATCGAGGTCTGTATTGTGTTTTTAGGTGTTCCCTTTATTTTTTTGAGCAGTATATTATCAGTTGGGTATCTCAGTTTCAGATCCTTAATAATATTATTGATTTCAGAAAGGGAGTTCTTATTCTGGTTTATATTATTGTATCCATACATATTCCCCAAAATAAAAAAGGACTGCTCAACTGACAAAACACATAGGATCCAGAAGTTGTTCAATAGGATAGCAGTACCTGCAGAGTGACTGGTTCATGACAAAATAAAATCTTATCCCCCCATTGGTTGGTCCAGAACTTTTCATCAGTTTCATTAGAAGGAGTCTCTTGTGGCAGAACACAGTGCGGTTTCTTGCTTTCACGGACAAGAGAAATTGCCTTTCGTTTAATACTATCTCTGGGACCCCTTGCATTAAGTGAAATGAAACAAAAGTCTGAATTAAAAGAGAACATCAAAGAACGACTTACAACTTTTTTTTTAAGCAATATACGTATTTATTGAATTTTGTTTGCAAATTACATCAAACAAGTAATAGCGCAGTGCAGCAAACATTTTCACCCTATCCCCCCCCCATAACCCTGTCCCTATAACAAGTAATACAATTCAAAGCAGGGTTAAAGAAGATAATAAAGATAAAAATTCAATTAATAAAAATAATAAAATAAAATAATAATAACAATAATTTCTTTCACAGACTGATTAGAGGGTGTGGTTTTTTTTCCAGTTGCTTTTACGCATATAAACAGTCAGATAGAGTTGTTCTACTCCCCCAGAGCTTGTTCTTGATTAAGCAAGTTACCAACATTAGTATTACGTCTTAGGAAGTACAGAAACAATCCCCAGATTTTATCAAAAACACTTTGTTTACGTCTAACAATATACATTATCTTTTCCATTGACATGTTTGAGGCCATTTCTTTAACCCACATACCAATTCTTGGTCCATCAACACTTTTCCAATTAAGAGCAATTACACGTTTTGCTTGTAATATACACATATCTATAAATCTGAACTCATTGCTAGCTAAATGTGGGACGGTAGGATATAAACCAAGAATAAAAAGCTTTGGACTCAATGGTAATTTCTTTGACAAAATTTGATCAATCATATCAACAACATCTTGCCAGAAGGCTTTCACTTCCCCACATTCCCATATACAGTGAAACAGCGTCCCCCTTGCCTAACTACACTTAATACAGGTATCAGGAATATTGTCATTAAACTTGTGCAATTTAACAGGAGTTATATATGTACGCATCAGCCATTTATACTGTAGAAGCTTTAGGTTGCTGCTAACTGTCTGTCTCTGGGCCTCTTTACATGCCTCACTCCATTCTTCTAAAGATATTTCCTCCTCTATATCTCCCTCCCATAATCTCAGTTTTGTCTCTGATGATTCATCAGATCCAGATACAAATAAGTCATACATAGTTGAAATTAAACCTTTATCATAACAGTGTTTTGTGACTGCAACTTCTAATATAGAAATAGTAGGAATGTCTAATGAATGGCTTTGACAGGATGATATAAAACTCCTTAGCTGAAGATATTTGAGAAAATGATTCCTTGGAATGTCATACTTGGTAGATATTTCCTCAAAGGACATGAATACTTCATCCTCCTCCCTGTACATGTCTTGCACTTTCCTTAACCCCTTTTCAGCCCATAATTTAAATCCCCTATCATTTTGCCCTGGTTTGAAATTGGCATTACCCCAAATAGGACTGAAGCGTGACCGGGACATATTTATATTCAAATACTTACAAGCATCGAACCAAACATCAGTCATATTCAATATTATAGGGTTGTCTGTATTTTTCTTCAGATATTTACGGTCTGCTGAATACAAATACAGGTGCAATGGTAAGCCTGGTTTAACAGAGCAGGCTTCCAGATCAATCCAAGCTGGGGGACTTCCAGATGAGAAGTAAAACATAATCGACCTTAATTGTGCTGCCCAGTAATACCATTGGATATTTGGACATTTCAGGCCTCCTCGATCATATGGTAGATAAAGTAAAGATAGACGTAATCTAGGACGTTTATTTTGCCAAATAAAGTTGCTAAACAGTTTCTTGATTTTCGTGAACAAAGATGAAGGAGGGGGTAGGGGGATATTCTGGAACAAATAAAGAAATTTGGGAAGTATATTCATCTTTAGGATATTAATCCTGCCGATCATTGAAATAGGTAAGGATGTCCAACGCTCTATCGAAGCAATACTAGCGTCCAGGATGGGCTCATAATTTGACTGAGCAATCTTATTCACCTCAGGGACAATTTTTATTCCCAGATATGTAAATGTGTCTGTTGGGTTGAAGGTAGAAGCATAAACAAGACCATTCTTCCTCTCTGTTTCATTCAGTAACATTATAGATGATTTGGAGTAATTAACTTTATAACCAGATATTTTCCCAAATGATTCAATAAGGTTTAGGAGCGCTGGGATAGATCTATGCAGATTTTTAAGCATTAATATCACATCATCGGCGAAGAGTGCTACCCTGTGCTCCAGATGTCCCTCTCGAATTCCATAAATATCGCTGTGTGTCCTCACCGCTATAGCAAATGGTTCTGTCGCTAGGATAAAAAGTAAAGGCCATGAAGGGCTCCCTTGAGGGCAACTTCTACAAATGTTAAAAGGTTTAGAAACCTTACTATTCATCAAAACTTCTGCAGTAAGCCCTGTACAAAGCAATCTTACCCATTTGATAAATGTATCCCCAAGGCCAAATCGTGTTAACACTTCAAACAGATAAGGCCATTCAACACGGTCGAAGGCCTTCTCTGCATCAAGTGAAAGTAAGGCCGTGTCAGGCGCCTCCCTCTGACTGTATAAAATATTGAGCACTCGTCTAACGTTATGAAAACCCTGTCTCCCTTGAATGAATCCGTTCTGGTCTTCCCCCACTACTCTAGGTAGAAGATCCTCCAATCTTCTTGCAAGAATTTTACAGAGTATTTTTGTATCAGAATTTAGGAGACTAATTGGACGCATATTTTCAAATTCTGTATTTGGTTTCCCCGGTTTTGGGAGTAAAGTGATTAGGGCGCCCCTCATAGATGTAGGGAGAAGACCATTCTCAAAGGATTCCTGAAACATCTCCAAGAGGGGTGGTATTAATTTGGTTTGAAATGTTTTATAAATGTCTATAGGGATGCCATCTGGACCCGCTGATTTTCCAGCCTGCATACACCCAATTGCTTCTGCAATTTCCAATGCAGTTACATCTTGATCTAATACTCTACATTCCTCTTCCGAAATTTATGGAATATTAAGATTGTCTAGGAATTGTGTTTGCGTGTCCAGATTAGGAGAGCACTCAGAGCTGTATAATTTCCCGTAGAAGTCTCTAAAGGCTTCATTAATCTCTGTCGGGTCCACTATAGTTCTACCACTTGGGACTTCAATACAATTAATAGACCTTTCTGTTTGTTGTTGTTTAATGCGCCATGCTAGAAGTTTTCCGGGCTTTTCCCCCTGATCATAGTAGGACTGTTTGAGTCTCATTAAATCAGCAGCCGCTTTATTAGCTGCCAGTTCATTGTACTGTGCTCTAAGCAGTAGCAGTCTTGTATGAACATCTGTAGGTATATTTCTATTATTATATATTTCTGTTTCCAGTTTTTTAATTTCCTCATCTAATGTCTTCATTTCAAGTCGTGTAGCCTTTTTCTTGGAACTAGTGAAGGAAATGATTTGGCCCCTGATAAAGGCTTTGAAAGCCTCCCACCTTGTGCTAGCAGAAGTCTGGGACTTGTTACATTCAAAATACAGGTCAATCTGCTTATCTAAGAAATCTATGAATGTAGGATCCGCAAGCCACCCGGGTTGAAAACGTCATCTCGGGGGGTCGCACACTAAGTTATTATCTTCATAGGTCAAGGATACTGCAGCGTGGTCAGACAGAACTATACTACTATAATGACATTCATCTATTTTGGAGACAAGTAGCGCTGAAACCAAAAAGTAGTCTATGCGTGAGTGAGTTCTATGAGTACCGGAATAGCAGGAATATTCTACTGCGTTCGGTTTACCATGCCTCCAAACATCAAACAAATTTAATTCCTTCATAAAATGGTGTATCGTCTTTCTGGACTTACTGTGGGTATCATCTAAACCAGTTGACCTGTCTTTTGAAGGCTCTAACATACAGTTAAAGTCACCAGCTATTATGTATTTCCCAGGATGATTTGAAGCAGTCAAAAACAGACTATTATAGAATTTAGAGTCATCTTCATTGGGGCCGTAAACATTTATCAAAGTTAAGGTTTCAGATAATAACCTACCCTGGACTATAATATACCTCCCTGCAGGGTCCTTAACTACATGATGTACCCGTAATGGAACCGATGTATGAATTAGTATCATAACCCCTCTAGCATGAGTGGTGTAAGGAGCAGACAACACTTGACTCTGCCATCGTCTTGCTATTTTGGGAACGTCCTCATCCACCATGTGTGTTTCTTGTAAAAAAACGATTTTTGATTTCAAGGATTTTATCCTGCTCATTACCTGCTTCACCTTTGTGAGTTTGATCAAACTCCTACAATTCCACCAAGTAAATTTTACCTTGCAACTCTCTGACATTGATTCCGGTATGTTATATTAGGAACCGTAGTGAAGAAGTACTTTGACAAACCACACCCACTGATGAAAGAATAAATAATAAAATGAAACCACAACAACCCACCCTCAACCCCATACGAACCTGAAGTCCAGGCACTCTGGACATCCCCTCCCATCCCACGTTTAACTACCGCTAAAACGAGTTTCTCTACCTTTTCTTTTCTTCTCGCGCCAGCTCGCTATCTTACTTTTTCTAAATACTAATCACACATAACATCAGTAATGAACTGTGCAACGCCAACAACATGTAGGCATATATAAAATTAACCATCCGAACACATACTCAAACCTGGAACCCGTGCATGCAGACTGGAAGACGAGGAGAGGGAAAAGTCTGTAGCCTGGTCACAAGAGTCCGCGATGCATTGGGCCTTCCTTCCTCCGACAGGCGCATAAACCGATGATGACTCTGTCCCTTAGGCCTAGGCCTACTTGGATGTGCCCACGTCATTTCGGCTGGTGCTTGGACATTGTCTCTCATTCAGGGTTAAGTGCATTCCACAAAAGCTGAATAGTCTAGCTATAAACCAGACTCCGTCCTGTCCAGGAAGAAAAATAAAGCCTAAACAAAAACAAAATGGCGACAGCCCGAACACGTAGCTACATCTTTCGTGTAAATGGACATAAAATAAAATAAAGTGAGCTTAATAGCCTACTGCATCAGTCCTTATCCGAGGGATTGAATAAACCTCTCCACTTCTGCTGGGGTTTGAAAGGTGTGGGGTCTCTCGTCGTGTGTTACCAGGAGCCAGGCTGGAAAGAGGATGCTGTGCTTGTGGATCCCCCTGTCTCTCAGCTTCTCCCGGACCTGGTCGTAGTCGCGCTGCATCTTGTGCACCCCAGCAGAGAGGTCGATGTGAAAACGGACCGGCGTGTTCTTGTAAAGGACCTGTCCCTTGGTTTTGGCTGCCTTTAGTACTCGCTCCCTGTCCTTAAAGTTCATGAACCTCATGATCAATGTCCTTGGACGACCCGTGCGAGAGTCTACCGGAGCGCCGATTCTATGAGCCCGCTCCACTACCAAGCCCTCCCGCGGATCCATGTTCAGAGCCTCCGGCAACCACTTCTCCAAACATGCAGGCGCATCCTGGCCCTCTTCTTTCTCCGGTAGGCCCACCAACCTTACGTTATGTCGCCGACTCCTGCATTCCAAGTCCTCCACTTTGTCAGTAAGGCTTTTGACGGTGCTTTCCAGCGTGCTAACTCGGGGTGTTAGCTTCTTAACGTCGTCCTCCACGTCAGAAATCCGTTGTTCGGCCTGTTCCATGCGACCCATGCATTCCTGTATTTGTTTCTTTACATCCGCAATTGTCGCTTGCACGCCATAAATTTTCTTGTAAAGTCCACTTTTCAAAGACTGTATGGCTTTCATGATATCTAGGTTGCTATTCTTATCTGTGTCTAACATCTCGTCATCTTCTTCCTCGTGGTCGTCTCCTTCGTTAGCCATATTTTCAACCTGCATGGCGTCGCTAACCTTCTCGGCCTCTTCCTCGTGTCGCGATTTCCTTTTCTCCTTCTCCTTTTCTCTCTTTGCCTTTTCTTTCGGGTTTTTCCCTGACATTTTAGTTCTGGGTACTCTTATACACGTATTGCGTGACTTTAGACAAGATTCGGATTAGTATTGTAGGATTAATTTACACGGTAGCTGCAGAGCTTGAGATGTGCGACCCCCTAGTCCCTCGCCATAACCGGAAGTCGACTTACAACTTAAAGTAGTAACAGACTAGCAGGAAAATGGCTGCTTTGGAAAAGAAATTTAGGGCAATGTCCCTTTTTAAACATTCAACTGAAATGTACCTCTTAAATATGAAAAAAAGTTTCAAGCATTGGGTCAATAAAGTGACTTGAGTCATGAATTTGAGTGACAAGGTGATTAGGGGACCTCAATTCGTTTACCATTTATGTGGCCAGCCGGTCCTCTGAAGTCTGCTCGCTGACCTGCTTCTCTGGCTTGCTTGATTCGTGGCCACATTGCCGCTCTCGCCTCCCTGTCCGCCGGCAGGATGTGCTCTGCAAAACTTCACTTCAACTCCTTGCACACTGCAGAGCCCTTAGTCAGACGCCAGAACTCATCTCGGAAATGCCTCATGGTGGACTGTATGACGACATGGCGATGCCTGCCTCCCTCCTTTTTACCCAGTGATCTTGGAGTGATCTTGATCAGAATCTGTGCCACCTTCTCGCTCGTATTTTCCTTTTCTTGGTCCTTCAGCCCGCGTGGCTTCAAATTCCAGCGGCGTTAAAACGCTCAATCTCCAGGACTCTCACTTAGATTGGCATTTTCTTTCTCGATTTTTTTAAACTCTTTTTCCAGAGTAAATGTTTTAGATTTACAGTCTTTTATTTCTGTGGCATTAAACTCCACACTTGGTCAATTCTGCAATCACGGCCGTGTTGTTTTTCCATTTGCACGCTCAGCTCTTGTAGCATAACAGAAAGATTGTTCACAGCGGCAAGTACGGTGGCATTAGGCACCACCTTTTCACCTCTCGTTTTCATGAGTGGGCACTTGGGCATAGTGAAGCTGAAACAGCGATTTGGGGTGGTGGCCAGGCGTCGACCATGATATTGAAGCGCTGGTCAGGGATTGCGCTGCATGCCTCAGTGGCAAAACTGGACCGCCAGCCACACCGCCCTTACAAACTGCCAGCCCATCCCTGGGACCATGTCCAGTTGGACATCTGTGGCGAAGTACATAGGCGAGGGATCCCTCATCATCAGTGGTTCTTGGTGGTGCTGTACGACCTCCATTCAAAGTGGCTGGAGTGTTACGTATCACGAATGAAGACCAGAGGCCAGTAGCGAAACCCAAAGGACAGACAAACACAGAGCACCGAGAAAGCCAGAAGGCAATTTTAATGCAGGAAGATAAACACTGCTACAGGGATGATAACTGGGGAATCTCAGGTGGGGGTTGTTGTGACTATATGCGTGTGCCTGGATACCAAAGTCCGAACCTGTAGAGCGAGGGGGGGGGTGTCCGAGGAAGCCCGGGTCCGAGATCCAGGAAGTCAAGTCCAAAGGGAGGGGTCCAGGGAGAGAGACGCGGAGGGCGATCGCTGGAGAGGTCCGGGGAAAACGTGAAGGTCAGTGGGGACGAGGAGTGAGGGAGACGTGGAAGGAGGGTCTTGAGGGAAAACAAAAACAGCGAGACAAAACACAAAAAAAAAAAAACAGGAACACAGGAGTTAGATACTGAGGAACAAAACAGCAACGTGGGAATAGGCACGAGAAAAGGGTAAGCAGGAAAATCACTGGAATAGGCTTGTCAGAGCTTTACTGCAGGGTTCAGTACGTCGAAGCACAGACAGGCGTTCTGGGAGGCTTCTTGTAGAGGGCTGCCTGATTGCCGCAGGTTTGCCTGATAGATGATGGCAAACACCTGGTGCAGCGCAGCGCTCGTCTCATCAGAGCGCAAACCGAGCAAACCGAGGAGTGCGGGGTCGGCCAGGTAGTATCGGGGCACCCAGCTGCCATCCTCAGGCCCATAACCGACCCAGTCCACCAGGTACTGGTAACCCTGGCCTTCGCGGCGAACGGCGAGCAGTCGGTTGACGTCCCAGACAATCGCCACCGTGGAGGACCCTGGGAGGCGGAGGAGCTTGGACAGGGGGCTGGAGGCTACTGGTTTGAGGTGAAACACAGGATGGATCTTAAGTGAGGCAGGGAGGAGGAGATATACCGCGGAGGGGTTGATGATACGGTCAATGGTGTAGGGACCGACGTAGGGAGGGGCCAGCTTCCGGGAGAGTGTCGGGAAGGGGAGGTCCTGGGCCAGTAGCCACACCCTCTGGCCAGGACGATAGGCCGGGGCTGGCACTCTCCGCCGGTTTGCTCCGTGTCGGGACCGCTTTGTGGCCCGCAACATAGCGGCCCGGGCAGTCTTTCAGATGTGACGGCACCGGCAGAGATGGGCCCTGGTGGACGGGACCGCCACCTCCATCTCCTGACAGGGAAACAGAGGGGGTTGGTAACTGAGGGAGCACTCAAAGGGGGACAAACCGGTAGCAAAGTTCTCCATGCTGTTCAGGGAATACTCCACCTAGGGTAGATGCTTGCTCCAGGAGGCAGGGTTGCTGGTGGTGACACAACGCAAGGCCGCCTCCAGGAGTGAGGTTGGCCTGCTCCATCTGCCCATTGATCTGGGGGTGGTATCCGGAGGAGAGACTGACCGTGGCCCCAATCCCCTTACAGAAGGCCTGCCACACCTTAGAAGTGAACTGGGGACCATGGTCGGAGACTATGTCCTGAGGGATCCCATGGAGACAGATAACATGGGAGACGTGGAGGTCCGCCGTCTCTGCCGCAGAGGGGAGCTTGGGAAGGGCGACAAAATGGACAGCCTTAGAGAACCGGCCAACAATGGTCAAGTATCCCCTTGGGATACGGGGAGGCCAGTCACGAAGTCCAAGGCAATGTGTGACCAAGGTCGACAGGGAGAGGGCGCAGGAGACCCGCCGGCGGGCGATGGGTAGCCTTACTGCGGGCACATGTGGGGCAGGCGGCCAAGAACTCTTTCGTGTCCGCCTCCATAGTGGGCCACCAGAAGCGTCTGCGGATGAGGGCCACCATCCAGTGGACGCCGGGATGACTGGCAAACAGGCTGGAGTGCCCCCACTCCAGCACCTGGGACTGGACGGTGGACAGCACAAATAGGCGATTCCGGGGTCCATTGCCTGGGTCGGGCTGGGCACGCTGAGCTCTTCTCACCACCGATTCAATAGCCGAGGTGACAGCACCCACCACCCAGGCTGGGGGAAGGATGGTGTCAGGGGTGTCCGGTGCGTCAGGGGACCCCTCTGGAAACAGGCGGGAGAGAGTGTCTGCCCCGACGTTCTTGGAACCTGGACGGTAGGTGAGGGTGAAGTCGAACTGGCTGAAAGAGAGAGCCCAGCATGCCTGGTTAAGCCTCTTCGCCGTTCGCATGTAGGTCAGATTCTTGTGGTCTGACCACACAACAAATGGCTGCTTCGCTCCCTCTAACCAGTGTCTCCACTCCTCCAGGGCGTCATGGACCACCAGCAACTCCCTGTTGCCGATGTCATAATTCCTCTCTGCTGGGCTGAAACGCCGGGAGAGGAAGGCACACTGGTGGACTTTCTGGTCCTCCTCTGACCGCTGGGAGAGGACGGCTCCGATGCCCGTGTCCGACGCGTCCACCTCCATGATGAACTGCTTGGACGGGTCAGAGTGAGTGAGCACCGGAGCTGTCGTAAACAGTCCCTTCAAGGCCGAGAAAGCGGCCTCCGCCTCCGGGGTCCAAGAGAGGGGCGGAGGGTCAAGGTTAGTGCCATGAGGGGGGCGGCCACTCGGCTGAACCCCCTGATGAGGCGAACCCGAGGAAGCGCCAGAGTTGTGCCCTGTCAGTAGGCCGCGCCCACAACTCCACTGCTTGGATCTTCCTGGGGTTGGTGCGGGTTTGCCCCTTCTCCACAATGTGGCCGAGAAATTCCACGGAGGCGGAGTGGAACACGCGCACTTTTTGTCCTTCACGAACAGCCTGTTCTCCAGCAGCCATTGGAGGACCAGGCGGACGTGCTGGTGGTATTCCTCCTCTGTCCTGGAGAACACGAGGATGTTGTCCAGGTATACCACCACAAACATGTTTAGCATGTCCCGCAACATGTCGTTGACCAGCGCTTGGAAGACGGCCAGGGCATTGGTGAGACCAAAGGGCATGATGAAGTACTCGAAATGCCCTAGGTGCGTGTTGAAGGCCATCTTCCATTCGTCACTCTCCCGAATACGCACCAAATGGTACACACCCGTAGGTCCAATTTAGTGAACACCGTGGCGTGAGTGAGTGGCTCGAAAGTGGAACTCATAAGGGGAAGTGGATACTTATTTTTAACAGTGATGTCATTTAACTGACGATAATCTATATAGGGCCTCAGGCTGCCATCCTTCTTCGCCACAAAAAAGAAGCCCACTGCAACCGGGGACAACGAGGGCCTTATGATTCCTGAGGCCAGGGACTCTGATATAATTGTGCATAGACTCCTTCTCCGGGACAGAGAGGTTATACAGCCGACTGGCGGGAAGGGCGGCCCCGGGAAGGAGGTCTATGGCGCAATCATAGGGACAGTGAGGGGGACGTGAAAGAGCACTGTCTTTGCTAAACACGGAAGCTAAATCGTGATGGACAGAGGGTACACCAGTGAGATCCGGGGGAGAGAGCACGGGGCTGGGGCCACTGCTTGGAGAGAGAGTGGAGCGGAGGCAGTTGGCACGACACGCAACGCTCCAACATAATATCCGCCTAGTGGACCATGAGATGTGGGGATCGTGCCTCTCCAACCATGGTCTACCTAACACTAGGGGCGCTGCCGGGACGTGCAAGACCAAAAAACGCGCAGTCTATGTGATTACCCGAAAGAGTGAGCGTGAGAGAAGCTGTGCTGTGCGTAATCCTACCGAGTGAACGACCGTCTAAGGCTTGGGCTGTGAGGGGAGTGTCAAGGGGGACGAGTGGAATGCCGGCTTGTCTGGCCAGTGAGATGTCAATCAAAGACTCGTCTGCCCCCGAATCTAACAGTGCGCTGGACACCCCCCACTAGTGAGTCTGGTCTTTGTGGGTGAGTCGGGCAGGCTCGGATGTAATGGCCCGACTTCCCACAGTAGAGGCAGAGTCAGTCATGCATCCTCTGCTCCTCTGCTCCTCCAGTGGAAGCCGTGACCGACTCAACTGCATAGGCTCCTCCTCCAATTTGGGTGCATATGATGCCGGGGGTAGCATGGGGTACTGAGAGGGGAGCTGATGGTAGTTTAGGGGGGGGTAGGTCTATAGGAGACTCCGGCGCGTTGAACACGCTCCAGACGCCGCTCCCGCAACCATTCATTCATCCGGAGAGCGAGATTGATGAGCTCGTTGAAGGAAGAGGGCCGGTCTCTAACAATGAGATCCTTGATGGAATCACTGAGCCCCCTCCTGTATGCGCGCTGAAGCGCTGTGTTGTCCCACCCACTGTTAGCCACCAGTATCCTAACATCCAGGGTGTAGTCTGCCACTGACCTAGCTCCCTCCTGGATAGAATGGAGGCGGCCAGCTGCGTCCTCCCCGTCCGCCGGGTGGTCAAACACTAAACAAAATTCGCGGCAGAAGGCATCATAGTTGGTGGAGAGCGGTTCGTGATGGTCAACCGCCGCCATTGCCCAACTGAGGGCTCTGCCTGTCAACAGGGCTAACTTAGCCTCCTCCGTCCTATACCTGGCTGGCTGGTGTTTGAACAGGAGCTCACACGGACCGAGAAAGCCTCTGCACTGCTCGAACTCCCCACCGAAGGCTTAAGGACAGGGGAGGTTAGGCTCAACACGGGGATTATGATACAGTTGACCGGAGGGAGGCTCAGAGGGACTAGGATCAGAGCAGGATGATCGCTGATCTTGGACACTGCCACAATCAGAGCAGCGATCTGCACGGAAAGTGAAGCAAGGGTGCTCGCCGAGGTACGCGAGTTAGCCTGGAGCCCGCTGATTTCTCCAGTGATCCGGGAGAAGGCAGTGCTAAGCTCAGAATGGAGTTGGGTGAGTTGAGTACCGTGGTCCTTTACCACTACCTCGAGAGCTCTAGGGTTCTGAGGCTTAGGGGCTATAGCTCCCTGAGCGACCGCCTGCCCCTCGGGTTTGCTTTTGGCTCATTCTGGCTTCGACGTTCTGTTACGTATCACGAATGAAGACCAGAGATCAGTGTAGCGAAACCCAAAGGACAGATAGACACAGAGCACCGAGAAAACCTGAAGGCGATTTTAATACAGGAAAATAAACAACACCGCCACAGGGATGATAACAGAGGAATCTCAGGTGGGGGTTGTTGTGACGATGTGCGTGCACCTGGCTACCAAAGTCCGAATCCGTAGAGTCATGGGGGTGTCCGAGGAAGTCCGGGTCCGAGATCCAGGAAGTCAAGTCCGAAGGGAGGGGTCCAGGGAGAGAGACTTGGAGGGAGATAGATCGCTGGAGAGGTCCGGAGAAAACGTGATGGTTGCTGGGGACAAGAAGCAAGGGAGACGCGGGGAGCCGTAGAAGTCGCGGAGGGAGGGTCTTGAAGGAAACAAAAACAGCGAGACAAAACACACACAAAAACCAAAAACAAAACAGGAACACAGGAGTTAGATACTGAGGAACAAAACAACAACGTGGGAATAGGCACGAGAAAAGGGTAAGCAAGAAAATCATTGGTATAGACTGTTCAGAGCTTTAGCAGGGTTCAGTACGTCGAAGCACAGAGAGGCGTTCTGGGAGGCTTCTTGTAGAGGTCTGCCTGATTGCCGCAGGTGTGCCTGATAGATGATGGCAAACACCTGGTGCAGCGCAGCGCTCGTCTTCTCAGAGCGCAAACCGAGCGCTCGGAGGTTTCTGGCACGTCCAAGCTGGGGGAGTGGCTTGAACGTGCCGGGGAGGCAGCTCGGGGCGATGTAACCACAACACGGAGGTTGTTGTGGTGGGGACACTTACCACTAGGGCCAATTATCGATTTCCTTGACAGCTTGTTTGCAAGATGGGGTTTGCCCCTGTCCATTATCACAGACAATGGGCCACAGCTAAATTCTCTTCCTATCTCCGCAGCAGAGGCATTAAGCACCTCTGCACTGCCTACTTTCACCCTCAGGCCAGTGGAGGGGTAGAGCGTTTTAATCGGACTCTTAAGAATGGTATTAGAGCACACCTGTTCCAGGGGTGCTCATTCCAGACTGCCCTAAATCTAACGCTGACGCACTATAGGGCGAGTCAGCATTCTACCACTAACACCTCTCCAGCATCCCTAATGTTGGGACGTGAGATGGAGCTCCCACTGGATAGGCTCAGGGCCCGGGGCATGGCAGCACACAGAGCTCAGCGGGCTAAAGCAAAACAGGCAGTGGCTAGGCACCAGAGGGAGATGAAGCGATGTTTTGATAATGCACGTAGGGCAAAGAAGCCTCGCATTCATGTGTTGGACTGGGTGCGAACCTGTCGGCCCCAGCGAGTCAATAAAATTAGCACAATCTTGTCTCAGCCCCTGCAAGTCACACATAAATTGGGGCCACATTCAGACTGAGTGACGGTTGACGTTGGCACGCCAGTTGCCTCAGGAAAGTGCCTGGACCTTCTCCAGTTTATACACCTGAGTCTCCTCCGCATTCCACCACAGCAACCGGCTGGTCTGAGCCATCGACGGTAGAGCCCGCACCCGACCTTCTACCTGAGCCTCAGGATCCAGAACCAAAACCGGTCGTCAAGGCTGAGGATTGGTCTGTACGGGCTCGCCCTGCCCACCTTATGGACTTTGAAACCTCTTTCCATACCTAGGTCTGTTCCTCTCAGGTGTGTTCGCCTCTGGCCGAATTATGGTAACTGAGTACTGTTCACACCTTTGTTTTAGAGATTTATATTAGGAGGGGGGAAATGTTGTGTATGTGAGTACCATGTTTTGGGTTTTTACGACAGTTGACAGCTTTACGGGGGTGTGCGTGATGAAGTAATAAATGTTATGTTGCATCGAACTACTGTGTGGACCTCCAGTTTTGTTGTCGACTCACTGAATATAACAGATTGTTTCCCCCCTTTTTCTCCCCAATTGTATCTGGCCAATTGCCCCACTCTTCCGATCCGTCCCGATCGCTGCTCCACCCCCTCTGCCGATCCGGGGAGGGCTGCAGACTACCACATGCCTCCTCCGATACACATGGAGTCACCAGCCGCTTCTTTTCACCTGACAGTGAGGAGTTCCCCAGGGGGACGTAGCGCGTGGGAGGATCACACCATTCCCCCCAGTTCCCCCTCCCCCCGAACAGACACCCCGAACCGAGCAGAGGAGGCGCTAGTGCAGTGACCAGGACACCCACCCACATTCGGCTTCCCACTCGCAGACACAGCCAATTGTGTCTGTGGGGACGTCTGACCAAGCCGGAGGTAACACGGGGATTCGAACCGGTGAGCCCTGTGTTGGTAGGCAATGGAATAGACCACCATGCCACCCGTACGCTCTCTCAGAGATCTTCTTAAACTCAGTTTCACCTTGAAGGCATAACCAAAAAAACAAAACAAAACAAAAACCCCACACTTTTAAAATTACCATGTTTGCATATCCGTTTGTAGGATATGCAAAGAACAATATAAAGGGATACTTACATATTGTACCTACACGTGTACCAGAGAACCACCATTGACAGTGTTGACACTTGTTAGTTGTTGGCTCTGTCTGTCTCTTTGTCTGTCAGTGCTGATAGGTGTGCTGGTACACCTAAATCCAACAGATAATGTTATCATCTGCAGCTGTGTTTATCCTGCTATGCTTAAGGGTGGCATGGTGGCCTAGTAGTTAACGCTGTTGCCTCACAGCAAGAAGGTCCTGGGTTCGAACCCCAGGCTGTCCCAGGTCCTTTCTGTGTGGAGTTTGCATGTTCTCCCCGTGTCTGTATGGGTTTGCTCCGGGTGCTCTGGTTTCCTCCCACCATCAAAAAGACATGCATGTTAGGGTTACTACTGCCCATGCCCCTGACCAAGGCAACGGAAAGAAGAACTGGAGTTGGTCCCCGGGCCCTGCAGCTGCCCGCTCTTCCTATACAATAGGATGGGTTACATGCAGAGAACACATTCATTGTAACAATACAATTCGTTGTAAGAATACATGGACAAAATAAAGTGGTTTCTTTCTTCTTTTCTTCTTAACATCACAGAGTACCAAGACCAGCCTGCCACGTTTTTTACCTTTACATGGTTTTTAACCTATAGATGTCAGCAAACTCACCAAAATGGGCTTGTGTTTAGTGACTCTTTAAACGTGTATCCTTCCATATTCCCCTGGAAACCAAAAAGGCCATCAACAAGCCCACTAATGCCTGCAACAAACCACTTCCTGTATTGGTAAGTCAGACTGCCTTTGAATTACCTCAGGTTTTTTTTTTGATGTTGACATTAATATAAATCCCACATCTTGTTTGTGTTTGCAGAGAACTTCCCTCCTCAGATGATGCAGTTCACGTTCTCGCAATAAAAAAAAAACCCCAACAACAAAACAGGAAAAGAACAATGGGCCTCATTCATCAATCGTTTGTATGTACAAATTGGTTCTTACACACCCATGGAATTTTTTAGCCTTGAAGTTTGTCTCAGAGACTAATATAAAACCTGGGTAGCCCCTGAATTTAGACACCAACTGGCTAACACTGATGACTTTTCAAGCCTGGGTGATTGGTTGTTGCAAGAGGTAGACAATAGATGTTACGGGGAAGGAATTACAATAACCATCACGCTTTGCTTCTGACTGTTAGACAATCTTGCGCACTACAAAAATTCCATGGGTGTATAAGAACACATTTGTATGTACGAACGATTGATGAATGAGGCCCAGTCTCATGCACTGTTGCATTATATGCAAATGTCAGGGTTTGTATTTGTTGGGGCCACTTGGCCTCTCCAGACCGGTCGCCTCCTCTTTACGTGTCTATGTACACGCTTCTGCAAGTCACTTATACGTGTCCATATACACGTATTTCGCTCTCGCAAAAACGTGTCCTCTGACACGTACGTATTGTGATGTAGTGTTGGGCCTCTCTCAGTGGCAGTGAACAAAGCATACTCCCCAGAGTCCTGTTAAATCTCTTAGTTCCTCCGTTCCCCATGGGTTGGTATGCCATAGTGTGTGACTTAGAAACTCCTGATAGCCTAAGTAGTTCCACAATGAGCTCAATGTCAAAATTTGCCTCTTGATCTGGATGAATGCACCTGGAAATCCACACACGCAAAAGACGTTATCCCATAACTTCTTAGCAATTTGTTTCGCCGTTTGATTTATGCATGGAAAGGTATGGCCAACTTTGTAAAGTTATCTGTCAGAACAAGAACATCCACTGAACGCTGCTTGCTACCCTCTGCACTCCAAAAGTCCAAACACACTAACTCCATAGGAGCAGAAGTCCTGAGACTTTCAAGCGGAGCTCTGGTGGAAGGATCTGGTGTCTTGGCCAGAATGTACCTCTGACAACACTTGACGTAATCTTTGATCTGATGCTCCATCCTGGGCCAAAAAACCCCCAAAACAAAACATTGTCTGGTCACCTTTTCCACCAGACTTTGGGGTAAAACAAACTGGTGTCTCCTCTGTTTGCTTAAGGTATCATTGGTGACTCTGTAGAGCACTCCACTGAGGACTTTAAGTCTCTACCACTGCTTGATGAGTACCAGGGCCCCTGTGTCCAATCTAACTTTCTCGTGCCTTGAGGGTCTCTTTTGACTCAGAAAGGGCATACCTTTGAGATGCTAGGGTCCAATTCTTGGCTTTGTCAGAGCTCCTCCAGGGAGAGGTAGGTAACAGGTCCTGTCCTGTGCACAAGATGCTGAACGGACTGGACTAGCTGTGTTGCTCAGGACTCTGTGCCTGCATTCCATTGGTCATGAGCATCAAAGAAAGCTTTCACAACTCTGTTGCATTAAAGAAGGAGAGGATGAGACTGAGTTGCAGCACCTTACATTGAGCGCTATATAAAATGCAACTTGATTGATTGATTGACTGATCTCTTTGCGTGGTGATACTGGACCTTTAGACAAAAGACATTTTGCACTCCATTTTCACCAACTTCATCGGATTCGGCAAGCAGACTGTTTTAACACTCTGTGGTGGCTCTATGACCGACTGTCCTGGCGAATGGGGGCCGGTTCAGAATGTCAGCCACTATGTTCTTGCTTCCTGCAATGTGCTTCAGATTGAAAGTGTCAGGAGTGAGCTTGGCGACCCAGCGCTGTTCACAGGCAACAAGTTTGGGCTTGGTCATTATGCATGTGAGTGGGTTGTTGTCCGTCCATACCGCAAAGGAATTGCCCTTCAGCCAATGGGTGAATTTCTTACACACACACTCCATTTCAGTGCTAAAAACTCGAGCTGGTGAGTGGGATACCTTTTCTGGGACCTGCTCAGGGTCTTACTTGTGAAAGCTATGGGCCAAGTTTGACTTTATTTGTAATAATATGGCACCAAGCCCATCCAACGAATCATTGATTGACAGAATTAGTGGATGTGAGACATTGGCATGGGCAAGGACCACACAGTTCAACAGACTCTCTTTCAGACTGATGAAGGCGATGTCACATTCCAGAGTCCAGTCATCGGGCTTGAGTTCCTGTATGTCCCCACGTGTTTACCTTTACTTTCACTCTTCCTCTTCTCTTCTGTCCAGCAGTAAGAGCAAAGAGTGGCTTGGCGATGTAAGAGCAATTAGGGATGAAATGCTGGAAGTAAAATGTCATCCCCAAAAAGGATTTGATCCTCCGTATTGAGGGTGTACACCCATCATCTTCATTGAGATCAGAGTTTGACATCTTGGATATGACTTCGACCTTTGCTGGATCCACAGCTACCCCATTACCATCTATGATATGGTCCAGAAACTTGACCAATGCTTGGATCAGGTGGCACTTCCAATGGCCAGGCTTGAAGCAAGACAAACACAAGTGCTCCTGTCTGCAGTGTGTGAGTGGAGTGTTCTACAGACTTGCAAACCTTGCAGAATTTACTCTGTAACTGGTCAAATGAGTTCTGTCTAAACACTTCTTGGTTCTTTTGAGCGAGTGTATGGTCGAGCAATGAGGGTCTTTATGCAGTTATCGTTAAACTGAGGAGTGCGACACCTCAGCCTGGACAGGAGGCAACACTGAACAGCTGGATGAGGTCAACTCCTCAGATACAGCTGATTGAACACGAGCTGTCACATGTCTCACTGGGCTGGGACGACTTGGTTTGGCGAGTAATTGCTCCTTCAGTTCAATCTGATATCAGTAAACATGCTCCTGTATTTCACTAGCCATCCACTTGTCTGGTGCTTTGAACCGCAACCCTGCAGCAAGGGCGGGATCTGGACAATACTTGACAAATATCATGGTTACCTCTCAACGGGGATCATCAACATGTCGTCCTTGTCTACTCAAGCCCTCCTCAGCTGCATCGGTAGCCTTGTTAAGGCGGATCTAATACTCGACAGGGTTCTCTCCTGCTACAGGCACTGTGCTATAGAAGTCAGCAAGAGGCATACTTGAACATGTCACTTCACTGAAATGGTGGTTCAGTATGTCTGTGAGCTTCAGTGATGGGCTGCTACAGAGTGTTATCTTTACTATGTCTCTAGCCTGACCCCATTAACTTGGACAAAATCTGATACTGCTCTTCCAGTTGTACACTCCTCTTTCTCAAGTATGTGTCCATATGTTTTTCCCACTCATGTACTGAATGTTTGTCTGACCCATCTCCTCTAAAAACAGGAGTCTCTCTCACATCGGACTGCATGGCTAACTTTACACTGGTCAGGTTAAGTGTAGAGTCTGAGTGGCTGCCTTGCACCTGAGTTCTGAACTTGGGCCCCCTTGCCCTCATATGCCTGATTCTCCCTCTTTAGCTGAGCTAATTTAGTCTTTCCCACTTGCTGGGTGATGTGTGTGACGAGATGACTTTAAACCTGGGTCCCTCATGTCTGGAATGGCTGAAAGTGATCAGTGGGTCTATGGGTAGGAGATAGATGACTAGATAGATGGTTGGAGCTAAAGGCCAGTGAGCCTACATTACCTGAACCTCTAACGGGAGTATTACACAGCTCCCTCAAAAATCTTCCCCTCCCAAAACCAAGACCAGAATCAACAGTAGTAGGAACATCTTTTCCCTTTCCAACATTGGACGTCATTTTCCCCCCCTGGTTAAACACTTAGTTCAGTGTCACAATAAATATAGTGGAAAATGTCCTTCTAACTGTGACAGTGTCACTTCAATGAAACCTTCTAAAGGGGACCCTTGTGCTGACATGCAGCAACCTCCAGTGACCAAGCTGGTGTTGATCCCTGAGGTATTCGAGTCACGGCACCAATGTCGCCAGTCTGAGCCTGTCCCTGCTGATGGCCGGTGCTACCGCTCTGCATTGTGTGAAGATGATAGGCCTCTGGAGTTTCAGTTCAGCCGAATTGGTGGCATATTTATTCTGGGTGGAGTGATAATAAACAATTCAACAGCATTAAACTGTGGGGAAGACAGGTATGCCTCACAGCACACCTTTCTTCCCCACAGAGGGCCGTTAGCAGACTGAGGGAGGACAGCGCGGACTCTGTTGATGACATCATCACAGGTCAGAGGTGATAAAACTCCAAAATAAGACATAAAATAGCAGAATGCTCCCAAAACAATTTACTGTTGAAAACATTGCAAAATAATGATACAATAACATGAGGGATTTTTGGTGGAATACGTTGTACTTCCCCCCCCCTTTTTTTTCTCTCCCAATTGTACTTGGACCAAGTCCCAGCAGTCATTGGGCGGCAGGCGGGAAGACACCCTGGACAGGCTGCCGGGCCATCACAGGGCCGACTCGACACACACACACACACACACACACACACACACACACACACACACACACACACACAGGCCTGCCGCCCAATGACTGCTGGGATAGGCTCCAGCATCCCCGCGAACCTGAGAGCAGGATAAGCGGTTTGGATAATGGATGGATGTATTTGGCCAATTACCCCACTGCTCCACCCCCTCTGCCGATCCGGGGACGGCTGCAGACTACCACATGTCTCCTCCGATACACGTGGAGTCGCTTAGCCGTTTCTTTTCACCGTTTTTTTATTTTTATTCATTTATTCACCTGACAGTGAGGAGTTTCGCCGGGGGATGTAGCGCGTGGGAGGATCACGCTATCCCCCTCCCCCCGAACAGGCGTCCCGACCGACCAGAGGAGGCGCTAGTGCAGCGACCATGACACATACCCACATCCGGCTTCCCACCCGCAGACACGGCCAATTGTGTCTGCAGGGACACCTGACCAAGCCGGAGGCAACACGCGGATTCGAACCGGCGAACCCCGTGTTGGTAGGCAGCGGAACAGACCGCCACGCCACCCGGACGCCACTTTTTATATGCGCTACAGCAGGAGCATTGCAGGTGGGTTCAAACTCTTCCACCAAGGTGCGGATGGGAGGAGAAGTGGAGCAGGGGCAATCCTGAAGGGAGAGTATGTCGACTGTGTGGGAGGCGAAGCGAGTGTCAGACAGCAGAGTGATGAGTATGAAGCTGGAAATCCAAGGTGTATTGATGAATCGGCGCATATGCCCCGCAAGTTGGGCGTGAGACGGAAGAGAAAGAAGAATTCTGGAGTGAGTTGGATGACGTGGTGGAGAGGGTACCCAAGGAGGAGAGAGGGGTGATTGGAGCGGACTTCAGCGGGCATTCAGTCGCTCTCAGAAACCCGAGAGGTGACGAATTTAATTGAGACGATATGAGGTTTTGCCCACCCACCAGTCCAGTTGGTGGCGGTAATGCGCCAAATCCTTATTCGCCAACTGCCAATGAAGCGGAGGAAGAAGAAGAAGAAGGAGAAGGAGACGAAGAAGAAGGAGACGAAGAAGTAGAAGCAGAAGTAGAAGAAGAATATTTTTTTTTGTATCTGTTTCAACATGCGGTTATAGCGGCTGCATTGTAAACGTTCGGCACTCCGATGTTATCGTGGCTTTCGCCGTTATCGCGAGAAATCACGGGGGCACGCTCACCTGACGTCCGTCTGACAGCGAGCCGTGCGTGGAGTTTTCCCAGTCCTGATGGTGAATAGCTACCGCGGCGGCATCGGGCGGAGAAGAAGCCGCAGAAGGGGGAATCAGCGGTGGCTGGCGAGCAGCGATCTCAGAGTTAGTTTTTTGTAAGATCTGACGACATTACCCTACGTCCACTTGGAGATCCTTAAAACGCATAAAAGAAGGTTAGGGTGAAAAATAAAGAAAGATGGCGGCCGCGGCCTCGCCGGGCTCTGGCTCTGGCTCGTCCGCCTCCTCAGACTGGGTTGTGTTAAGAGACGGCTGCCTGCGGTGCGACGAGGAGGGCCTGCGGAGCCTCTCCTACCACCCGGCCCTCAACGCTATCCTGGCCGTAACCAGCCGGGGCAGCATCAAAGTCATCGACGGCACTTCTGGAGCCATTCTCCAGGCTTCCGCCTTGCACGGTGAGTATGGGCGCTCAACGCCAACGCCTCTTTTTAAAAAAAAATTATTATTATTATTTTTTAAGCGTTTTGCCTTTTATTCGGTAGGACAGTAGCGACGGACAGGGAAAACACAGGGTGAAGAGGCAAGGGGGGGGGGATATGCACCAAAATGATCCGAAAACGGTATTTGAACAAGGACGCTGCGATCAGGCCCGGGTTTCCATGGTATAGGCTCAATTCGGCTATCGTGGCAAAAACAGTTGCTATTGGCAACTTACCATGCTAGGGTGTTCAGATTCGGATTCCCGACACCTGGTTGTCAAGCGGCCGTTAACCCGGGCGGAGGAGGGTAAACCTCTGTTAACGCGAGCTGTCATGTGTTGTGGCCGGGTTTTGGGCCCTGTTAAAGCGTCCGCTCAGCTGTCGGCTGGCTGGCTGGCTGGCCGGGTCCCCTCGCTCACGGTGCGGGGAAACATGCCTACTGTTTCGGGCACACGGACTCGTCTTTCTGACATGACCTCCACGCGGTTAAAACGAAACAGGAAGTGGCACGGGGCTAACTAACGGCGGCTGTTGCCGAGCTGCCCCGTCTGGACACGGCTAACGCACCAGCTAGCTTAGACTAGCTAAGACAGCTAGCTAGTCTAACGTAGCCGAGTGAACCTAGCCACCTATGCGGTCCGGGTATATTGTACGTTGCGACGCATGGGAATACAATAGAAAACCCGGTATGTAGTAGCCAGCTTGAAATAGATACATATACTACTCGTAAAAACCTGTTATGCTAACACTTGTTATACGTTTATTGTTATTACATTCATAAAATATACCTAAACACTGGTGCTGTTGTAGTTGTATGCGAAAATGTTATGCTAATGCTAATAATATGCTAACTCTGATGTAATGTACCATCAGTTTGAACATCCTGGTGAGGTTTTTCTTATTGTCATATATTGTCAATAGAATTGCCAGTTGCAGAGCTAGCTCGACATGTCAGCCAGCTATCTGCTGGCTATCAAACTAGATGGTATGTCATTGCATGCACACTGTTACTCTTATCAGCCAGGCTAATGTGCTGGTGTCTGTCATCTTGTATGGGCTCATCTTCAAGTATTGGAACAGCTCGCATGTTGAAAATGTGTTTTTTTTTTGTTTTTTGCTGAACACATGATTCTGAAGGTCATATCATCAGTAAAGTTGTGGGATCTATGTGGCTGCAGCTTTTCCAATATCACATCACATTTAATGGATTTATTTCTCAGTTGTAACTCACTGAGATTTGTATTGGTGCTACTTTCAAGTTATTGTAAACACCAAACTTCCAACAAGGTTTGTAATTTCAATAATACTTGCTGCACATTCAAATGCTCCATTAGGGAAGTATAAAAAAGACCCTGTGAGAAGAATTAGTTTGTGACCTTTGTTAGTTCTCAAGGGGGTGGCACGGTGGCCCAGTGGTTAGCACTCTTGCCTCACAGCAATAAGATCCTGGGTTCGAACCCTAGGCCGTCCCAGGTCCTTTCTGTGTGGAGTTTGCATCTTCTCCCCTTGTCTGTGTGGGTTTCCTCCGAGTGCTCCGGTTTCCTCCCAACATCAAAAAGACATGCATGTTAGGGTTGATACTCCTGCCTGCACCCCTGACCAAGGCAATGGAAAGAAGAACTGGAGTTTGTGCCTGGGTGCTGCAGCTGCCCACTGCTCCTATACATGTGGATGGGTTAAATGCAGACAACACATTTCATTCTAAGAATACAATTTCAACTAAGGTGGCTTTCTTTCAAGCAGGCCTGAGCAACATTGTGATGTAGTTTAACTTTGCATAATGTGTAGACTCTTCATCAGGCATGAAACCAATGATTTGATCTACCTTTTCGTCAATTGCCATCAGTTGTTGATAATGGTTAACATATTTTGTGTATTTCTATTGGAAAACTGTATGGCTCCCATGTTCCTTGACACCATCTACCTTAAACACGTCCCCTTAATGCCACATGTGGTGTCATAGAATATTTTAACCACCTTGCTTGGTACATTTGACTTGTTTTATTGAGTATGGAGGAAGATTTGTTTGAATATTTACAACCGCACTTGCATTATACACTTTGCTGTGGATGTGGCATTTCCTATACAAAATTCTCTACTGGTACCCTCAATATTTTCACCTCAGCTTGATGCTAATCAACAGAACTAAAAGGCTGTCCTTTAAATGCCACATAACTGGCTCTTGCAGGCCTTCTTATGGGTCTTCCTTTTAGACTTGCGATCCTTTACTGTCAACAAGGATATTAAAACATGAAAAAGATGCTAAGGACTTAAAGGTTTTCAGTTTATGTTTATTGCTGTTGAAAACAGTCATTGCTTCTAATGCTAATTCCTCGGGTAACACTTGGCAATACTTTGGGGGCAGGGAGCAGGCGTCTATTTACAAATACCTCCATTGATACTGCAGTAAAGAAATGTAAAAAAAGTGATGCTGTTCAGTTGGAGCAGTGACTAGTCTAGATCATCCATTGATATGCCACAGGAGGCAGAAAAAGGTAAATAAAATGTTGCCCTTTATGGCTAGTTGAAGTTTAGGGATGAATTAATAAACTAGGAAGTTTTATTGATACATTTTAACTCTTACTTTAAATAAGCAAGGTTAACATTATTAACATTATTGATCATGACATTATTTATCATTATTAATCATGAACATTATTAACATTATTATGGGTGGCATGGTGGTGCAGTGGTTAGCGCGGTCACCTCACAGCAAGAAGGCCCTGGCTTCGAGCCCCAGGGTAGTCCAACCTTGGGGGTCGTCCTGAGTCATCCTATGTGGAGTTTGCATGTTCTCCCCGTGTCTGTGTGGGTTTCCTCCGGGTGCTCGGGTTTCCTCCGGGTGCTCCGGTTTCCTCCCACAGTCCAAAGACATGTAGGTCAGGTGAATCGGCCATATAAATTGTCCCTAGGTGTGTGTGTGTGTGTGTGTGTGTGTGTGTGTGTGTGTGTGGGCCCTGTGATGGCCTGGCGTCCTGTCCAGGTTGCCCCCCCGCCTGCCGCCCAGTGACTGCTGGGATAGGCTCCTGAGCGACCCTGAGAGCAGGATGATAATGGATTTCTGACATGTGAGCAATAATGATTAATAACATCCATCCATCCAGTATCAGTTTCGATAATGGATGCATGGACGTTATTAATCATTATTGCTCACATGTCAAAAATAACAAGTAGTTGTTATTGCACATTAATACCTCAAAATTCCTTTTGAGTTGTCAATAAGGGGTTGGAGGTGAAGAGTCACTTTTTTGCATAGCCATAATTTCTCAAAAAATGACTCATCAAACTTAAAATTAGGTGTCAAATTCAGCCTGCTTGAATGAAAACAAAACGGCTCGCCAGTGATATTTGCTTTTGAGAAGGCCTGTGAGTTGACCTCTGTAAAAGTGTTCCTAGCCATAAACTCGCGATAATATTTAAAGTGGTTGTGTTGACTGTGGCTGAAAAGTTGGCTGGTATTTCCCTTTTCATGCTGTTATATCTGCTTGTGTCAATTTTTGGAAAAAACAGCCTTGCTTAAAACCTGACAACACTCTTGTTGCATGCTAATATTTTGATTTTCAACTCCTTGACCTTTGTCCCTGCCTTTACTCCTTCCCAAAGTCAGGCCGCTTTCACACGGCTGTTGTGGGGTTAAAATGTTGGTTTTGGTGAATTTGGTAATTGCGTAGTACTGCATGGCCACGTCACGTTAGTCTTGGTGGGGGGGGGGGCTGTTGACAGTAAGTAGTGTTACTCAATAGGGAATCACTGATTATCTGCCCCTTGTTAACTGTGGTGGATGCATTGACTTCTGTGCTCGATGGTGCTGCAGCCGTCTGATGATTGTTTCCTGACAAAGAACAGTTAAATGAAGTAGGGAAGCTGGTCAGTAGAAAGCACATGTTTTCAAGAGGACTTGTCCTTAAAACCATTATATTTGTCATCCACTTTTTTTGTTTGAAGTAAGAAGTCCTTCTCAAGAAGTGGTAGAACTTGCAGAAATATTCAACTACGCATGGGGCATCCAGGTGGCGTAGCGGTCTATTCCGTTGCCTACCAACACAGGGATCGCTGGTTCGAATCCCCGTGTTACCTCCGGCTTGGTTGGGAGTCCCTACAGACACAATTGGCTGTGTCTACGGGTGGGAAGCCGTATGTTGGGATGTGTCCTGGTTGCTGCACTAGCGCCTCCTCTGGTCAGGCAGGGAGGGGCGCCTGTTCGGGGGGGATCTGGGGGGAATAGCGTGAGCCTCCCATTTGCTACGTCCCCCTGGTGAAACTCCTCACTGTCAGGTGAAAAGAAGCGGCTGGCGACTCCACATGTATCAGAGGAAGCATGTGGTAGTCTGCAGCCCTCCCTGGATCGGCAGACGGGGTGGAGCAGAGACCGGGACGGCTCGGAAGAGTGGGGTGCTTGGCCAGGTACAATCGGGGAGAAAAAGGGGGGGGAAATCCAAAAAAAGAAAACTATGCATGTTAGCTTTATAATGATTATGAAGACTAGAGACCAATCTGTCCTCCCTGGCTGCCTGGTTCCCAGTACTGCACGACTAATGTCCTTACTGAGTTATGCTTTGTGTACATGGAAAATTAACCTTACTGACCAAAGGCTAGCTTATGACATCTAGGGGATAACGTGTATGGCGAAGCTCACTATTCTGATCACAGAGACACTTACTCCACCTGTCCACCTTCTTGACCTGTTCTGTAATGTGTAATGTGTACAACAGACCTCCATCCGGTTGTGTCTGTAAACTCTGCACTCCTGACACTTTGGCCGTGTGTTCTGTTCTCTTGTTGCAGCTAAACCGGGGGGTCGTGTCAGGTGTCAGTACCTCCTCGCTGTCGACAAGGTGCTTTTCGTTGACGATTACGTTGTGGGATGTAGGAAGGACTTGAATGGCATCCTACTTCTGGACACAGCCCTTCAGCCTCCGGTTTCCAAGCCTGAGGATTTAGTCCAGCTGGAGTTGCCCGTCACAGAGGTAAGCGAGGGGAGGGATCTGTCTGTCTGCTGTCTTTTGTTTTCCTTTTTTCTTTTCTTTTTTTCTTCTTTGTTTTTTTCTTGAAGATTAATTTTTTTTTTTGCGTTTACCACCTTTACTTGATAGTGACAGTAGAGAGACAGGAAAGGCAGGGGCGCGAGAGAGGGGATGACATGTAGCAGAGGGCCTGGGGCAGATTCGAACCAAGGCCGTTGCGGCAAGGGCCTAGCCCCATAAAGCCAGCAGGGCACTCCATGTCTTTTTATTTTTCAAATGTAGACATTGATATGAGCAAGCAGTCCATGTTCAGCAGGCATCACAGCTCAGCGTTGTTAACCTCTCGGTATGGCTTTGTTATTTGACACCAGTGTTTGTATTCCCACGTGGAAGTGGAAGTAGTGATTAGACTCAGCCCCCTCACTTCCATCTAAGAGATGTGAATACGAAAAGTAGGGCTGCACGGTATAATGTTTCAGTATCGTCATGGCGATGTGCGACTGCTAAATAGTCACATCGTAGGCAAATTAACTCAAACACCTCATGCTGCAACTTTTTGCTGCTTGATACAGAAGGAAAACTTGTGCAGCTCTCATTTTCCATAGCTCATCTAGTCTGTCTGATACGACATAATGTACTCCGATTTAATGTTTGGAACGTTGTCATTTCTTGCTCCGTTTGGACAAATGACACACGGATGTGTTCGTTTGCTTCTTGGCTAGTGATGCGTGGATCGCAGTTGTATCCACAGGCACCACGGTTAAACTGCGGCTCGGGCGGGCTGAGTCATAAAAATTAACATTCTGATTAATGGTGGATTGGTTATGGGTGAGTGAGGTAATACATAAGTAATGAGGAAAATATTAATTACATTCTCTAAAAGGTGAACATATCTTAAGCTTCATTTTTCATCAGACATGGATTAGCAGACTAGACTCCCGTTGCGCCATTTGCAGCGTCCGTTTCCCATAAGCAGCAATGGAGGCAAAAAAGATCTGAGCGAAGAAAAAAGGGAATCGAAAACAAATCAAAATTAAAAAAGAACAATCCCATACAGGATCGGCCAAAGCCTGGGTTGTTAACAGGCGCCATTGGTACTGTGCCCTCACGGTATCGATGGAAACTGTAAAATCCGCTGTGGCGACCCCTGAGAAACAGGGGATAAGCCGAAAGAAGATGTGTATGTGGCTGCTTGCTTTTTAGTATTGCATTCCAATCCGGTGTACAAGAGGAGAGCACAACGCCCATATCGGCTTCAGCGTTTAGTCTCTTTCTGGTGAAAACCGAAAGTGTGGTAGAAATACCAATGACGTTGGGGCGGCACGATGGCCCAGTGGTTAGCGCTGGGCCATTGTTCGAACCCCAGGCCATCGTTCGAAACCCAGGCCGTCCCAAGGTCCTTTCTGTGTGGAGTTTGCATGTTCTCCCTGTGTCTGGTTTCCTTCGGGTGCTCCAGTTTCCTCCCACCATCAAAAAAACATGCATGTTAGGGTTAATACTGCCCGTGCCCCTGAGCAAGGCAATGGAAAGAAGAACTGCAGTTGGTCCCCGGGCGCTGCAGCTGCCCGCTGCTTTTATACAATAGGATGGGCTAAATACAGAGAAAATTTCATTGTAACCGGTACAATGACGAAATAAAGTACCTTCTTCTTCTATCAATGAGGTTCCTCATGTGGCTCAAAGGTGTACTGCAAATATGAATGTAAAATAAAAGACTATGGAAGAAATTCCGCAAATTAATTTGATAACCCACATAAAATCTCCTGCAACGCGACCCCAGTATCTGGGAAATCTGGGAATGGCTGTCCTATACAACAGCTGCAAAGCGCTGTAGGTTTATGATAGCCACAAAACTGGTGTCCCAAACATGGTGTAATACATAAGCATATCATCACCATCTCCTCCTCTTCCGATATGAATGGTGAAAGGCACCGCTCACTTTTCACAATTTCCCAACACCTCCCCTACAAATTCACTCCAATCATTCTGGAATGATTAATTCTTTCCAAATAGAGCTATTCAAGTCAACCAGTGAAAGTTCCTGTATTTTTTCATATCGCAACACATATCGCAGAAAAAGAGGTATTGTAACATGATCCTCATCGTTTAAAGAGTGGCCACTGGCCTGTAGATGGTGTAGACTGTGGAGTCCTGGCCTGACATGTTGGCTCTCCTGTGTTGTGCCATCCTCTTGGCCAGCGTCTGTTTGGTTCCCCCAATGTACAATTCACGGCAATCCTCCTGGCACTTAACAGCTACACTATATTGCTTTGTTTGTGTTTGTTGACCCGATCCTTGGGGTTGACTAATTTCTGGAGCAGTGTGTTTTGGAGTTTGAAAGCAACTGTTTGGAAAGTACGTGTCTCAACTGTTCTGACACTCCCGCCACGTATGGAATCACCACTTGTTTACACTTAGACAGCTGTTGTCCTTCTCTCCTCGATCGGCGGGTGCACTGTTTGGGCGTCTTCCTGACTTTGACAAACGCCCAGTTAGGATAACCACGCTCACCCAGGGCCTGTTTAATGTGGGGTTTCTCCCCTTCCCCGCCCGCTGTGTCAGTGGGGACGTTGTCAGCTCGGTGGTCCAGCGTCCTGACGACTCCTAGTTTGTGCTCCAGTGGATGATGAGAGTCAAACCTTAAGCACTGATCAGTATGTGTTGGTTTACAGTAAACATGAACAATTAAATGTCCCCCATCACCAATTGCAATTTCACAGTCTAAGAAGGCTAACCTGTCATTTTTGCATCCTCCCTGGTGAACTTGATGTGGGTGTCCACCGAGTTGAGGTGGTCGGTGAAATGTAGTACATCCTGAGATTTAAGTTTAACCCAGGTGTCGTCCACAAATCGGAACTAAAGGCTAAGTGATGTCCCTGAATAGGACATCAGAGTCACTTTCCACTTTCCCCATATACAAGTTGGCCACTACCGGTGAAACTGGGGAACCCATAGAACAGCCATGCTTCTGCCTGTAGTACTGCCTGTAGTACGTATGTGAAGTATGTGGACTGAAGACGACACAGCTTCAGGAGCAGACATACTTGGTCGGTGTTAAGGGTGGTCATATTACTAAGGGTGGGGTCGTCCTGTGATTTCATACAGACTACCTCCACTGCTTCATCAGCAGGAACGCACGTGAAGAGAGACATAACAGCATGAGACCATTGTTTCATCCCTCTCCATAATGATGTCCCTCTCACCCTATCCACAATATCTGGTGTTCTGAATGTGATGTTCATTACTGCCTACCAACAGGTTAAGAACAGATGCCAGAAACTTAGAGAGGTTATAGGTCACCGAGTTAATCATACAAACAATAGGCCATAGTGGCACATCCTGATTATGTATCTCAGGTTAACCATCCAGACTAGGTGTAGTGTCCCCTGGGTATAATCTGTGGTATACCATTCTGTCAGTAGCATTGTCTTGTTCTAACAGCTTCAGACAATACATCAACTTTTTCTTGTGACCACTGCCTGGGTCTGGTTTCAGGGGCTCATAAGTATTCATGTTGCCCGGTAACATCATAACTTTCTCCTGATAGTCTGTCTGGTTTAATAAAACAGTGCATCTGCCTTTGTCCGCTGGAAAGATGATGATGTTGTTGTACTCACTGAGAGTTGTGAGTGCATTCTTCTCGACTCTACTGATGTTGGATGGCAATGGCTTTGCATTGCTGAGGCAGGCTGAAGTTTTTATCCGCAGCTGCTCCGCTTCTGGGTCCGTGATGATATTGTTAGGGATCGCCGATTCCGTGGCTGCAATCTGTTCCACTATCAGGATTTTCCTCGGCATCACAGCAAAATTCAGCCCCTTAGCAAGGATGCCTTTCTCTGCCTGGGTGAGTTGTCTCGGACAGATTCTTCACCCACTCGTCCACATTGTTGCCATGTGTATGGCGTCCGTCTCTCTGTCTACCGCTGAGGGCGCCGTCCGTTGTCTGCTGATGTCTCTGGCTTGCAGTAAGTAGGTCAAACTTCTTTTGCTGCCTGGTTGTTGGCTTTCCATGTTGTGCTAGACGAGCCTTCACTGTGAGCTCAATCACACGTTGGAAGGTGGTCTCATCTAGACGTGACGTAAATCTCTGTTGGATCTGCTCTTTGGCTTTCAAAGCGTCGATGGTAAAATAAGTTTGTCTCACCCGTTCGTTCAACAGCTGGCTCTGTGACTTATGGAGGATATTGCTAGCTTGATGGCCCTTGACTGAAGATTTCATTTGCAGGCTCTTAGGTGTCATCCCACTCTGTCTGCACCTGAGGCTGAATATCAGGTGGTTCTTACAATGCTGTGGTTCCATCTATTCCCCAATCAGGGCTCGAGAGTGCGACCAACATTTTGAAGAGTGCGACTGAAAAAAACGATAGGTGGCACTGGTGCACCCGATGCTGCTCGGGTGAAAACTGAAATCTCTTTCGCAAGCGCAGCATCTCTCTGTGTTCTCCTGACGGTGTTGTGGTCTAAACCAATAAGAGACAGAGCTCGGGCGGGTCCTTGCCTCTGATTGGCTGTGGTCCTTTTCACTGCTCTAAGTAGTGTCGGTTCAAAAAATGCGAGCGACCTGAGCAGGCTGAGCGCCAGAGAACTTGAACGGGAAAATAATAGCCTATAGGTCTACGCGGCAAAACGAGTGAAAATGAAGAGAGGTAGAGCCATTGAAAGTTTTTTCATTAAAAAAAAAAAACGAAACCTACTCCTTCAACCAGCCCTACTGTCACTTTTATTTGGAAATGTTTAAATGTTTTAAATGTTCAATTTAAGCTCAGTGTAGCACTTTAAACACTTTACTTTTCTTTATATATTCTTCATATATATATTCTTTATATATTGTGTTTAAAATAAAGACAAGCTTTTTCTACACCTTATTGTTTTAAAAAATCATTCACATTATATGACAGAAGAGCGATAAAAAGGAGACCTTTTGGTGTTAAAGGCGACGCAGTGAAAAATGTGGGTGCACCTAAATTTTGTGCTGGTGCACCTAAAACAAAAAAAGTTAGGCGCACCAGTGCAACCAATGCAACAAGTTAGTGTAGAGCCCTGCCAATCCTCAGTGAATAGTACACATGGCCATTGTAACTCTAGTTCATGTTCATGGCAAATTGCATATGAAACTGCTCGTTGGTTTTGGTCATTAAACCACTGTGTTGTTTATGAGGGTGGGATACCTGCAGTTAGTTGAGACTGAAGAGGTCACTTAGGGCCCAGACACACCAAACTGACTTGCAGTGACGAAGGCCGGCTGTTGCGTTGCCTCGCCTCACATCGCCTGCCGTCTGGGCCAAAAAGTAGCACTTGAACACACCGCAAAGACTACAGCCGACGGCCAGCTAGCATGTACATTTTGCACCAATTCAGTAAGCTGAACAGCCAATCAGAGTGATCTCTCTCACCGACGGGCTCCACCCATTCAACATGCTGAATCAGCTGGAAAAGCTGCCGACAGGGGTCCGAGTAGTGCCCACGGTGCGAGACACACCGCAAAAAACTAGGGTCACAGACGCTCACCGATGACCCAACATTGGCTGAGGGTTGGCCTGGTGCGTCAGGGCCCTTAGATGATGATGCAACATTTCTCCCTATAAACGCTGTGTCCAGATGAACCGATTCTACTGTCTCTATTTATTTCCCTGGATTATTGAGCATGCATGAAGACAAGTTTGGTTTTTGTGACGTCATCGTACCGTAGCATAGGTAATGCGTGATCTTTTTTTTTTTCATTCTATCTGATTTTATGTTGGTACCTGGGTGTTTTTTTTTCTTTTAAGACTTTAGCTTGTCGAGACAAAAGGACATTCAGGTTTATAATTCATCATATTTTCTGCCTCACACTTGAATAACTTCTTTTTTTTTTTGGCTGTAGAGGATGGAGTGGAAAATTAGTTGATGCTAGCCTCTTAATATTCACCGAAGGGATTGAGAGACGTCAGTGTCAAAACAAAAGGCTACTGAGTGCTCAGTGACATCATCAAAATGAAGCCAAAGCATGGCCAACTTGGATACCAACGCTCAAAACTAAATATCTGATCAGAACTGGTGTAGGCACGCCTACTAACACACGGATTTCCAGTTCGAATCCCCGTGTTACCTTCGGCTTTGTCAGGCATCCCTACAGACACAACTGGCTGTGTCTGTGGGTGGGAAGCCGGATGTGGGTATGTGTCCTGGTCACTCCTCTGGTCGGTCGGGGTTCCTGTCCAGGGGGGGAGGGGGAACTGAGGGGAATAGCATGATACTCTCACACGCTACGTCCCCCTGGTGAAACGCCTCACTTTCAGGTGAAAAGAAGCGGCTGGTGACTCCACATGTATGGGAGGAGGCATGTGGTAGTCTGCAGCCCTCCCCGGATCAGCGGAGGGGGTGGAGCAGCGACCAGGACGGCTCGGAAGAGTGGGGTAATTGGGGAGAAAAATGGGAGGGGGGGTGTATGTGCAATTGGCAGTCAGGTTGATTGTGATTTTAGGAGGAGTAGAAGACTTTTTATGTCATGACACATCATTCCATCTGCTTTTTAAAACTGTTGTTTAAACTCAGAACTCACCTCCACCTCATACTACACATTCTATGCAGGAGTATATTTACAGATGGAGTGAAACAGTTTCAGGGGCAGGGTGGCTCATGAGGTTCGGCTGGTCGTCTAGTAAACGGTTTGAACCCCGGCTCCTCCAGAGATTGTGTTGAAGTGTCCTTGAGCAAGACACTGTACCCCTAACTGCTCCTGATGAGGTTGGTGCCATGCGTGGTAGCCTCCACCATCAGTGTGTGAATGCTTGTGAGTGGCCTGAATGTGACACATGCTTTGTAAAGGGCTGAGTGGTGGGCAGACTGGAAAAGCACTGTATAAATGCAGTCCAGTTACCATTTACAACTTCATATGGCAGCAACTTTCAACTTCCAGGTTTTACTTGCAGTTGTGACGTAGTGTCACTTGCAGTCATGTGTTCTCTCCCCCCCCCCCTTTGTCTCCCCAATTGTATCCAGCCAATTACCCCACTCTTCCGAGCCCTCCCTGTCGCTGCTCCGCCCCCTCTGCCGATCCGGGGAGGGCTGCAGACTACCACATGCCTCCTCCGATGCATGTGGAGTCACCAGCCGCTTCTTTTCACCTGACGGTGAGGAGTTTCACCAGGGGGCATAGCACGTGGGAGGATCACGCTATTCCCCCCAGCCCCCCCCCCCCGAACAGACACCCCGACTAACCACAGGAGGCGCTAGTGCAGCAACCAGGACACATACCCACATTCGGCTTCCCACCCACAGACACGCCCAATTGTGTCTGTAGGGACACCTGACCAAGCCAGAGGTAACACGGGGATTCGAACCAGGATCCCTGTGTTGGTAGGCAACGGAATAGACCACTACACCACCCAGATTCCTCAGTCATGTGTTCTTAGCAGATTTACAATGAAACAAAGGGTAGGGATGGGTACCAAAACGCTTGACTAAATGGGCACTGGTGCTAATTTATTAAAGAAAGTAGTATTGATAAGCTCTGACGTTAACGGTTCTGCTATCAGTATTTGAGAAACTAAGAAAATAAATTTCCTCTTTATTTAGGCTACATAAACGGTGTTTTGCGCCATTTATTTCACCAACTCCATGACTAATTTGCAGTAAGATTGAGACATTTGTCTATGATGCATTTTTGCCATTCCCAATGCAGAAGAGAGGCCTCTCTCTCGAAGCCTTGTCGTATGTGTGAGCCGAGGGGTGGGGCCAGCTCTCTCTCTCTCTCTCTCTCTCTCTCTCTCTCTCTCTCTCTCTCTCTCTCTCTCTCTCTCTCTCTCTCTCTCTCTCTCTCTCTCTCTCTCTCTCTCTCTCTCTCTCTCTCTCTCTCTCTCTCTCTCTCTCTCTCTCTCTCTCTCTCTCTCTCTCTCTCTCACACACACACACAGAAAGAACCTGCTCTTAGTGACGGTGGCGGAGAGAACTAAACAGCCACAAGTCTGCTTATACTTCACTAGAGTTGATGCTGACAAGGCTCGTTGCCACAAGTGCAACAAGTCTCCTGTATGCAAGGGCAGTAACACAGGCAGTCTTTCAAAACGTCTTGCGAAAGTGCATCAAATACAGGCGGGGAAGTGCAGTTTACCACTGCCTAGCTCATAGCTCATCTGTCATTGGCCCTCCACCTCAGGTGTGTTGCGTATGCTAGCAGCCTGGAGCCCACGCGGAGTTAACTAGATTATACAAACTCCAGTTAATGATTAAAAAGTACCACTCTGAATGTGTGGAAGTGAAAGCCTTCTGGCAAGATGTTATTGATATGATTGATCAAATTTTGTCAAAGAAATTACCATTGAGTCCAAAGCTTTTTATTCTTGGTTTATATCCTACCGTCCCACATTTACATAGCAATGAGTTCAGATTTATAGATATGTGTATATTACAAGCAAAACGTGTAATTGTTCTTAATTGGAAAAGTGTTGATGGACCAAGAATTGGTATGTGGGTTAAAGAAATGGCTTCAAACATGTCAATGGAAAAGACAATGTATATTGTTAGACGTAAACAAAGTGCTTTTGATAAAATCTGGGGATTGTTTCTGTACTTCTTAAGACGTAATACTAATGTTGGTAACTTGCTTCAGCAAGAACAAGCTCTGGGGGAGTAGAACAACTCTATCTGACTGTTTATATGCGTAAAAGCAACTGGAAAAAACCACACCCTCTAATCAGTCTGTGAAATAAATTATTGTTATTATTTTTTTATTTATTTATTTAATTTTAATTTTAAATTTTCTTATTTTCTTTAACCCTGCTTTGAATTGTATTACTTGTTATGGGGGGGGGGGTAGGGTGAAAATGTTTGCTGTACTGTGCTATTACTTGTTTTGATGTAATTTGCAAACAAAATTCAATAAATATATTGCTTACAAAATAAAAAGTACCACTCGGTCCAGACATGAGAAAATAAAGCAGTTTTGTTTTTTCTCTTAAAAACAATAACAAAAAGAACAACAGATAAGAGTACTGATGAAGTGCTGGATTGATAAGCAGTATCGGTAAGAGAAGTAGTACTGCTAAAATCTTAATGATACCCATCCCTAACCATGGGTTGGACATGGACTAGTCAGAGTCTTGTGATGTGGAATGACGATTTGTAGCAAATTTGGTAGTTACCCTAAAGTAGTAGTAGTAGTAGTAGTAGTAGTAGACCCTTTGGTTAATGCGTGGGCTCTGCATTACTGGCACTGTTAGAATTGTAACATGTTAAAGCTTGTAGCCTGTTAATGTTTTCATGGGAACTCTTCTGCTTGCATATCACAAGTGTTTTAACAGCAGACAAGTGGGAGACGTTGTATTGTTGTCAAACAACTGTCCTTTAGTCATGTGCTATTCTCTAGAAGTGAATCTGTAGGCACGGTGGTTAGCGCAGTCAACTCACAGCGAGAAGGTTTTCAATTTTAGTATATGTATTGCCGAAGCAATACTAGCAAGAAGGTCTTGGGTTTGAACCCCGGAGTTGTCAACCTTGGGGGGGTGGTCCCGGGTCGTCCTCTCTGTGGAGTTTGCATGTTCTCCCCGTGTCTGCGTGGGTTTCTTCCGGGTGCTCCAGTTTCCTCCCACAGTCCAAAGACATGCAGGTCAGGTGAATCAGCTGTACTAAACTGCCCCTAGGTGTGAATGTGTGGGTCCTGTGATGGACTGGCAGACTGTACAGGGTGTCTCCCCGCCTGCTGCCTAATGACTGCTGGGATAGGCTCCAGCATCCCACAACCCCGAAGGATCAGTGGCTTGGGTAATGGATGGATGGATGACTCTGTAGGCTACTTTTCCACATAGGCCATAACAGACAGGGTGGTGATCTAAAATGATGGCCCTATCTAGCCAAGCCAGGTCATAGGCTGCCTTCTGGGACTGTTCCACTTTCTCAGGTTAGTTTTGACATGAAAAAAGACACTTGGCTTTAAATTGTCTTTTTTCTCTTTCTAACTGCCTGAAGAGAAAACAAATTAAATCTTTCTTATATTTAGGTCAAGTTACATGTGCTGAAGACACTCAAGTCTTTTAGCTACCAACGCAGCATAGTTGGCGCTTTCTTTCATAGAATTCGAGGCTAATACCAAAGAGCGATAACAATTATACACGGTGGCCCAGCGGTTGGCACTGTTGCCTCACAGCCAGAAGGTCCTGGGTTCGTACCCTAGGCCCTCCCAGGTCCTTTCTGTGTGGAGTTTGCATGTTCTCCCTGTGTCTGTGTGGGTTTCCGCCAGGTGTTCCGGTTTCCTCCCACCATCAAAAAGACCTGCGTGTTGGGGTTAATACTCCTGCCTGTGCCCCTGAGCAAGGCAATATCAAAGAAGAACTGGAGTTGGTCCCCGGGTGCTGCAGCTGCTCCTCTACAATAGGATGGGTTAAATGCAGAGAACACATTTTGTTGTAACCGTACAGTGACAAAAATAAAGTGGCTTTCATTTCCTTGTGAGAAGGAGTTGTTTTACCTGGTCCGTGGTGGTAAAATATCCACTGTGTCCGTGTCTTCTAACGTAGTATCAGAGAACGTCTGTGTCTGTGTTTCTCTGCAGAGCATTTGCGAGGTTGTCAGTAGACCCTTCCTGCGATAGAATGAACAGGTACGGAGGGGTAGAGCAAGGGGAGATGTCAACTAGTTGATGGATCGTGGATGGCATCGTTCTTTCGGATCGATCAAAAAAAATAAAAAAGCTGAAATGGGTCACCAAATATAATTTGGTGGTCGTTAATAAACCCGGGCGGCCCACCCAACTAAAGTCTGTGTGTGAAATACTGTTATTATTTTATTTTATTTTGGGGCGGGGGGGGTTTCAACCCTTTTTCTCCCCTATTGTGCTTGGCCAATTACCCCAGTCTTCCGAGCTGTCCCAGTTGCTGATCCACCCCCTCTGCTGACCCGGGGAGGGCTGCAGACTACCACATGCCTCCTCCCATACATGTGGAGTCACCAGCCGCTTCTTTTCACCTGACAGTGAGGAGTTTCACCAGGGGGACGTAGTGCGTAAGAGGATCACGCTATTCCCCCCCAGTTCCCCCTCCCCCCTGAACAGGCGCCCCAACCGACCAGAGGAGGCGGTAGTGCAGTGACCAGGACACGTACCCACATTTGGCTTCCCACCCGCAGACACGGCGAATTATGTCTGTAGGGACGCCCGACCAAGCCGGAGGTAACACGGGGATCTGAACCAGCGATCCCTGTGTTGGTAGGCAACAGAATAGACTGCCGCGCTACCCGGACACCCCGTTATTATTGTATTTCATCATTATTTTTTTTAGGTATACATGGCTTGTGCTGAAAGTGATGTGTGATTCAACCATGTTGGCTCCGTGGCTCTACCTGTCCAGTCTGATTTGTGACTGATTCAAACCACTGATTCAGCTGATGATGATGATTGTTTTGTTTTTAGTCCACAACTAAAGGCTGGCAAACCTTTATCCACCAAAGCTCTTAAGACATTTTTAGTTGCGTTTTGGTCACTGTGCCTGTCGTTGTGTGTCTGTGTGTCCAGGCCCAGCAGTTGCTGTCTGCATGTCAAGAGAAGATTGACGTGTCCAATACAGAGGGTTATGACCTTTTCATCTCTCAGCTCAAAGAAGGCTTGAAGAATACCTCGCACGAGACAGCAGCTAACCACAAAGTGGCCAAGGTGAGTTGGAGACACCTTTCTGATGATGAGCGCACCATTTTACTGTTAACTTGGTTTAGGAACAATATCGGGAGTTCTGCAAACCCGACATGGCCTGTGAATCGAGGGAATGTGTCATAAAATGTGCTCTCGGTGGGCTAAGTCCTAGAAACAGAACTATTTGTTACTGTTGTAGATGTTTGGTTTTTATGAAGAAATGCAAGCATTGGGTTTTTAGTACCCCGAGCAACCAAACTGAAACTGCTCCAGATGGTTACCTGTCAGGATACTTTTATCTGCCTCATACACTTCCACTCGATTCTAATGGGTGCAAAATTCTTACTTGTAAAACATGTTTCAAGTTGTGCAACGCAGCCCTTGAGGAACAACCCTTTTCTGCATAACTTGTGAGCATGGCAGCAACCCTGCTTCAAAAGAGCTTAATAAAAGGATCATCCCAGGTAGCACTATCAGTACCTCATGTCTTCTCATTGTGATTACATCCATGTGTGTCTTCCTGTAGTAACTAGCTATCCAGACAGATCATGTGGACACAAGGAAGGTGTTTTATGCTGTCGGAACAGTCACATGCCATTGATGTGCAATGGCAAATGAGCTGGCGCCCACTTGAAAATTCTCCAATCTATTACTATGCTCACACACCACTGTTTCCTGTGTATGCTGGAGCGCACAAGTAGAACCCACTGACTGTCCAATCCCAGCTGTTACAGGTGTGTCTTGCACAGGACACCTGTGAATCGAGGGAACATCAGCAAAAATACATTACTTAACAGTTGTGTTGTAAACAGGGCTGTCACGATCATGACATTTCATCTGACGATTAATTGTCATACAAATAATCACGATTACCGATTTAATTGTCTTTTTTGGGGGGGGGGGCTTACCCTCTTTTTCTCCCCGATTTTACTTGGCCAATTACCCTGTTTTCTGAGCCGTCCCAGTTGAATAATTGTTTTTATAAAAAGTTTTACAATAATTTTTATGATAATTGCAGTCGGTGAATTGGGGTGGGTGGTGGATCTATAGATGGTTTTTAAATTAGTGCTTTTGACCACCACCTTTTTGCTGCAAATCCAACAAATGGCCTCCTCCAAGTTATTGGCCTCTCCTTTTTCATCTGGCTTAACAACCAACATGTGCCCACAGCGCTGCTGTGGTGTTCGGCTCTGCAACTACGTCCATGATGTTGATGTCAATACATGCTCGTCCAATATTAATAGAATATTATAGAATATTATATATAGAATATTATAGCACATAAGATATCGAATATTATTATATAGATCTGTGAATGTTCTCATTCATCCAGGTCATGGTTATCCAAAGGAATTGAATCGAGTGCAACTGGACTTGGTATATATCCGTGAAATACCTTTGGATTGTTATATATAGAATATTAGAGAATAAGTGTCTCAAGATAAACAGTTTGTTAGTGCTGATTCACCACTCGTGCAGGGGCGCCACAAGATGACATCATTAAAAGAGCGACAGTCAAGCGACAGATGGAGGAAAACGAGGTGAAGTAGTGATAAAACATGACATTTCTGTTAGTTTCATCCTGCTGTTTTTATACAAATGAATGGAAATGATTCTGACCATTATGCAAAATGATGGCGGTCAGCTCAAATAATGGCGATCAGACGATTATGTAATAATTGTGACAGCCCTAGTTGTAAAAAAAATTCTCCCCGGAGGAGAATGCTCTCGGACTCCCTTATGGGGACATGGCATATTAGGGCATACCCCTTAGGGTATGGCTCTGTTTCTCAGACCACAGTTAAAAAAAAAAAACGTGGAGGAAATTCTTGCATGTACAAGTGCAAACCCTTTCAACTGTCCAATACCATACATAACAGGTTCCCTTCAGCGATTCAAGACCTGCCATATCACCAGGGTCTGTACTGGTGCAGGGTGATGCGGGATATATATGTATAATTACAATAGGGATATTGTTTACTGTGATATTGTTTTTAGGGAACTAAAAACTATCACAGTATTTGCCTACATATGCATAAATATTCAAGAATCCAAATAAAGTTCATAACATTGAGCTGTTTGGTAGTATAAAGTATAATATCAAACCAAAACTAACTCAAAACTACTCAAATGTTTCACTCGTTTTCATTAATTTTGACAACAAAACTGTGTATGACACTACGACAATACCTGAATGTTATCCTGATACACTACCACAGAAAGAAGCTAATCGATGATATTGTGTTATTGTCCAGCCCTAGTTTGCACTGATGCTATTGCAGCTTTTTGCCTTCTTCAGGCTGCAGATGACAGTTTGGTGCCCAGTGGCATGTTGTGCAGTCACCTCCTCATACTGTCGGTGGCATGCTTTAGAAGGTGGTAAAGCAGCCACTGTTCCCTGTAAAGGGCCAGGCTGCTGTCACCCCTCATGACTGAAGTGATTTTTACTGGCTGGCGTAGTATCTCCAGTGACCAGAGGATTTGTTGATGTCTTGTTAACTGTCTCGCCTGGAGCACAGCAAAAGTCAGTAGGGAGTAAAATGAGCTTTTTTGCTGCGAGGTGGTGATGGTGGATTTGTTAACGGTGTCTGTTTGTTGGCATTTTTGATGCTCATAGATATTCAACATGACGTGATTGGCTTTGTAGTTTCCTTTGGAAAACCCTTACAATCTTTTTCAAAGTGTGAGTCTTTGTGTGAGTCGAGAGAGAAGGAGAGGGAGACCGACACTTCCCTTACTCCAGCATCGTGCACAAGTGCAACCCTGCTCCGCAGCAGCAGTGCTGAGATTTGAGCCCTGACTGCAGTCTGCGGCACACAGAGCAAACTCTGCAGACCTCATCGGCATATTAATAGCTGCAGCTGGGTGAGGGTAACAAACGGTGCTCCTGTCCTGATAGCAGGCGTCCACCCTGACAGCCTATGGATGTGGTACAACAACTCAGAGAGGAATGAGAGATGTTAAGCCCTTCAGTGTGGGCCTGGGGCTTTTCTAACTCTTTGTCTACCTGGAGACCCCAAACCACACTGCAAGGAGTTCCCTCATTTTGTGTCCTGTGATCTCCTGCAGAGCTTACATGTATCATGCTTAGTATGGAGCAGGTTGGCGAGGAGCTGAAGGGAGGATACTCCTCATTGCTTTCCCATACGGGCCACCAGCTGGAGCAGTTGATGCTGCAGCAAATGGCTCTCATTGCTACCCAGTTTCCAAAACTGTTAATTTTTCTGCTCTGCCTGTTTCTTCCATCGCCCCTTGGAGACTCCAGAACCAGCTGTGACAGCTGCCTTGATGATGGATCTGTTTACCCTGGGAGTCGCCCCTTTCCTGGCCATGGTTGATGATGCTGTTCATTAAGGCTGCAAATGACAGACTAATTCACAGACTAATGTGACTGGCTGTGAATGTTTGCTAATGAAAACAAAAATCACAGAGCGTTTTTAATCTTCTAACACATATTCTACAAGGAAATGTTGATAGTCTTTTTCAAGTTTCTATGATGTCAAGAACATCGTAGAAACTCAGCATCACTTTATCATAACCCAGAACTTTTAACACACATCTGTAGAGAAATGTTCTCTCTCTCTCCCTCTCTCTGTCTGTCTGTCTGTCTCTCTCTTTCTCTGTCTGTCTGTCTCCCCCCCTCTGTCTCTTTGTCTCTGTCTGTCTGTCTGTCTGTCTGTTCCTGTCCCTTTGTCTCTCTCTGTCCCTCTCGCTCTCTCTCAAATTCAAATTCCAATAGCTTTATTGGCATGACGTAACACATGGTGATGATACGAGAGGGGGGTCACTTAGTTTTAGATGTGTCCAAAAGTTCATTGCTCTTGTTTGTATTTTTAGTATTGGTGGGTATTGGACTAATTCTGCCCTGCATGCATTGTTTGTAGCTTTCCTCTGGACATGTAGGAGGATCTTACAGACCTCTGCATGCAGGGTGTCAGTGGGGTGTTTATCCCATTGAGTAAAGTCTTGTTTTGTAAGTGGACCCCACACCTCACTGCCATAGAGTGCAATTGGTTCAGTAACACACTCAATTAATTTTAACCAAATTCAAACTGGTATTTCTGCCCCCCGCATGTCCCACTGTATACACATCGATTTACATAGTTTTAGCCTTTTGGCCTTGGAAAGTTGAGAACCAGGTCAGTTCCTTCATTGACTACACTGTTAAACAGGAAGGGCTGAGTTTCATTTCATTTGCTCTTACGGCTTTCTCCAAGACAGAAAAAGGCAGAGACAGCTGCCACTCTTCTACTGTCTTTTCTTTTTACTCGTTTTTCTACCAAAAGTCTACCATCCTCACTCACTGTACAACCATTATCTCTTTGCCCCACCCCCCTCATTGGCAACAGTTCACTAGAGTCTGGGGGGATGGATTTCCCTCATAGGGCCCAGACACGCCAAACCAACTAGCGGCGACGAAGGCCGACTGTTGCGTCGCCTGTCATCTGGGCCAAAAAGCAGCACTTGAACACACTGCAAAGACTCCAGCTGACGGCCAGCTAGCATGTACGTTCTGCACTGATTCACTAAGCTGAACAGCCAATCAGAGTGATCTCTCTCACCGACGGGCTCTGCCCATTCAACATGCCGAATCAGCCGAAAAGCTACCGACGGGGGTCCGACTAGTGTCGACGGTGCGGGACACACCGCAAAAACTAGGGTCACCGACGGCCTGACATTGGCCTGGTGTGTCAAGAAGCTGAAGGATGCCCACATGAATGTTGTGTCTGAACTGTGGAAGAAGCTGAAGGGTGCACACATGAATGTTGTGTCTGAACTGTGGAAGAAGCTGAAGGATGCACACATGAATGTTGTGTCTGAGCTGTGGAAGAAGCTGAAGGATGTACACATGAATGTTGTGTCTGAGCTGTGGAAGAAGCTGAAGGATGCACACATGAATGTTGTGTCTGAGCTGTGGAAGAAGCTGAAGGATGTACACATGAATGTTGTGTCTGAGCTGTGGAAGAAGCTGCAGGATGTACACATGAATGTTGTGTCTGAGCTGTGGAAGAAGCTGAAGGATGTACACATGAATGTTGTGTCTGAACTGTGGAAGAAGCTGAAGGGTGCACACATGAATGTTGTGTCTGAACTGTGTAAGAAGCTGAAGGATGCACACATGAATGTTGTGTCTGAACTGTGTAAGAAGCTGAAGGGTGCACGCATGAATGTTGTGTCTGAACTGTGGAAGAAGCTGAAGGGTGCACACATGAATGTTGTGTCTGAACTGTGGAAAAAGCTGAAGGGTGCACACATGAATGTTGTGTCTGAACTGTGGAAGAAGCTGAAGGATGCACACATGAATGTTGTGTCTGAACTGTGGAAGAAGCTGAAGGGTGCACACATGAATGTTGTGTCTGAACTGTGGAAGAAGCTGAAGGGTGCACACATGAATGTTGTGTCTGAACTGTGGAAGAAGCTGAAGGGTGCACACATGAATGTTGTGTCTGAACTGTGTAAGAAGCTGAAGGATGCACACATGAATGTTGTGTCTGAACTGTGTAAGAAGCTGAAGGGTGCATGCATGAATGTTGTGTCTGAACTGTGGAAGAAGCTGAAGGGTGCACACATGAATGTTGTGTCTGAACTGTGGAAAAAGCTGAAGGGTGCACACATGAATGTTGTGTCTGAACTGTGGAAGAAGCTGAAGGATGCACACATGAATGTTGTGTCTGAACTGTGGAAGAAGCTGAAGGATGCACACATGAATGTTGTGTCTGAACTGTGGAAGAAGCTGAAGGGTGCACACATGAATGTTGTGTCTGAACTGTGGAAGAAGCTGAAGGGTGCACACATGAATGTTGTGTCTGAACTGTGGAAGAAGCTGAAGGATGCACACATGAATGTTGTGTCTGAACTGTGGAAGAAGCTGAAGGGTGCACACATGAATGTTGTGTCTGAACTGTGGAAGAAGCTGAAGGGTGCACACATGAATGTTGTGTCTGAACTGTGGGAGAAGCTGAAGGGTGCACACATTGGGCCAGTGGGTGGAGAGAACACGCTGGGCTGAGGTCGCTGCTGCCTCAAGGTGTTTGGTTGTACATTGTTATACTTGTACGCATGTCAGATGCATTTCTGTGTGTGTACTGTATGTCACACTAGGGCTGTGACGGTATGGATTTTTTCTTACTGTGGTTAATAAACGACATATCTCCACAGGGTTTGGCGGTTAACCCCACCTTCCTTTGAAAATTAATATTTTTTTCCACAAATGTGGCATATTGCCTCATCTAAATTCGCTGGCTGCCCCTTGACATCTGGCTCAAAGCCAAAATGTGCCCTAATGGGCAACGTAATATTTGGTTTTGGAACTAGTGTGTATTTGTGTCACCCTGTGATGGCCTGGCGGCCTGTCCAGGGTGTCTCCCCGCCTGCTGCCCATTGACTGCTGGGGTAAGCTCCAGCATCCCCGCGACCCTGAGAGCAGGATAAGTGGCTTGGATAATGGATGGATGGATGGAACTAGATTTGTCGCCATTGTTGAATGGAATAATGCCCGGTGGCTCGTGTCAACGGTGTGGGCATCGCCACATGAGAGAAGCAGCGGTCACTGTTAGCACCTGCCATTAAACTCTAACTCCCAGCCATTTACCTTATGCATCTGTCTTTTATGTCCGTGTATTGTGTGTGTATATAATCAACTGAACGTTATCTGCACTATTACAAGTACTCATAATAATCAGACACACAAAAGAAACCCCCAGTGTGTTTAATGGAGGGTCCCACCCCCTCGCTTGCTAAGCTGAAGTGACGAGCAGCTGATAAGTTCTGTTTCTCCAGAAGCCCTTGAACATACGATGGAAGACCGTCGATGATCATAACTAAACATTGATTATTGTTTATATTCATATCACAAACCACATGCACTCTAGTAGGACACAATAATAAATGAATAAGTACAACAAAACATTGCGGTGAATGCAGTAATGAGCTCAACCCTGTGGTAGGCATCACCAGACCGGGGTCGCGTGGTTATCGTCACGGCCCGACATCAAACCCCTGTTAACTGCTCAGGGTGATTCTGCTCTGCTGCGTAGTGCTACCGTGAGTTGTTTGAGTTCCAGTTATTGGGTTTACTTTGCGAGCAGCACGGTGGTGCAGTGGTTAGCGCGGTCACCTCACAGCAAGAAGGTCCTGGGGTCGAGCCCCGGGGTAGTCCAACCTTGGGGGTCGTCCCGGGTCGTCCTCTGTGTGGAGTTTTCATGTTGTCTCTGTGTCTGCGTGGGTTTCCTCCCACAGTCCAAAGACATGTAGGTCAGGTGAATCAGACATACTATAATTGTCCCTAGCTGTGAATGTGTGTGTGTGTGTGTGTGTGTGTGTGTGTGTGTGTGTGTGTGTGTGTGTGTGTGTGTGTGTGTGTGTCTAATCTTGCAAACTACTGGTCCCACCAGCCTACATTGTTTTATACACAGTTATGACTGTATGCTGAAGAACCTGTCCTGGTTGTAGTGATTCAAAACCTTCGAAAAATGTTTGTTGTCGCCCTCACCGCTCCCTCTCTCCATTCACTCTCTAGCTCGCTTGACCAGCACTGCTCTGTCGCTGCCTGATCTAAGTCAGCCATGCACATAAATGACAGGTATCTACAGTTGACTTGGATGTGGCAGCGACATGATCAGAAGTTATTAAAAGAAATTTGACCAAAAAAAAAATAAATGCAAAAGTTATAAATGAACTTCCTCTAGGTTGCAGTCAAGACAGGAAGTGGATGGATGGATTGCATTAAATAGAGCTTTTCTAGCTGGAGCAGCCACTCGGAGCGCTTTCATATTCTTGTGGCTGCCTGATCTGAGTCGGCTGTCGAAGTGACTCGTGCGAGTGTAAGTGGTTACCCAGCTTTATCTTACAATGAAAATAAAGACGGGGTCAGGATCGGAGTAAAACGGCCGCATTAGCAAACCTTGTCTTTTTGAAAAGTTAAAGTTCATATTAGACTTGGTCGCATTCGTGCGAGGGTCCGCCTAGGAGGCTGCACATCCACAGACTGACAGGCAAAACCTTTTTATCAGGTAGATTTTTTAGCTGGGGTGCTGCATACGAAAAACTTTATTTTCATACTTCTCGTTCAATCGACTGGAGCACTGCGCAAAAGTCTTAGAATGAATGGACAGAAAAACTGGGTTTTTCTTTTTTATCTGTCCGCTGCTAGTCTTGCATACTACTGGGCATGTCAGCCGAATAATTTTTTTTTTTGGTGATTTTAGTTTTTTGTAATGTTTGTGAACAGTTATGACTGTATGATCCAGGACCTCTCATGGTTGCAGTTATTCACAATCTTTGAAAAGACTGTTTTACATTACAGTTGAGTGCTAAACTACTGCGCTGGTATTTCACCCAAGTGTGATCACCGGAGAAGGGAGATCTGCAGGCAGTGCCTCCATAATTTCCCTTCTCCCGGTATGCGAAAAACGTCCGAGCACCAGAGAAGGGGAGATACGCCTGGCGGGGGTCTGCGCTCTACTGAGTGCACTCTTCTAGGTTTTCAACTCGAAATTAAGCCTTTCTCTCTCTCTCTCTCTCTCCCCCCTCCCCCATTTGCTCTTCCACCAGTGGGCAACAGTGACCTTTCACCTGCCCCACCATGTGCTGAAGCTGGTGGCCAGCGCCATAGTCAACGAACTGAAGAAGATCAACCAGAACGTGGCTGCACTGTCTGTGGCCTCCTCTATCATGGACAGGCTCTCCTACCTCTTGTCCAGTGCCAGGCCCGAGCTGGGGGTCGGCCCTGGGCGCTCTGTAGATAGGTAAGTTGGAATCAAATGCCCTTGCTAAAATAGAAGACTCCCCCCCCCCCCCCCTTTCCCGTTTTAGAGGAAAAGTTAGGTTGAATCATACTGCAGAAAGCGTCATATCATAGCCTGGTTCTACGCGATCAGGACTAATGCTTTGTGATTACTTGTTTGTGCTAGTGGGGGGGGGGGTTACAAAATGGAGTTATGGGTGAGTTAAACTTTTGATTTAGTACCAAAACTCCCTTACATAATGCACACAGTGCCCTAAGCCAGAATTGCAACCCATAGTCACATTTCAAGTATTACTTATGTGTAATGCTACACTCTAATAATGGGTCATAGACTTGTAAATGAACTTGAAAGTCAGCACGATGGATACTTCAAACTCTGCACAGCAGGCTTGTAAAGGGGGGCAGTTTTCCTATGGCAAAGGGTAGTAGCACAAAGCTGCAGATCTGTTGTTAGAAAAAGAACACATTATCATTTTGATGTTCATATTTCATCACTTATGTAAATGAGTGAATGCACACAATAGTGCACCAAAATGAACTGACCACAAATCACAATGTGAAAGAGTAGATGTAACTGTCCAGTACGGCTGCTGTTCTTCATCAACAACATTTGACGAGGGCGTCCGGGTGGCATAGCAGTCTATTTATTTATTTATTTATTTTAATTAACCAGGAGGATCCCGTTGAGATTACAAACCTTTTTCAAGGGAGACCTGGCCAAGATAGGCAGCACAGTTACAAAATCACACAGTTCTGTTGCCTACCTATTCTGTTGCCTACCAACACAGGTATCGCTGGTTTGAATCCCTGTGTTACCTCCAGCTTGATCGGGCATCCCTACAGACACAATTGGCTGTGTCTGCGGGTGGGAAGCCGGATGTGGCTATGTGTCCTGGTTGCTGCAGTAACACCTCCTCTGGTTGGTCGGGGCGACTGTGTGGGGGAGAGGGAGGGCGTGATCCTCCCACATGCTACGTCCCCCTGGTGAAACTCCTCACTGTCAGGTGAAAAGAGGTGGCTGGTGACTCCATGTGTATCAGAGGAGTCATGCGGTAGTCTGCAGCCCTTCCCGGATCGGCAGAGGGGGTGGAGCAGCAACCGGAACAGCTCGGAAGAGTAGGGTAATTGGCTGGATCCAATTGGGGAGAAAAAGGGGGCAAGAAAAGAAAAGAAAAAGTGACTAGGTCAATTGAATGCATTAATTGGCATATCAGTGTGTCGATACATCATGTTTGATGTATTATGCACTTTTCTTTGAACTACAATTAAATGCAAGTCACAGTTGTATTGAGCATGCTTACTTTGTAGCTCACTTCGTGGCCTCAACCCATTTGTCTTTCATTCCTACATGATAGCAGTGGCGTCCAGCTCAGCGGTTGCTTGGTTGAGTGTGTATGCAGCGTTCACAAAATCACGGCAGTGGCAGCTGCGAACACAGACTCTGACTGTGTAACTGAAGCTTCGTTCAGAAATTCTAGAGCAAAGTAGGGATCCTGTTTATCAAGAAGAGTTGAGAGAGTCCTGGATGTGACCAGCATCTCCTGGAATCCAAAAAAATTCAGTGTGGGAGATTTTTCTGACAGCTTGGAAGACTGAATGGTGAATGCTGTGGTCAGCACTGAATTTGTGCTGCGCTCTTATATTGCCACACATTTATACCGTGATGATGTGGCGTTCCATTATAACGGCGCATGTACTTTCTGCTACTGAAACCATCGGTGGTGGTTTTTACTGGTCATAGCAGTAATTCAGATGATCGTTTATGTATTGGGCTACATGGTTGCCTGCCCAAGTGCAGGTCATTGTCTCTTTTTCTCTGTCATTATGGTATATACCATTTGTGGCACGGTGGCGCAGTGGTTAGCGCTGTCGCCTCACAGCAAGAAGGTCCTAGGTTCGAACCCAGGGGTTGTCCAACCTTGGGGGGTCATCCCAGGTCCTTTCTGTGTGGAGTTTGCATGTCCTCCCCGTGTCTGCGTGGGTTTTCTCCAGGTCCTCTGGTTCCCCCACCATCAAAAAGACATGCATGTTAGGGTTAACACTCCTGACCGAGGCATGGCAAGACCAACGGAGTTGGTCTCTGGGCGCTGCACGGCAGATGGCCACTGTTCCTAGCTACACAGCTAGTAAAGGTTAAATGCAGAGGAAGAATTTCCCCACGGGAATCAATAAAGTAATAAAAATAGAATAAATTCTGGCTGTCTTTAACGCGTGTGGTGGTATGATGAACTTGTCTTGTGTCCTGTTGCTCGGTATAAGGAATTTTCCGGGATGGAGTTGTATCGAGTTGGTGACCCCAAGGCAAAAACGTCTTAAGTCTCAGATTTCTTAAAAAAAAAAATGTTTTGTTGCCTGTGTAAAACTGAAATGGCGTTGTTCTCAAAGTACTTCAGCCATGCACCAGCGTTTCGGTGCTGTTGGTAAAGATGCACACGATGAGGTAAAAGCATCCAGCCATGGGATGCGCACACACACACACACACACAGCAACAAACAAACTCTGAATGAACTTAAACCTCTTCCCTGCTGTCCTCAGGTCATTGATGTACAGTGAAGCCAACCGGAGGGAGACGTTCACATCGTGGCCCCATGCAGGTTACAGGTGGGCTCAGCCTGACCCCATGGCACAAGCTGGATTTTACCACCAGGTAGGCTGTGAGAACCGAGTCCCTCTGTCCTTGTGCTCAGGAACAGTATTTGTGAGGCAGATAGAGATGGGAGTCGCTGCCCATCTTTCGGCGCAGGTTGAAAACTCACCTCTTCGAGAACTACTACCCTGTTACTTGTTCTTAGCACTTACTGTATTCACTCATTAAAAAAAAAATCTCTTTCTTGCACTTTTACTTTAGCACTGGTTTTGCTCTTAGATGCTTGTTTAGATGCACTGATGACGAGTAGTTTAGATGCACTTATGACCTCTGATGACTAGTAGTTCTGATTTCCTACGTTAAATGCACTTAAATGCACCCAGTCGCTTTGGATAAAAGCGTCGGCTAAATGACTGTAATGTAATAGAGATGGATCAGCAGAGTGTGTGGACACGGTGATATGTCAGGTACAGCAGAATTATGTTGAGATCATAAAGCGGGAGTCCAGAAACTTTATTTAATGTCCTTATGGCCAAGGGGAAGAAACTCCTTCTGAGTCTCTGTGCTGGTCTTGTGGCCACGAAGGCATCTGCCTGACTGCAGCAGCTGAAACAGTCTGTTGTTTGGATGATGGTGATCCATAATAATTCTTTTAATGTTCTGTAATTTCCTAACTGCAGTTTATATATCAGTGGTGGCTGGTGCTAAAAGATTTTAGGGAGGGGGGGTGCAATTTTACCTTGGCGCAGCACACCTGACAGCTGCTTTAATGGCCACAGTCACAGAGTTATTAAGAAGGACAATGTGGCCTATAGATTTTATCAGGGCTCGGTGGATGATTGACAGTCGAGACGAGGCGTCGTGATGGGTGTGAACATGATTGACAGCCACGAGAATCGTGCAATCGCATTAGATCAAAAAACATTAAAACAATACCAAATCACTGCCAATAAAAATGGGCATGTCTGGGGTGCACAGAACTGCGCCCCCTGGAAAATCTGAAGAAACCAATCAAACAGCAGCCTCAGGTCACCTGCTTGCCGCAAGTTTGAGGACATAGATAAGGTATCGTTTGGCTGGTGCCCCTCACCCAGGAAGTATATGTATTCAGACAGAAATCAACCAAATACCATTTGAATCAATATTTAATGGCTGCTGACAGACGTTCACAGACTGAAAACACTTTTATTTCATCATTATTTGCATTATACAACTAACTTATTTATATTTATCGTGTTTAAGTAGATTTTCATCTCTTGGTCTTGAAGTGGCGGCGCCCCAGCACACTGTACTGGCTGGCCGCCACTGGTCTATATTTTCAACATGGGGTTCATATGCATTATTCAGAATGACAACAGGTAACTGTTTCCTATTCAACATGTTTTGCTCTCTGCCGTCCTGTGTGCTGCAGCCTGCCTCCACAGGTGATGACAGAGCCATGTGCTTCACCTGCAGCGTCTGCCTCGTCTGCTGGGAGCCCACCGATGAGCCATGGTGAGCGCTGTTGTGTTAGTTCTGCCTGTTTTTTGTTTTCCGTGTGAAAAAGTTTCCTTTATGGACCTAAACTAAGAAAACCTCGGTGAAAATGGCTTCAAGTGTTGAGACAACAGTAACGATTAAAGCAAAACAGGATTTTTGTGGCGACATGTTGCTTAGCTTTTGATTTGCTGTACACCGTGACAACCATTCCTATATCAAAGCTCAGGAGACTGCTCTCCTTTTATTTATATTTATATATATATATATATATATATATATATAAATAAACCCTTTCTTGTATGGACTGCAATTTATGTCGAGATTCTCCCCCCCGCCCCTTTTTTTCTCCCCAATTGTATTTTTGGCCGATTGCCCCACTCTTCTGAGGTGTCCCGGTCGCTGCTCCACCCCCTCTGCCAATCCGAGGAGGGCTGCAGACTACCACATGCCTCCTCCTATACATGTGGAGTCACCAGCCACTTCTTTTCACCTGACAGTGAGGAGTTTCACCAGGGGGATGTAGCGCGTAGGAGGATCATGCTATTCCCCCCAGTTCCCCCTCCCCCCTGAACAGGTGCCCCAACCAACCAGAGGAAGCACTAGTGCAGCGACCAGGACGCATACCCACATTCGGCTTCCTACCCGCAGGCACGGGGGACACCCGACCAAGCCGGAGGTAACACGGGGATTTGAACCAGCGATCCCCGTGTTGGTAGGCAATGGAATAGACCACTACGCCACCTGGACGTCTAGAAAAAAATAAATTTAACTCAAGTGTGAATACACCCAAGATGCAGTCACCCAAACCAGTTCTGGAAGTGTTCACAGGAAGGTGTAAATGCAGTGCCTCTCCGATCCACATACTGCAGCTTTGTAGATAAAAAATCACTTTTGCACCCGGAAAAAATGGTGGAAATCACACAGGCATCAGGCAGCTTGGATGGTACCATACCTGTCAGATGAATTACCTGGACACCCAGGAACGGGGAAATGAGAGTAATGAGGCCTTTCCTGTCAATCTGAAAAAAATTCAGCATTTTGAGGTGATGTGACGTTCCAGGCAAGACTTGGGAAAGTGAAAGCTGATCATAACATGCATGCTGCTTTTCAATGTCAGATAAAAAAAAAACAGTTCACCTAAATAACATGAAGATCCCAGTCACAGATACAAGCCACGTGTTAATGCTGGATGTAAAGGATAGCTGCAGTAACGCATCAGTGAATGAGATGCACATCTGTATATCAGACATCTTTCCAGTGCAGCGCTGTGTTCCAGACAGACCTGCGTAACTCTTCTCCCTCTTCCCTAGGTCCGAACATGAACGGCATTCTCCTAACTGTCCATTTGTGAAAGGCGAGCACACACAGAACGTGCCGTTGTCTGTGACCTTGGCCACCAGCCCCGCCCAGTTCCCCAGCAGCCCTGATGGCTCGGACAAGATTGCCTGCTACGGCTTCGGTAGCTGCCCTCATTTTCTCGCTGCCGCCACCAAGAGGGGCAAGATCTGCATCTGGGATGTATCCAAGATGATGAAGGTCAGATTTCAGTTCTCTTCATCTTCACAAGACCTGCTTATAAATGACTATTTACAAAAATGATTTTCATAGAATTGATCATCCAAACGACCTAATACCTTAAGATCTATACCTGAACATCCAGATACTGACCTATACAGGAGTGTGTGTGCAGATAAGCCCCCCCCACACACACACTTCTGGGGGAAAAAAACAGTATAAATAAAATGGCTTGACTCTATTCCCTACAATTTGTTTTTCATGCAAGTTGTATGAAGTAAATGGAATATGAGTCACTGAAAACGATTCTCATCCATCTAACTAAATGTAATATCCTTCCTCCCATGAAGGTCAGTCTATTGAGTATGTTTTCACTGTTTTTATGGCTGCTCATTACATGTGTATAATCTGCTTTAACTTGAAAATGTATTCAGATCATACGATGCATGACCGCTGTCGCCCCTTGCAGCTGAAATTGTGCTTGAAAATAAATACACACATCTTCTATTCATAGTTCTCTAAACAGAATATGACATTGTCCTTTTACAATTCACAATCAGAATCAGCTTTATTGGCCAAGTGTGCCTATATGCACATGAGGAATTTGACTCCGGTTCACAACACCTTCTAGCACTTGCAGACTCACACAAAAGAAAAAAAAACAAAAAGACAAAACAAAATTTTTAAAAAAAGAACAGGAAAAATAAATGGAACAACAATAGGACATAGGAGGCAAGCATGTGTGCACAACAGGTACGTCGCTACTATACAGAGTTATGGTTGCATAATCAACAACCTATGGCCACATATACCATATTGCTTATATACTATATTGTCCATACACTATACCATATCACGACTCCACAACGCATCATGCCCATAAACAATGCTATATACTCCCGCTATATTACACTATATTATCTTATGTACCAGAAGTATACACTATATGTTCACCTACCATCCACCTCACAACTACATACTATATTATATACCTATGTTACAACCACAACAATCTGCTACTACTACTCCTACTATTACTACTTTCGGCTGTTCCCGTTAGGGGTCGCCACAGCGGATCATCCGTTTCCATCTCTTGCTGTCCTCCGCATCTTTCTCTGTCACACCAGCCACCTACTTTTCTTCCCTCACCACATCCATAACCTCCTCTTTGGCCTACTTCTTTTCCTCTTCCCTGGCAGCTCCATATTCAGCATCCTTCTCCAATATACCCAGCATCTCCTCCACACATGTCCAAACCATTTCAGTCTTGCCTCTCTTGCTTTGTCTCCAAACCGTCCAATCTGAGCTGTCCCTCTAATATAATATAGTTAAAACCACAATAATAACAGCAACAATTGTAACCACTATACAACAGTTGAATATGTATTTACAATTGTGTGTTTGTATTGCACAAACGTTGTGCTGCACGTCTTGTTTAAAGAGTTAGTGCACATTGTAGATATGTTGGTGAGACATCTTGACTAAGATGGGGCTGTTTAAAAAATGTTATTTACATAATAACTGTCCATTATTGCACCAAGCTGTTAAGTGTTCATGAGAGAGAGGGCCTGCCTGTGGGGAAAAACTTTTCCTGTCTGGTGGTTTCGGTGCACATTGCCCTGTCGTGCTAGCCAGAGGGTCAGAGTTGAAACACTGACTGTGAACTGGGTGGGTGGGGGCAGTCTGTGCTTATTCTGAATTGATGCAGCTATGCAGTTTTGCATCTGAAGACAGATTCCTTATGTATTAACAAATGTGTCCATTTCTTTCTGATGCTGATTAGGTGCACTTGAAGTTTGAAATCAACCCGTATGATCCAGCAATCTTGCGGCAGCTGATCCTGTGTGACAGTGAGCAGAGCCAGCAGACTCTTACAGAGTCCCGAAGACCAACCCTGGCCTGGCTGGAGGAGTCTTCCACCTGCTCTGACCTCCCCAAGTTGGAGGGAGACAGGTTAATGTGGACACACTGACACATATACACACACATTTGTACACACATCTATACACTAAACATGAGTGAGTTCACATTCCTGCAACACAGGCAGTCTCTCACCAACAAATACAAGCAAGCGTTGTAGTTTTGTGTTTTAGTTAAGGTACATGAAGTAAGATTTTCAGCTCAGTTAACCTTGTGGATGTAATTTGATGTTTGTGGGGTGAACCTCTGTCAGATTCAATCCCTATTTGGGTTCTTATTGTGGTCTATTCAGCTGTCTTATTTTGGGCTGTCGGACGGTAAATTAACTACTCCTCCGAAGCTCGATCCTATAGAGCACCAACTCCCCTTTACAAGAGTTCAAGTTCATCCAGTTCAACAGAGTAGAAGAGCAAGTAACAAGAATGGCTGAAGGCTCCTCCTCAGATCAAAAAATCCCTGGTGTGCTTTTCAAATGGTCTTGAACATAGCAAGGGCTTTGATAGCATGAGGGTTTGGGCTGATGAATTGTCTTCAAGGGAGTGTCATCACTGCTGATGCCCACTTACCAGTGCACTGCTAACTGGCTAGCTACTTGGCACCTGTTACACTGCCAAAGAATAGCTCTCCAGCTGGCTGATATGAACATGAGTTGTCTGTTGGTTGCTACCCAAGTCGCAGTGGAAATAATCAGTATAGGCAAGACCTACCTCCTCAAAGTTGATATACTACCAGTTAAGGGTAGAAGGATACCCCCTCCCCCCACTCTGTAAAGTGTGTCTACTTTTCCAGTCGCTAGTTTATTCAATGAATGTTCTCCACTCACTTTCTGACAGGCATATACACGGTGCTGTTTGTAGAGAGGCGGGAGAAGGATGGAATCAGTCTGTCTTTTAATTGATTCCAATACTTAAGGTTTTTATTATTGTCAATCTTATGTAGTATACCTTTAAATGTTTGACAGTTAGTTGTGCCTTTTCTTTTGCTCTAGTGATGACCAGTTGGAGGACTCGGACAGTGAAGAACATTCCAGATCAGAGTCAGTAATAGGTATGATGACTTAATCTTGCTTTTTTAAGATTTGCTGGGAATTTTTAAACTAAGAATTTAACAAACTGTCTCAAAATATAAAATGAATTCTGGCCATGCTTTTTATTTGTTAATGATAGCCAACTTGGTTGCAGGTAACACTGAGGTAAGGTCCTTGAATGTGTTGGCTGAACTGAAATTCCTTTCCCATAACTTTCTTTTTACTCTTGGCTCCTGCTTGTAGGCCAGCCATCACAGCGAGAAAACTTGGAGGTGAGCTTAGGAGTGACGGCGCTGAGTGTACTGCAGCAGCCAGAGAAGCTCCAGTGGGAGGTGGTGGCAAGCGTGCTGGAGGACACTGTCAAAGACCTGGAAGAGTTGGGGGCCAATCCTTCGCTTGCCCAGGTCAAGGCTCACAGTCAGGACAAGGCCAAGGACAAAGTCACTGACCACCACAACATTCCCTTTCCTTGCCTGCTGGCTGGTGGACTGCTTAACTACTGCTCAGCAGCAACCTCCCCCCTGGCTGGTCCCCCAGCCCCTGCATCGGGTTGCAGGACCGCAGATGGTTCTCGTAGGACTCAAGGTGCTCAGCTCTCCAATAATGGGCCTCTACAAGACCAAGGCCCTATGGAGACGGAGACCTGTAACCCCCCACCGTCTGCTCAGGAGCTGGGCTTACCCAACCAAGCAGGACCCCTTCCTCCATTCCCCTCTGCCCTGCAGGCCATTCACAGAACTATGCCTGTGCTGCTGCTGTACAGTATCAAGGAAGTCGATGACAAGTCGTCAGGGAAGATGTTCACCCAAATGAACAATCTCATGAGTAAAGGGCTCCATGAGGAGGGCTTCACTGTGCCACAGATCATTGAGATGGAGTTTGATACACATGAGCAACTGCTTCTTCAGGACCCTCCCATTACCTATATCCAGCAGTTTGCTGATGCGACAGCGAACTTGGCATGCCTGGACAGTCATGTGGACAAGTGGGGCACACTGGGTACAGCCAGTGTCTCCACGCCACCTCGGCCTGGAGCCCTTGTGCAATGCTTGAGGCTGCCTAAACAGCTTGAAGAGGAGAATTTATATGTGGACTCTATCACACCCTGCTGGGATGGTGTACATCTTCTGGTGGGGCTGCAGCCATGTGGTTTTGAGAGTCTAAGCGCCATAAATCAAGTAGAGGCTCTCAACAACCTTAATCGCCTGCACTCAGCCCTTCACAGCCTGCGCACAGGCGACACAACCCTCACGATGTCCAACGGGGTGGAGGCTCACCATCCAGGGGGCTCACCCATCCAAACACCCCTCATTCTACCCAGAGCTGACCAACAGCAGCAAATGTCTCTGGGTGGTGGGAGTGGAGGGGGCTATCTGGCTCTCTACAAGCTCAATTACTCCACTCGCATTGTCACCTTAGATAAGGAACCTGTTAAGGTGCAGCACATTCATGACCCACGCGATGCCATTACCTCTCTGATATTGCTTCCTCCAGATGTGCTGGATGGCAGGGAGGATGATAGTGAGGAGGCCCCTGAGGAGGCCATCCCACCTGGCCCAAAAAATGGTTGTTCTGGCTTTGGGGCTGGCCCTGCAGGGTCCTCTGGATCTGTTACCAGCAGCACTTGTGGAGCAACCACCAGCACTAATATCACCGGTCTTTCCACCACTACCTCCAGCCCCAAAGAGTGCAAACGGATGGATGTGGCAGGCCTGGGCCATTTGGTGGTGACCACGCAGGCTGGGTACATCATGATCCTGGACTTGTCCACTTTGGAAGTCCTTGCCAAGGTGGAACCACCCAAGAAAGAGGGCTCAGCAGAAGAAATAGACCCATTTGTCTCAGTCACCTATTGTTCTGGGACTGACCGCCTGTGTGCCTGCACAAAAGGTGAGTACAGTTTGGATACGTGGGCAAAGAAAGGTGGCTATTTTAAGGGTTTATCCCTTTCACAGACATGTCAGTTATTATTTTTCTTTGTGGGCTGATTAGGTATCTGTTTTGCTTCATCAAGAATGTGATAAATTAAGAGTTTTTGGATTAAATTTGTAAATTGTTACCCATCTGTTTGTAAGTAATAGACTGTGGTATTTAGTTTATGATTGGTAACTGGTGAGACTTATTATTTCTACCTTTTCCAACTGAAAGCCTCAAGATCCATGTCAGAAGTGCTGTGTGCATGTGATTTGTCAGAAATGACAAATCACATGCACACAAAATGGGTGACCTTTTAAAAGCAAAGTACAGGCCCTATGAGACGAATTCTGTCTAGGGTCTGTATTTTACCATAAAAACTGAAAATTCCGTAGAGATGCACCGATATTCCATTTTTTGCTGCCTAACAATTAGGAAGGAGTACGACTCTCTTAAGTATTGGTTGATACCGAGTACTGATCCGATCCATTACTATTGCCAGACAGTGTACACTTTGGCAGTTAGTTTGGGGTTAGTTGGAAAAATAATTGAGACAGTACTAGTTTTTTTTCACTATTAAAGAAATTGATGTGCCAAAAATGGAGTAAATCAAGCAGTTTTGCTTTTCGTTTTGACATGTTACTGGATTTTTGTCATGGGTAAAATCCCCAGTACTGATACTCCATCTTAGCCTGGCATTAACTGGATATCTGGTTCCAGTGTTGGTATCTAGAGGACTAGTTACTTTTTAGGACCATTGTTCAGACTGCAATGAAAGTAATTTTTAAGGTTTTTATAATTTCCATGTTTTTTTAAACTTTGAAAGCCGGTTGTGGTAAACAAAGGGGTCATGTTAGAAATGGGGCCAATAAAGTGTAACAGATGTATTTGAAGGTTATGGAACAGAGTTTTTGTGTATGTGTATAGGTACATACCTTGTATTGGTAGCATACGCCAGTTGTCTCATCTGCTGCTGTGTCGGACCCAAGGGCAGAAAAAAGATAATTAGCTTGAATATCCACAAGTCACCTGATACACAACAAATATAAAAAACAATAAGCTTCAGTTATTAAATTTAGGTCAGCGATCCGCAAGTAAGTACAGTTTGGCATTGTTCCCCTAATTGTGTATTTTATCCTTTTAAAGGACTGTCAAATTGGGGCGGCGTACTGGTCTGTTCCATTGCCTACCAATACTGGGATCGCCGGTTCGAATCCCCGTATTACCTCCAGCTTGGTCAGGCACCCCTACAGATACAATCGGCCGTGTCTGCGGGTGGGAAGCCGGATGTGGGTATGTGTCCTGGTCGCTGCACTAGTGCCTCCTCTGGTCAGTCGGGGCGCCTGTTGGGGGAATAACGTGATCCTCCCACACGCTATGTTCCCCTGGTGAAACTCCTCACTGTCAGGTGAAAACAAGAGGCTGGCGACTCCACATGTATCAGAGGAGGCATGTGGTAGTCTGCAGCCTTCCCCGGATCAGCAGAGGGGGTGGAGCAGCAACTGGGACAGCTCGGAAGAGTGGGGTGATTGGTCGGATGCAATTGGGGAGAAAAAGGGGGACCCCCCCCCCCAAAAAAATGACTGTCAAATCAGTCACAATATGGATATCTTTGGTGGGCCTGGTGCATTCTAAGCTAACAGAACGGCTTCCTGTCTGGTCCAGTAAAGGAGCGAAGGATTTGGGGTCCTTTTATTTAACGCTGATCCAGAACCATGCAAGTTGCCTCCCTCCGCAGGGCTATAAACGGGTGCAGTTAGGCTTGTTGGTACAAATGGCCATGATCATTAATGTGAGTGTATATTTTATACCGGGTTTTTACTGGCGTTGCCTTTGGTGTGAAAGGGTCCGTGACTCAGAATCCTGGGAAACTGATCCAGGCACAGCACAGCAGTGCTCCGAGGCATTGATAAAATTCGTGTTGATGTGACCGTGTTCCTCGCTGAGTCCCGGTATTCACACGCTGAAGTGAAACATGTTAAAGGAGTATCACATCACAGATTCTGGATGTGAGACCTCACGGGTCACAGGGGATGTCTAATAGAGGAGGGACTCTAGGAAAAATCAGCATTTTTTTTTTCCTTCTGAAAACGATGATCTGATTCTAAAACGAGTAAAGCATCTTGGTGCGTCTCAATATTTGATTTCCTTTGAGTTTTCCACCTTCTTAATTGCTAATTAGTTTGAAGAATCTTGTGTAATTTAAGAGTCATAATTAAAATGTCAAGCAAATTCTGTCTACAGACGAACTGAGATTTTATTTTTTTATTGGCTCCATTGTCTGTACCGTAGAGCAGAAACCCTAGTTTACACTGACAAAGTACAGGCACAAATCTTCACTCTTAAAATGTGTCTTTCAATTCTGTTTGTCTGTAGGGCTATCATAATTATTACATAATAATTATCACATAATCACCTGATGACGATTATTTAAGCTGACCGCCATCATTCTGCATAATGGTCAGAATTGTTTCCATTCATTTGCATAAAAGCAGCAGGATGAAATGTAACAGACATGTCACTTTTCATCACTACTTCCACCTCGTTTTCCTCCGTCTGTTGTTTGACTGGTGCTCTTTTAATGACGTCATCTTGTTACGCCCCTGCACATGAGTGGTGAATTAGCACCAACAAACTGTTTATCTGGAGATGCTTATTCTACAATATTCTATATATAATATTCTACAATATTCTATATATAATATTCTACAATATTGGACGAGCATGTGTTGACATCAACATCATGGATGTAGTTGCTGAGCCGAACCCCACAGCAGCGCTGTGGCGACATGTTGGTTTTAAGCCAATTGAAAAAGGAGAGCCCAATAACTTGGAGGAGGCCATTTGTTGGATTTTCAGCAAAAAGATGGCGGTCAAAAGCGCTAATACCACACATTTAAAAATGAGTGTATCTTCTTCTTCATAAGCTGTGTGTATATTAAACTATGATTATGCTTATACTATAATAGTGGCATAAAATGAACAGAAAAATACAAGGGCGTGCGGGTAGTGTGGCATTCTATTCCGTTGCCTACCAACACAGGGATCACTGGTTCAAATCCCCGTGTTGCCTCTGGCTTGGTCAGGCGTCCCTACAGACACAATTGGCCATGTCTGCGGGTGGGAAGTTGGATGTGGGTGTGTGTCCTGGTCACTGCATTAGTGCCTCCTGGGTCAGTCGGGGTGCCTGTTCGAGGGGGGAGGGGGAACTGGGGGGAATAGCGTGATCCTCTCACGCGCTATGTCCCCCTGGTGAAACTCCTCACTGTCAGGTGAAAAGAAGCAGCTGGTGACTCCACATGTATCAGAGGAGGCATGTGGTAGTCTGCAGCCCTCCCCGGATCAGCAGAGGGGGTGGAGCAGAGACCAGGATGGCTCGGAAGAGTGGGGTAATTGCCCAAGTACAGTTGGGGAGAAAATGTCATGTAGATGTAGTCCTCCTTTGTGGACTGTGAAATTCTACTGTCTGGGCTCTCACGCTCGCCTCGCCAGATATTTAGACACTGTCCATTTTAGCCCGTCTGCCAGTTTTGTTTCCAGCATGACATGAGTAGAAGGAGCACTTAACAACTGTCACATAGGTTCAAGGAGTTCTGGCTGTTTTAGTTCATGACCTCGGTGCTCAACATCAAAATTTTCTAAACTACATTGAACAGAAATGGTTTTATTGGTAGTTCAGTGTGAATAATATATCACTGAGGTACCGTTGATATGTCATGGATTTAACTGGGAGGGCTTCCCTGATACTAACATTCTGAAAATAATGCTGACATCCTTTCTATTTCCTGTTTGCTGACCTTTGAAGGTGGAGAACTTCATTTCCTTCAAATTGGAGGCGTTTGTGATGATATCGATGACGGCGACATGTTTGTGGATGGCCCCCTTTCAAAAGGGGCTGAACAGCTACTGGAGGGAGCCAAGCCCTCTTCGAACCCCTCTAGCCCTGGGATCACAGGTAGGAGGGCTGAAAACACAAACAGTGCAACACAGTTGATATCTCTTCACATGCAGCGAGGTGCACATCTGACATTTATAGTCCACAATTAAGTTCAAGCTCAACTTTACTGTCATATGTATTTAGAATACAATGAAATGCTTGTGATCTGGCTCTCTCTGCCTTAACACAAGGACACAAGGACAAGGAACACAGGGACACATCCCAAAAAATACTTATGTACACAGCAAATTCATAAATTATGTGCTACACAATATACATTACACAATAACGTGACTATATAAGGTGCATATGGGTGCCTGACTCCCTGTGGAAAGAAACTACTATGGAGAAGGGTAGTGTGTGATTTGATGCTCCGGTAGCGTTTTCTAGGTGGAAGGAGTGAGAACAGAACAGGAGCTGGTGTCCTTAATGATGTGTTGGGTTTTCTTTTCTAGTGTGTGGTGTAAATATTAATTATGAAGTTGTGGTAGCTCCATGCCAGTGATTTTTGCTGTTGTCAGTCGTTTGCAGCAGTCTGCAGTCCTGAGCAGTCAGGTTGCCAAATCACACTGTGATACAGCCTGTCAAGACCCTCTCCATGGTACTGCCATAGAAGTTCATAAGAGTTTTGGTGCTCATACCACAACTCTTGAGACACCTCAGAAAATAGTTACTGCTGTGCCCTCTTGAGGGTGCAGTTGTTGTTGAGAGACCATGTCAGGGTGTTTGTGGTATGTCATCATTATCAGGTCGAGTATCCTCGGATGGCTCTGACCCTCTCATGCCCCCCGCAGTCTGGTTTTTCGACTTGCATTACCGCATTCTGCCACATCTATCCTGCTCACGGCAAAGCTGCCAAGCGTTCAGCTTACTTTGCGCATGCGCTCTGTGACTCCCAGTTGTATTCGTGGTATATGAAAGTATCTTGTGAGCGTGGGAGTGTGGTGGGCCGAAAAGCTGGCTGTGAACGAGCTCATCCGGAAACACACATGCGCAACACTACCATCTAGCGAGCTAGTTACTGTAAGTTGGCACTTGTCTGTCTTGCTCAGTTAGCTCACCGCCATACGTTTCAGTGCTTGTCAATATGAGCGACAACTTGTGCATTATAGAATCGTTACGTTCTGTCCCGTTTTCTCGGAGGACTTTTGAAGAGAAAAAGATTATTATTGCAGGAGGACGTCCAACTCCTGAACTTGGCATCACAAAATCAACGGAAGAATTTTGTCCATCACTTTCAAGCTACCACATACGAAAAACATACATGGCTAGCTGGCTGCCCAAAGGTTGGCAAACTATTCTGTTGGCCATGTCTCCTTTTTCCTACAGAATGCACAGCCTGGACCACGGCAGGTTATGGCAATTTAAACAGTCTCATACAGCAATGACAAAACACGAGCGTGCACCTGCACACACACATTGTCTAGTAAAACTTCACACATTTGGCAACACACGAATCGATCATCAGTTGAATGAGGATGTGCGAAGCCACAGAGCAACATCACGAGCGTGTTAAAAAACGGACGTGTTGAAGAAACTGGTGGACATTGGTGTGTACCTCGGAACCCAGGAGCAGGCGTTCCGGGGACACTCGGAGGGGGAAGGATCGGACAATCGTGGTCATTATATTGAGCTTGTCAACCTACTCCAGAAATATGATGAGAGGCTAGCCCATCATTTGGAGCCGTGCAGCGTCTTTTCTGGTATGTCAAGCCACATCCAAGATGATGTGATGGAGTCTGTGGGGAGTGATATGATGGAGTCTGTGGAGAATGTGCTGCTGAATGAAATAACATCTGAAATCAAAGACACAAGCTTTGTGGCGATACTAACTTATGAAACCACCAATGTGTCCAACTTCACCCAGCTATCTGCAGTCTGGAGGTACGTTACCAAAGAGGGGTGGTGGAAGAGAGATTTGCGGGGTTTTCAGACGTCAGTGCTGACTGAACAGCACTGCCTTAGTGGAGCATGTTTTTGCCACCATAGCTGAAATGGAATGTGGCCACAAGCTTGTCGGTTAAACATATGATGGGGCTGTCATGTCTGGCCACCTGAATGGCTTGCAGGCCAAGGTTAGGGACCGATACCCTTGTGCTAGTTTTGTGCGTTGTTGTGTGCACGTTCTTAACTTAGTGCTGTCACAAGCGTGCAGCACTATCAAAGACTAAGAATTTTTTTCAACTTTAAATGGACTACGCTCATTTTTTGCCACTTCTGCGAAGCGCACCAAGGCTCTTGATGACATTGTTAGGAGACGATTCCCAGAGCTGCTCCAACAAGGTGGAATTATACGTTGCAATTAGTGAACACCGCAAAAGAGAACCGCGATTCATTAATTGAACTTTTCAGTGACATAAGAAATAACCCGTTGGACTGGGACGACACATCCATTCTTTCAGCAGGGGGATTTTTGCAATATTTCCAAGATCCCAAATTCCAGTTTCTCCCGGAGCTTTTTTCTGATGTTTTTTCTCACACCAACGTGCTTTTCAGTATCCTACAAACAAAGAGTTTGGACATTAGGTATTGTGTGAGACAAATGAAATGAAGAGAACATCAGAGCAGTTGCAAAGACAGCGAGAAGAGTTAGGCCTTGTTTTTGCACAGGTAAAGGAGCAGGAGAACCCAGCTAAGAGGAGCAGAGGAGATTCTCCTGACAAAAGGCTGCTTATGGAGATCTTAATTTCAAAGTGTTGGACGCTATTGATTTCCAAATGTAGAAGCGGCTTTCATCTCTGGAGAAGATGAGTTTCTTGGGCTATTGGACTTTTCTAAATTTCAGTTGTATGAGCAGATCTTTCCAGAGAGCACACTTAACTCTTTGAAACATATGCACAGTTTTTCGATGACGTCCTTTCGCGCAGCGAACTGAAAGTATTGTATGCATCACCTCAACTGGCAAAGAGAAATGTCTCCGACTTGACGTCTTTCATGCGCTCAAATGGCCCTTGTGATGGCATGGTCCAACTATTCAGAATGTGCGAATTGTTTTTAACTGTGCCGTCTACCATTGCGTCGGTAGAAAGAATGTTTCCGGCATCAAAAAGGATCAAGACCTACCAACGCAATGTTGTGGGACAGCGGCGTTTGACTGGCCTGGCAATGATGTCGATTGAAAGAAGAATGCTGCACAGAATGAAGACATCTGACAGCTTTTGTGACAAAGTCATCGCAGAATTTACAAAGAAGGATCGGAGGATGGACTTCGTGTACAAATAAATTAGGACATTGTGCGTTTTTTTGAGCCTTTTTTTGTATCATGTTGCATAGCTGCTGCGGTTTATTCTGGTCCGCTGAGGCCGGCACTTGTGCTCTGGTCCGCTGTGGCCTTATGTTTGTTTATTACTGATGTGTGTGTGTGTGTGTGAGAGAGTGTGTGTAAGTTAATGAGTGAGGGGTTCGCGAGCATGTCATTTGCAGTGGTGGGAGGGAGTTGTAGCGGGTGGGCGGTTGTTCGTGTGTGTGTGTGGGGTGTGGTGTGGGGAACGAGGTAGCATACCCAGCTTCAAAGGTCACCGCTCGCCACTGGGGTGCCGGTTGAGGAGAGCCTGGAGAGGTGGAGGTATGTACTGGAGAGAAGAGGAGTGAAAGTCAGTAGGAGCAAGACAGAATACATATGCGTGAATGAGAGGGAGGACAGTGGAATGGTGAGGATGCAAGGAGTGGAGGTGACGAAGGCATATGAAAGTAACGGGAAGTGCAGAAAAGAGGTGAAGAAGAGAGTGCAGGCAGGGTGGAGTGGGTGCAGAAGAGTGTCAGGAGTGATTTGGACAGAAGGGTACCAGCAAGAGTTAAAGGGAAGATTTACAAGATGGTTGTGAGACCAGCTATGTTATATGGTTTGGAGATTGTGGCACTGATAAAAAGACAGGAGGTGGCCGAGTTTAAGATGATAAGATTTTCACTGGGAGTGATGAAGAAGGACAGGATTAGGAACGAGTATATTAGAGGGACAGCTCAGGTTGGACGGTTTGGAGATAAAGCAAGAGAGGCAACATTGAGATGGTTTGGACATGTGTGGAGGAGAGATGCTGGGTATACTGGGAGACGGATGCTGAATATGGAGCTGCCAGGGAAGAGGAAAAGAGGAGGTTTATGGATGTGGTGAGGGAGGACATGCAGGTGGCTGGTGTGACAGGGAGATGCAGAGGACAGGAAGAGATGGAAACGGGTGATCCGCTGTGGCGCCCCCTAACGGGAGCAGCTGAAAATACTAGTAGTACATACTAAACATGTATATTGTACAGGGTTCGATGTTAATGTTTTTTTTTCCACTTGCCTGGTTGTGCAAGCGGGTCAGAAATCTACTTGCCTGAAGTCAATTTGTGCTTGCCGCTTATGCAAATTGTTTAATTTATTAGCGGTTAACAAATACAGACAGACTATAGTGAGTTGTCATGTTTAATCTTTAAGTAAATGAAACATAAAAGTAAAGCGAGGACACTAAATCCTTTTAGATCTGAATCCTGCGTTTCACCCTTGCCCTTCTACCTCCCTGCACTCCTCCAGGAGTGGACCTGCTGGTGGACCAGGCACTGACCACGGAGAGCCTGACCTCACTGGTGGAGCTGACCCGCTTCGAGACCCTGACACCACGTTTCTCGGCCACGGTGCCACCATGCTGGGTGGAGGTACAGCAGGAGCAGCAGCAGCGCCGCCACCCTCAGCACCTCCACCAGCAGCACCATGGAGACGCAGCGCAGCACACCCGCACCTGGAAGCTCCAGAGCGACAGGTAATGGTGTAGCGTTGAGCTTCTGATGGGATTATGGCAACACGTTAGCTATAGTGTTCTGAAGGCTAAACCTCAATCTTTTTATGTAAAAATGTGTCTGTATCCGTTGGACACTAGACAGTAGAGGACATGGTATGGAGTGTAGGGTAGAGAATCCAGTCCTATCTACTATAGCGGCCAACCTGCAGCACGCCGTACTGTCCTCTCCATGTGACTGACTGCTTACATCCTACGCTTCCCTCCCAGAGCCTCTGCTTCTGCCTGTGGTGGCACAGTACTGTTCTGCCCACTGGCTCCCTCCGCTGGCCTCATCTGTCATTGACCCTCTTGCCGGGAGGTTTCCTTATACAGAATATTATTAAGCACCATGCCTCTAATCCACACGACGTATCTAATAGTAGAAACACCAACAACCGAATATCTGGAGCAAATACCTGCAGTGTGCGTCCCATTTGCGTACTCGCATTGGTTTTAATTCTGCTGTGACACCAAACAAGTTTGGCCTCTAGAACGTGAGATCTCTGGGTAATACGTCCTTTATCATTAATGATTTTATTGTTTCTAATCTGGACTTTTTTTATGATTACTGAGACATGGCTGCCCCCAGGGGACACTGTTCCCTAGGTCCAGTTTTAGAAAAGTGCTATATAAATAAAGTTATTATTGTTAGTCTTGTTATCATTATTATTGTTATTATTATTATTATTATTGAGAAAAAAAAGAAAGAGAAGTTCTCCACGGTTTACCCGACTCATGGCTTGACCGCAGTGAATGAGATGTATTCGTCTGTACTCACATTCGCCCTTTCAGCTTGGTGGTGGACGCCTAACAGACGTGGTGGGAAGTAGGAAATGAAATTCAGTAGGATCCTGGGAGAATGACAGTGAGAACGAACCGAATCTTGCCTGTCCAATCAAATGGCTGATACCCTGCCCTCCAAACCGCACCCTTGGCTAAAGTTTATTTAGATAAAGTTACCGGACTTTCGTCTCACCCCTGACTCTCCACGGCAAGCTTGGTTCACATCAATAAATACCCCTCATGTCGAGGGCAAAGACAACGTATGCGAGCTGGTTAAGTTGTACATCCCGTCAGGTGGGGCGTGGCTGTCAGTCTGCCTCTGAAGGGATAGTTGGCTGGGCAGTATATCGATATTATATCGATACTGTGATATGAGACGAGCTATTGTCTGGGATGTTGGATATCATCATTCCGTGATGTGGCATAAGTGTCGTCTTCTTACAGTAAACGGATGTGATTTTCTGAACTGTTTTAGGTATTCTATTATTCACCTTTACCCACTTAGTTATTATATAGACATGACTGATGATTATTCATCAAAAACCTGATTGTGTTAATCTTTTGTGAAAGCACCACAATATCGATGTTGAGGTGTGTGTGGTCCAAAAATATCGTGATATTTGGTTTTGTCTATCGCCCAGCCCTAATTGTTGGTGTTCCTTTATTTTGTTGTTTTAGTTGGCAAGAGAAAAAGGAACCTTTGCCAAACCAGAATCACCGGCCTTCTTGAGAGTAGTTCATCTTGTGTAGAATCCTTGTGGATCATGGACAGTCTTTATATATTAATTCTACACACAAGCCTCAAGCATGCTTATTGTCCACTCTTTTAATTTACACGACTTTCTGCCAACTCAGCAGCTTTGGTCCCCATCCCCAACCTGCATGGTAAAGGAGGGGGGAGGAATGTGTCTCCCTAGAGCACGGGCCTTTCAGTCAAACCTGTTGGACCTGCATTATGTTTTCAGTCTAGCTTTTCATGAAGTACTGACTCACCTTATCTCCACAGCTCAAGCTGGGACGAACATGTGTTTGAGCTTGTGCTGCCCAAAGCATGCATGGTGGGCCACGTCGACTTCAAGTTTGTCCTGAGTGCAAACATCACCAACATTCCCCAGATCCAGGTCACCCTGCTGAAGAACAAAGCACCAGGGCTAGGCAAAGTCAGCGGTGAGACACCACTTTACGATGAAACTCCACCAAACCCTTGTGATAACTTCTTCTAACCAGAGTGTGCATTAAAGGATTTAATACGTTGTGTAATTCCCATCAACATGGCGGTGTTTTATATGATCCATTCCAGATCTTAGAATGTCAGATGCTTTAACTGAGATGTCTCATCTGTCTGCAGAGACTGCAGTTGACAGGCAAATCTCCTTCCCTCTGTCCCACGTCCTTCATACCAATGGGGAGAGGAATGGTCAGCCCCTCCTACATGACTTCTCAGAGGACATCCAGTTCATGGACATAGAGGAAACACCAGGTGAAAGAACGAGATAAAAAGGCCATACCTGTAGAATAACAAGCTCAGTTGTAAGGTTTTGATGGTACATTTCTTTTTCCTTACCTGCCTTTTTCACTAATTTAGCATGCAGAAACAAAACTTTTGAGTTCACAATTGGATTTATTACTGCAAAGTGTCCGTCCATTATCCAAGCCGCTTGTCCCAGTTGGGGTCGCGGCACATTGGCAGAGGGGGTGGAGCAATGACTGGGACAGCTCAGAAGAGTGGGGTAATTGGCCAAGTACAATTGGTAGAAAAAGGGGGGAAAATTAAAAAAACAAAAAGAAAACACTTGGGGTGTCTGGGTAGCGTAGTGGTCTATTCCGTTGCCTACCAACACGGGGATTACCGGTTCGAATCCCCGTGTTACCTCCGGCTTGGTCGGGCGTACCTACAGACACAATTGTCCGTGTCTGCGGGTGGGAAGCCGGATGTGGGTATTTGTCCTGGTCGCTTCACTAGCGCGTCCTCTGGTTGGTCGGGGCACCTGTTCTCGGGGGAGGGGGAGCTGGGGGGAATAGTGTGATCCTCCCACGCGTTACGTCCCCCTGGTGAAACTCCTCACTGTCAGGTGAAAAGAAGCGGCTGGTGACTCCACATGTATCGAAGGAGTCATGTGGTAGTCTGCAGCCCTTTTCGGATCAGCTGAGGGGGGTGGAGCAGCAAGTGGGACGGCTAGGAAGAGTGGGGTAATTGGCTTGGTACAAATGGGAGGGGGGAAAAAAAACTTGGAAAGACGGAAGTAATTAAATTCAAACCCATGCACGAAACTAACTTGCCCTAAACTCAAATCCACAGAAGTGGTTTTGATTAGACCAGACTGAACAAGGACTGAACAAATCATTGAACAAATCTTTTTAATGAACTTATTCTAATGATTCAGTACACTGAAAATAACCGCTTTGCCCATTACCAACACCCGTGACTGGTCAGGGAGGTAGTTTAGGAAGCACTTGATTTGATATGCAGCAGAGCGTCCTATGGACGTAGCCTGCATTTTAAACATGATTATCACAGCTAATCATGTTCATTTAATTGTGGGAAGTCAAAATCGTGATCTAGATGAATATTCGATTAATTGTGCAGCCCTAAATCACATTCTTTTGTCTAATATACAATTTTGTCTAATATAAAATTCAACCCACCCTAGGTGCGGGAACCTGAGTCACCTTGTATTGTGTAATTAAACCTTGTGATGTTGCTTTGCTTTTTCATCATCCTGCTGGCTGTTGTCACTCGTAGTTGTTGAATGTTCATCATAATACAAGTTAGTGAGTGTGCTGCATCAAAATAACAATAACCAATGATGCTATTGTACAAACACTACCGTATGAGATTGTGGACTTATGCACATGGGCATACTCCATAATGTCAAGTGGCATTTTGCAGCTGTCGTAACCTCAGTATCATTATATAAAAATACTCTACACTTACAGTCCCAATACACCGTGAATAGGGTACCAACAATGTGGCGGCTCTGTGTGTTCCAGGCTCCATGCTATGTCCATTCCTAGATGACCATAAAGAAGACATCCTGTGTGGTCCTGTGTGGCTGGCCAGCGGCCTGGACCTGTCTGGCCATGCTGGCATGCTCAGCCTAACCAGCCCCAAACTAGTCAAAGGTAATGACAGTTCATTTCCTTTTGTGGATAGGGTTAGGTTTTTGTTATATAACCACAGTGCTTAGTAGCATTGTGCCTCACGGTGACTTACTTTTTTAAAGACAAACTTAATCTTCCCTTTGTTTGATTCCCAATCTGATCAAATCCCTAATACTTTATGTTTTGTCCTATTTAAGATGACACCATACAGTGTTGTAGTGGATGTACTTATACACACACTTTGATTTTAATCCTCTGTGTTTTGAGGGTAATGGAAGAAACTGTCAAGTTTCTTAAATTAGCTTTTTGAAAAACCCTAAATTTGCATGCCTACTCTTACCTCGTGTCATCTGCCACGCCGTCTGGATGCATGTACTCGTACCGCTCTACCGTGAGGTGTGATCTCAGTCTTCTCTGCCGGTCTGCCTCTTTTCTCTCTCCCTCTCCTCTCTGCTGCAGGCATGGCAGGAGGAAAATACCGCTCCTTCCTGGTGCACATAAAGGCAGTGAGTGACAAAGGTATGGAGGAGAGCCCGCGGCCCATTGTACGCATGCCCAGCGCCAAGCCCCAGAGCACCAAAGCCCAGTCGCTCTCCACCCTGCTGCAGCGAGCGCAGGCCTGCAAGGTACGGTCTCATATTGATGCCCCGACCCAACAAGAGGTGTAACTACTGTCTCAGTTAAATACTGCATAGGCTGGGGTCAGGGTTAAAAAGCCCACCTCTTATTTGAGGCCCATTAATCAGAATTTGTTCTTATAAGAATTGCATAAAAAATCCCAGCAGAATCACTTTGTTCTTAATGGTTGAGATTCGTTCTTGCACATGTGCCTTGGACATTAGATACTACAGTGCCTTGTAAAAGTGTTCAACCCCCTTGGCAGTCATCACTGGTTTCTGGATACTCACACTGTACAATATAAGTTCCTGAACAATATTATTTTTGTGAACCATAAGCTCTAACAGCATGGTCCCAAAGCTGCAGCCGAAAGTAGTAGTAGTAGTAGTAGTAGTAGTAGTAGTAGTAGTAGTAGTAGTAGTAGTAGTAGTAGTAGTGCTCTGAAGCTCCAAGTTTGCACAAATGTCAAATTATTCCCAAAACAAACTCAGGTTAACACAGTTGGACATAATAAGTGTGCACCTGTAAGATATTAATGTAACGGTCTGGTTTATGGGTATAAAAAGCACTCTGTGTAAAGGTCATTAGCCGGGCGTGAACACCGTCAGAAAGTGAAGACAAAGGGGCTAATACATCTGCAAACATCACAGTCCATGGAGACTCCTGCTTGATCTTGTCCGTCAACCTGTCCATCACCATTGCAAACAAGAAAGGGCTCAGAGCCGATCCTTGATGTAATCCCACCTCCAGCTTGAACCCATCTGTCATTCCAACCACACACCTCACCACTGTCACACTTTCCTCATTCATATCCTGCACCACTCCTACATACTTCTCTGCAACTCCTGGCTTCCTCATACAATACCACACCTCCTCTCTCGGCACCCTGTCATAAGCTTTCTCTAAATCTACAAAGACACAATGTAACTCCTTCTGGCCTTCTCTATACTTCTCCACCAACATTCTCAAAGCAAACATCACATCTGTGGTGCCCTTTCATGGCATGAAACCATACTGCTGCTTGCTAATCGCCACCTCTCCTCTTAACCTAGCTTCTGTTACTCTTTCCCATATCTTCATGCTGTGGCTGATCAACTTTATACCTCTGTAGTTGCTACAGTTCTGCACATCACCCTTATTCTTGAAAATTGGTACCAGTATACTTCTTCTCCACTCCTCAGACATCCTCTCACTTTTCAAGATTGTGTTAAACAATCTAGTTAAAAACCCCACTGCCATCTCTCCTAAACACCTCCATGCCTCCACAGGTATGTCATCAGGACCACCAGCCTTTCCACTCTTCATCTTCTTCATAACTGCCCTCACTCTCTCTCTCTCTCTCCCTCTCTCTCATTTTCTTCATTCATCAGCCCCTTAAAGTACTCCTTCCACCTTCTCAACACACTCTCCTCACTTGTCAGCACATTTCCATTTCTATCCTTGATCGCCCTAACTTGCTGCACATCCTTCCCATCTCGGTCCCTCTGTCTAGCCAATTAGTACAAGTCCTTTTCTCCTTCCTTAGTGTCTAACCTGTCATACAACTCACCATACGCCTTTTCCTTTACCTTCGCCACCTCTCTGTTCTCTTTCTTACACCTTAGTCTCTTCATACTCCTCTCAACTTTCTTCATCTTGACGTCATCTTCATCTGACTATCCCACTTCTTCTTTGCTAACCTCTTCCTCTGTATATTTTCCTGTACTTCCTCATTCCCCCGCCAAGTCTCCTTGTCTTCCTTCCTCTGTCCAGATGACACACCCAAGTACCTTCCTAGCTGGCTCCCTCACTATTTCTGCAGTGGTTGTCCAGCCAGCCGGCAACTCTTCACTACCACCCAGCGCCTGTCTTAACTCCTCCCTGAACTCCACACAACAGTCTTCCTTCTACAACTTCCACCATTTGATCCTTGGCTCTGCCTTCACTCTCTTCCTCTTCTTGATCTCCAAAGTCATCCTACAGACCATCATCCGATGCTGCCGAGCTATGTTCTCCCCTGTCACCACCTTACAGTCTCCAATCTCTTTCAGATTGCACCTTCTACATAAGATACAGTCCACCTGTGTGCACTTTCCTACATTCTTGTACATCACCCTGTGTTCTTCCCCCTTATTGAAAAATGTATTTACCACAGCCATTTCTATCCTTTTCGCAAAATCCGCCACCATCTGTCCTTCCACATTTCTCTCCTTGACACCATACCTACCCATCACCTCCTCATCACCTCTGTTCCCTTCACCAACATGCCCATTGAAGTCCGCTCCAATCACTCTCCTCCTTGGGTACCCTCTCCATCACGTCATCCAACTCACTCCAGAATTCTTCTCTCTCTTCCATCTCACACCCAACTTGCGGGGCATATGCGCTGATAACATTCAGCAATACACCTTCGATTTCCAGCTTCATACTCATCACTGTCTGACACTCTCTTCACCTCCAGCACACTCTTGACATATTCTTCCTTCAGAATTACCCCTACCCCATTTTTCCTCCCATTCGCACCATGGTAGAAGAGTTTGAACCCACCCCTGATGCTTCTGATCTTACTCCCATTCCACCTGGTCTCTTATACACACAGTATGCCTACCTTTCTTCTCTCCAGCATATCAGCCGGTTGTCTCCCTCTACCAGTCATAGCGCCAACATTCAAAGTTCTGACTCTCACATCCACACTCCTACCCTTCCTCCTCTCCTGCTGCCTCTGGACATGCCTTCCCCCTCTTCCCCCACCGGCACCCTGCTGGCCAACAGTATTGGTGGCGGTTGTTGGTAACCTGGGACTCGACCGATCCGGTATGGAAATCTGATTCATGATCCGCATATTTGTTTGGCCAAAGTTGTATGCTGGTTGCCGTCCCTGACGCAACCCTCCCCATTTATCCGGGCTTGGAACCGGCATTCAGAATGCACTGGCTTGTGCATCCTCATATATAGTATATATATAATAGAATTACTAATTACTACGTGGGACAGCTGGTGAGTGTCCAAAGAAGTGTAGGTCAATTGAATCGGCCATACTGTAATGTGTGTGTGTGTGTTCTCCCCGCCTGCCGTCCAGTGACTGCTGGGATAGGCTCCAGCATCCCTACGACCCTGAGAGCAGGATAAGTGGTTTGGATAATGGATGGATGGATGTATGGTATGACTGTTGCATGTTTACTGTCAGTCATTTAAATCAGTGGTAATGAGTAAGAGACGGCTAAAAGAGAGCAAGGGGTGTACAGGTTGGTCATCATAAGGGTTAAAGTATAATGGAAGATGATGCACAATAATAGCAAATATTTCAAGTACTAAATCGTCCAAATGTGCCTTTTAGTTTTGTCAGTGGGTTCTGGGCTTAATAAACCCACTTACAGTGTCAAATGTCTTCATAAAATGTCTTTGAGGTCATGTGCTCTGAGGTCATCCCATAAACATTCAGCTCTACTATGGCACCACCTGCTGGTTTCAGGACAGTATTGCCACATTATCAGATTGAAATGCTAATGGTTAGCCTGGAATTCCCCATACCAGCTAACTGATCATCGGAAAACTGTTCTCTTGGGCTAATCTGGCAGGAGGTCAGAGTGCATGTGTTAGCATTGGGGTGGTTTTTCAAAATATCCTGGTCTTCATAGGAAAAGGCCTCAACATCTAAACCAGAGACTCCAACACCCTCAAAAAAGCCAGACAACCTGCGAGGCTGTGACCTGCTTCAGGAGGTATCGGTCACCATCCGAAGGTTCAAGAAGACCTCAATCCCTAAAGAAAGGTGAGATCACTCCCAGAATGCACTGCTACATATTTTGGATTTCCTGTTAATTTCTTTCCAGGCTTGGAAAGTCAAGCTCTGCTGGTGGTAAAAATTCAGGTTGCATTCATTTAGGAAAAGCTCATGGAAATGGTAATGAACAACTATTAATTTCTCCAGGGTCCAGCGTTGCGCCATGCTCCAGTTCCCTGACTTCCACGAGAAACTGCTAAACGCCCTGTGTAAGCGGTCCGAGGACGGCCCATGCACGGAGCATGCCCAGAGCCTGATGCTGGACATCTTGTGCTGGCTGGCTGGAGTGTACTCAAATGGACCCTGCAGGTGAGGCTAAGTCTAGGGCACTTACCAAAAGTGACACTGTCAGCACCCAGGAACCTGATATGTTGGTTGTATTCATGTGATGTTCTGGAAACACAGGCCAACCTGATGGAGGAAACCCCTTCAGAGTCGCATTGAATCCTCTTGTACTCTAGATGTTCTTGTAAAGCAGATTTTCTTATTTCAAGTTTGTGACAGAAAGATCAGCCTTGTACTTATATTCATTGTGAAATCCTTCTTTGTAGCCAGAGGGAAGGAAAGGACGGCTTGCTGGTGAAAACGCAGAGGAGACTCACTGATATTGTGCGGGTATGCCTGTTTGAGGCCTGCCGGAGTATAGCCCATAAATGTGCCCGCTTTCTTGCACTTTGTATAAGGTAAGAAAGGTTGTTGTTTTCAATGATGATACTCACAAGAGTTCCCCAAGTAAATGTTTGTTCAGCTGAAGTTATGAATGGTTGTGATAACAGGGTTGAGTACTGAACTCGATCCTTTAAGGGTACGACGAACTACCTACTCACATAAGCTCAATCGGTGCCACATTTCGGTACCTTGACAGCGGGTTGTGTTCTGAATTAAAATAAATATTGATAAGATTCCTTATGAGTCTTTTGAAAATCCCTTCTAGTTTGCCACTTGTTGCAAGTGCGCAGGCATCTGGGTGAAAGAGTATACATTAGAGGGAGAGAGAGGGAGCGAGACTATGTTACCCCTCCCCTAAACCTACCGCTTGTTCACGTCCAACACAGTCACGGCAATGGTGAGCCGAAAATTGTTCATTTGTTTTTATTCATTTTAATCTGCCAATTTCCCAACCTCACTACAGTAACTAACCTCGCTGTTACGATTCCTAGATCAGGATATGTGCTTCCAAGGGCATCCAGGTAGCGTGGCGGTCGATTCCGTTGCCTTCAAACACAGGGATCGCCGGTTGGAATCCCCGTGTTACCTCCGGCTTGGTCAGGTGCCCCTGCAGACACAATTGGCCGTGTCTGCAGGTGGGAAGCCGAATGTGGGTATGTGTCCCGGTCGCTGCACTAGCACCTCCTTTGGTCAGTCATGGGGCACCTGTTCAGGGGGTAGGGGGAGCTGGGGGGAATAGCGTGATCCTCCCACGCGCTACGTCCCCCTGGTGAAACTCCTCACTGTCAGGTGAAAAGAAGCGGCTGGTGACTCCACATGTGTTGGAGGAGGCATGTGGTAGTCTGTAGCCCTCCCCGGATTGGCAGAGGGGGTGGAGCAGTGACGGGACGGCTTGGAAGAGTGGGGTAATTGGCCAATTTCAACTGGGTAGAAAAAGGAGGGGGGGGGGAATCCGGGGAAAAAAAAGGATATGAGCTTCTTTCTAGACACACAGGATGCTCTGCCCTGGTGACTGACAGGCTGGAGGTTGCAGGGACGGGTTTGGGAGGGGGGGGGTTCATTTTGTCTGGTGTGTTACAACAAAATGTTCTAGATAAATAACAAAATATAAAAGATAGATAGGTAGATAGATAGATAACAATATTGAAATTGAGAAGTTTGGACATATTTTTACAACTGAAAATACATTTTCGTTATTACTAGGAGTAAAGTACTGGAAAAGGGTACTGGTACCGAGTTCCAGGTACCGGTATCGGTTCAAATGTGAACGGTAACCAACCCTATTTGATAATGACCTGAATGTTTTTAACCCCCTTTACTGTAGCAATGGAAAAGGAGAGCCAAGTCAACAGGGTTTCAGCACGAGTCTTCTGAAGGCTCTGCTGGACAACATGCCTTACTTACCTGCTGCTGCAACAGGTGGTAAGTAACCGGGAAGGTAGCCTTTCTACCTCTGGTCCTGTCACATAAAACACTGAGGATTGCAATCCTGTGAGCATTATCGTAGAAGTTGATAGACAAAAAAATCCAACATAGTATTTTTATTACAACACCACAACCCCACCCACCCACTCACTCACTCACTCACTCACTCACTCACTCACTCACTCACTCACTCACTCACTCACTCACTCACTCACTCACTCGCTCACGCACACACGCACACACACACACACACACACACACACACACACCCGCCCACCACCTTATGTTTTCTTGCCCTCCATTCCAATCTTCCCTTTTTCTCTCGTCTCTCCGTGGGCTCTGTCTCTCCCGTCAGGGTCGGTGTTCTGGTACTTTGTGCTGCTGAATTACGTGAAGGAGGAGGACTTGGCAGGCTGCAGCACGGCCTGTGCCTCCCTGCTCACTGCTGTATCGCACCAGCTGCAGGACCGTCTCACGCCCCTGGAGGCCCTGCTGCAGACCAGGTACCACTAACAAGGCATTCAAGTTCAGGGTCGAGATGCTTCTGGGTGACCTCTTTCTTTTTACTGTGTCTGAGTGCCAGTACAAATTGTGTTGTGTGTAAAATGTACTTTGCCAGGAAACACACTGGTGGGCCTTTTATTGGAAAAGCGTGGGTGAACTCTTAGTGGGGGTTTTTTCCCCCCAGCAGTGTAGGTGACATCTTGCACAGAGCAGGAGAGAAGCACAGAAGAAATGCAGAAGGCGTTTTTAAACTTATGTTTGAATTTGTTCTGAGGTTTTCTTTAGGCTCTTGGGGTCTTTGAGTAATATAGCATACAGTTCTGTTTTCCATTATTTCCTCGCCCTTTAAGCACCTAAGGGCCCAGACACACCAAACCGACTAGTGGCGACAAAGGCCGACTGTTGCGTCGCCTGCCGTCTCCTGCCGTCTGGGCCAAAAAGCAGCACTTGAACACACTGCAAAGGCTATGGCCAACGGCCAGCTAACATGTACGCTCTTCACCGATTCACTAAGCTGCACAGCCAATCAGAGTGATCTCTCTCACCAACGGGCTCTGCCCATTCAACATGCTGAATTGGCCGAAAAGCTGCCGACAGGGGTCCGACTAGTGCCGACGGTGTGGGACACACCGCAAAAACTAGGGTCACAGACGCTTACTGATGGCCCGACATTGGCTGATGGCCAACCGTCGGCCTGGTGTGTCAGGGTCCTGAGTGTGTTTCAAACTGGAGGACCAGAAAACACGACTGACTAATAGGCCGATTAGACTGGACCAGACAGTTCATACCTCCTCTCAGCTAATAATTCATTCTCTCTCTGTTGTTGTTTACTTTTTAAACAACTCTCCCATCCCCCTCCCACCCGACTCGCTGCTCCGCTCCCCAGATATGGTCTGTACAGTTCTCCGTTTGACCCGGTCCTGTTTGACCTGGAGGTCAGCGGGTCGTCGTGTAAGAATGCTTTCAACAGCAACATCGGAGTCCAGTCAGATGAGATCGACCTCTCCGACATTCTCTCAGGTATGCACATGCAGAACCAGCCCTCAGATCTTAAAGAAAATAAAATCATTCAAGTACGACAGGCTGAAGAATGGTCAGAAAAACCTGAGTAGCTCCACCGAACTGCGGAAGTTATCGATACCATCATAATGGCCAATATCTGCTGTACCACAGGACCATTTCAGGAAGAGGTTTTTCACAGCACAGACTATGTAGAAATTAGGGGTGTTAGAAAATGTCGATACACTGGAGTATCGTGATATTATCTTGTGTGATACTGTATCGATTCTCAAAACCACTATATGGATTTTTAATTGTCTACATGTAAAGGTTCGTGACAAACATGTTGTGTTGTGTGTAACCCCCACGACCGCTAGGTAACAGTGTTGTAATCTATCTTCAGCCATTTGACTCTTCCACTTCAACCCAACAACATAAACTGAGAAAGGAAGTAGCATAAGTACAAAGAACACAGGCCTATGACATCACAATATATCACCTTTCTTACAGTATTGCAGTATATCACGATGTATTGAACGTAACCCTGTATCGTGATACGTATGGTATCACCAGGTTCTCACCAGTACACAGGCCTAGTAGAAATGTGTCTAGCTTGTTCCAGAACAACCGTATTCATGTACCCATCTCCCATCTCCCAGGTGACAGCCTGGCTGAATTAGCTAAAATGTCATGGAATGACGGCCAGTGGTTTCTTTACCAGGGAAACGGGGCCTGGATGAGGCCGCAGTCTCAAGTCACCCCACAAACCATTATTCCAGCCCTTCTCAGCTCTCGATGTTAGTGTTACCCTTTCACTTAGCAGACGCTTTTCTCCAAAGCGACACACATCTGAGCGTTAATACAACACATGCAAGGATCTAGTCAGGAAACAACACAAGTAAGTGCCAAAAAACTAGGTTCAAGTCCGATAGGACATAGGTGTCAGCAGGCAGTGCCCAAAGGCAATGCATAGGGTGCATTGAAGCGTTTGTATTTTTATTAACACCATCAGGTGTGGAGGTGTTGGAGAAAGAGCTGGGTCTTTAGCTTCTTAAAGATGGAGAGGAACTCAGCGAATGGAAGGGAGTTTAGTAACTCGTTCCACCAGCGGGGAACTACAGAAGAGAAGAGTCCAGCTAGTGACCTAGGGCCCCGTTGCGGCAGAAGGGCCAGGCACCTCTCATTGGCAGAGTGTAGTGAGCGGGACTGAGTGTAGACCTGGATGAGGGAGTTGGGGAGCCATTTTAGTTGCTGTTTTGTAAGCGAGCATCAGGGTTTTGAATTTGATGATGATGTTGAGGAGAATCCCAAAGGTGAGGTAATACCCTGAGCTGTGCAACAGCATCTGACTTATCAACTTGCTGGTTTTGTTTGTCCTGGAGGGAACGGAAAGGTGAGCAGCTGTGCTGCAGCCGAGGGCAGCTTCACCGCCCTGACGGGGCTCCTAGAAGTGGAGCCCCTGCACTTTACCTGTATCTCCACCAGTGACGGCACGCGGGTGGAGCGTGATGATGCCAGCATGTTCACAGGTGAGCCTCTTCTTACATTCATTACCAGGTACGGTCGCCAAAACTAGGCAGGGCTCCTGACGGCTTGTATGAAATGTGTTTTATTTCTAAACTGAAGTCACTGAGATGGGTATGTAAATTCATTCATAGTCACAAAGGCTCGCTGGCAAACGTAAGAGCACTTTTCAGTATGCCTGTTTTACTTTCAGCTTGCACAGCAAATGGGATGTCACACCAAACTTGACTTCCTGTGTCATCACATATCATTATCATGATGATGACATCCTGTTGTGTGTAAACGGCGACAAAACGAAGCACAGCTTTGGTACCCAGCTTTGCAGGCTCGCACCCTAAGTACAGCCTAGTAAATTAAATGAAAATGAAATGAAAACCCCAGGTCTCACTTCAAACATCTCATGCAGTGACCAGTGCTTTTTGTGAACCAAAAGCAATTTGAGTATTATTTATTCTGGCTTCACCTGCTCCCCCAGCTGAGACCGGGAAGCGTAAAGCAGAGCAAGCGCAGCACAAAGAGCGCGGTGTATTTGGTGTGAAAGCCCCTAACAGCAATATCAAGGCTCTGTTGTTTGATAACATTTTACAATGTTCACATAGTTAACCTAGCTTTAACACATAAAACAACCCTGAATACTCACATCTGCCCCACTCTTTACCTCACAGTGAGTACGTTTGGCGTGACCCCAACAGTGGGGGGGTTGTCCACCGGCACGGCGGGTGAGGCGTCCACGGCGTTGAGCTCTGCCGCTCAGGTTGCACTACAGTCCCTGTCCCACGCCATGGTGTCAGCTGAGCAGCAGCTCCAGGTGCTGCAGGAGAAACAGCAGCAGCTGCTCAAACTGCAGCAGCAGGTCAGGGGTCGCTGGCAAACGCCTTATCCGTATAGGAGTGTGTGTATGTTGATGTGAACTGAATTAGATTTGAGACATGGATTGAAAAAACCTGTCGCTCTTACGTGTTGGCACAAGTTTTCATATTAGAAAAACGGCGTGGTTCATGTAAAGGCCCCAAGAAGCGGAGCACCGCATACTTCCATCACTCCATCTATATCTGAATGAAGCACATTATCGGGTGGGGTTTTGTGAGGCAGGGAAGCATGATTTGACTAACAGGCCATCATGGCCGGGCATCTTTAAAAGAATATGGAGGTCGATATGCTTTTGACGAAGTTCACTTTGGTGGTAGATCACTTGTCTACATTTCTCTCTCATGGCTGTGTATATTTTTTAATGTACGCCCACAAGTGCAGGATGACGTTTCTAAAATAAATAAATTTAATTAAAAAAAAAAAAAGGATAGATATTTGTCAGGGAGGAAAACCTTTATTTTTCTAAACACAAAAATAGAACACTTTTTTTTGGGGGGGGAATTTCTAGAATGCAAGTGTTAAATAGATGTAAATTAATTGCAAATATATAACAAGAATGAAAATTCTTCATTTCATAGATCCTTTCCCTTTCCTGTAATACTTAGGGGTGTGAGAAAATATCGATACACTGGAGTATTGTGATATTATCTTGTGTGATACTGTATCGATTCTCAAAACCACTATATGGATTTTTAATTGTTTACATATAAAAGTTCGTAACAAACATGTTGTGTTGTGTGTAACCCCACGACCGCTAGATAAGTGTTGTAATCTATCTTCAGCCATTTGACTCTTCCACTCCAATCCAACAACGTAAACTGAGACAGGAAGTAGCATAAGTACAAAGAACACAGGCCTATGACATCACAATATATCACCTTTCTTACAGCATCACAATATATCACCATATATTGAATGGTAACCCTGTATCCTGATACGTATCGTATCACCAGATTCTCACCAGTACACAGGCCTAGTAACTCTAGACTTGGCTGTCATTGCCACAGATTATTTCTGGTCTGTCTGTGGTGTTGATGAATGTTGCCTCTGTCTGTGAACATGCTAACTGTATGTAGTTAAAAGTTGTGTTTTCTGTGTCTGTGAACATGCTAACTGTGTAGCAAGTAAAAGTTGTGTTTTCTGTGTCTGTGAACATGCTAACTGTGTAGCAAGTAAAAGTTGTGTTTTCTGTGTCTGTGAACATGCTAGCTGTGTATGTAGTTAAAAGTTGTGTTTTCTGTGTCTGTGAACATGCTAGCTGTGTATGCAGTTAAAAGTTGTGTCTTTTGTGTCTGTGAACATGCTAGCTGTGTATGCAGTTAAAGTTGTGTTTTCTGTATCTGTGAACATGCTAGCTGTGTATGTAGTTTAAAAGTTGTGTTTTCTGTGTCTGTGAACATGCTAACTGTGTAGCTAGTTAAAAGTTGTGTTTTCTGTCTGTGAACATGCTGGCTGTGTATGTAGTTAAAAGTTGTGTTTGCTGGCCAGCAGTAACTCTTTGTGTTTTGAACAGAAGGCCAAGTTGGAGGCCAAGCTGCACCAGACCACCTCAGCAGCAGCTGCCGCTGCATCCGGTGTGGGACCAATCCACAACTCGGTGCCTTCCAACCCGTCCTCTGCCCCGGGCTTCTTCATTCACCCTTCTGACGTCATCCCCCCTACTCCCAAGACCACGCCCCTCTTCATGACTCCCCCCCTCACCCCACCCAACGAGGCGGTGTCGGCAGCTTTCAGCGCTGAGCTGGCCCACCTCTTCCCCGGCTCCATGATGGACCCTGGGCCTGTCAACCTGGTCGCACACAACAAGAACAGCCAGAAAACCAAGCCGGTGAGTGGCTCAGGGTGTGTTGTGGAGATGACGGCTCACTAGTTATTCACATCCAGTGGAGAAACATCAGCACACTAACAAGGCTGCTGGCTGCATTAAGGATAATTATGTATACGAAATACCAGCATGTTGCCGTAGGTCTTCCATCATGGTACCTGGGTTGAAGTCCAGATACGAACAGCTAGAATACACAACAAGGCTCTTTGGCATCATAACAAATGATGAGCAAAAGGAATATTAAAAAAACTGAGCTGATCCATACAACTGATGTGACTCTAGTCTGAAAGAACGAGTTGGCTTGTGCACCCGTCCAGTCCCTGTATCACATATGAACGTGAAGTACTGCCTGCATCACACTGTGACAGGCAAATGTTATCTTTGTGTTGACGGAAACAGTGTTGCTGTGTTTGTTCTAGAGCCCTGTTGGGAGCGGTTTGGCATTGGCCATCTCCCAAGCTTCCCACTTCCTGCAGCCACCTCCACACCAGTCCATCATCATAGAACGCATGCACTCTGGTAAGAGCCGGCCTCTAGTCCCTTTACATGGCTTCTAGCAGTCTCAGACACCTTGCAGCCTGCGGTGTGTGAGTTAGTAACACACATTGGTTCAGTGATGAGATAATACTCAGCTATTGCTGAGTCAACAAATTCATTTTGAAATGAATTCCAGTAGTCACCTCGGTAGCATGGTGCATGTGTTTGTGTGTGTGTGTGTGTGTGTGTGTGTCTGTGTGTGTGTGTCTGTGTGTGTGTGTGTGTGTGGGTCTATGTGTATCTAGGCGTAGCTAAATAGCTGTGTTTGCACCAGTGTCCCCCTGCTGGTCCTCTGGCTGTATCACTGCCTCTGTAGGACCCTGTGGTTTGTGTACACCGAGGACAAAAATTCATGAGTTTTAGAGATTGCATTTTTTGCTTGTGCGGTAGTTTGTGTCTGTGTTTGAATTTATGTTTGTATATTTTTGGGTGTGTGTGTGTGTGTTGGTGTGTATGTATTTGTGTATTTATCTCTTAAACCTTGGCCCTCTGACCACCCTTCCCTTGTCGGGGGAAAAAAAAGCAGACTACCAACCTAGCTTACTGTGTCCTCTGCTGTGGTACAGAACAAGTGACCAATGACACTTCCAGCTGTGAAACAAACATTCAGACGCTAGTCCAGCCGAGGCAACACAACCAGCCAAACAGCGTCACAACAAAAAACAGCTCATTTCTAAAGCAAAACGCCAGTCCTCCTTACAAATAATCACATCACCACACAATCTGTGTGTGCACTTCAGCGGGATGTGGTGACAACAGGTCCAGGTGCAAAACGCATGACAGCTACCCCCTCCTACCACACAAAACCAACAAAATGTCATGTGAGACGACACATCATGACCGCTGCACACAGCCGAGCAACCGTTAGCAACAGACACTTCAGAACCCTGGACAGTGAACAGCGGTCATGGCATTTTGGGAACCCTCCACCACACACAAGCAGTATTGTTAATAAGTGATATTGTTAGATTGGCACAGCGGCCTATTAAACATATATGTTAAATATATATTAAATATATATGTTACAGGAAATGTGCACAATGTCCGTTTTCCCAAATAAACCTTAACATAATATCCCATCCATCCATCCATTATCCAAGCTGCTTATCCTACTTGGGGTCACAGGACAGGCCGCCAGTCCATCACAGGGCCCACACACACACACACACACATACCTAGGGTCAATTTTGTACAGCTGAATTCATATATATATATATATATATATATAAAATCTAGTGAGTTAAGTAAATTCTTTATGAGACCGTACAAGCCTGTTTCCTGCCCTAAGCAATAAAGCTACACAGGAAAGAACATACCATTTACTTTCTCGTCATGCACATCACGTGCACACACCCCCTGGAAAGAAAAAGCCAGAGGAAGGGAGTTCTCTACCAAGCTACGATGACGAGAGATGACAACGGCAAAATAGAGACATACGTGGGTCTAACAGAGGGGACATTCAAAAAGAGGTTTAATGCACACGTGTAGCTTTAGAAACAACCGTTTAAAGAATGTCACATGTTTACGCCCTTATATTTGATCATTGGTGGACAGAAACATTAATTATTCAACCACCTGGAAAATCCTCTCAAAGAACAAAACATATTCACCCAGCAGTAAAATGTGTAGCTATGTTTAACTGACACATATTTTATCATCTGCAAACCAGAAATGTCCACATTGAATAACAGAATGAACTGGCTAGCAGGTGCGGACATAGATATAAGCACCTATTTTGTAATTATAAATAAATCATGACAATAGACAAATACCCCCCCCCCCCCATTGGACTGTTAGCGATCATGTGTTTTTGAATTTTTTAATGTCACACCTCTCCTTTCCCCATTGGAGGTTGTGCACGTGATGTTCATGACGAGGCAGTAGATGGTATGTCCTTTACCAAGCAGCTTTATTGACAGCTGATGTTTGCTTATGGCATGAAACAGCCTTGTGCTGTCTCATAAAGAATTTACTTGACTCACTGGATTTTTTATATATATATATATATATATATATATATATATATATATACATACACACACACACACACACACACACACACACACACACACACAAGGTGGCACGGTGGCACAGTGGTTAGCGTGGTCGCATCACAGCGGGAATATCCTGGGTTCGAGCCCCGGGGTAGTCCAACCTCGGGGGTCGTCCCAGGTCATCCTCTGTGTGGAGTTTGCACGTTCTCCCCGTGTCTGCGTGGGTTTCCTCCCACAGTCCAAAGACATGTAGGTCAGGTGAGTCGGCCGTACTAAATTGTCCCTAGGTGTGTGTGCGTGTGTGTGTGTGGGCCCTGTGATGGCCTGGCGGCCTGTCCAGGGTGTCTCCCCGCCTGCCGCCCAGTGACTGCTGGGATAGGCTCCAGAGCATCCCCGCCACCCTGAGAGCAGGATAAGTGGTTTGGATAATGGATGAATGAATTCAAGTACAAAATGTAGAATGATTAATTTAATTAATTTTCAGATGAGGCAATTGATAAATCTTGAGTATGAAAGAGTTGTTTATTAACGTGGATTTACTGGTCAGTATGACAGTGCTGTCCTATATCTGCTAATTACTGAATTCATAAATCAGTTTGCAAAATCTTTTCCAAGACATTATTTCATCTTGTTTTGTTTTGCAGTAAATAATAAGGTCAATGTCTCACAATTATGACCTACATTCACTTTGATTAGCTGCCTGTTGGCCTGACACCCCCCCCCCCCACACACACACACACACACTCACACACTCACACTTGCCCTGGTAAAAGAAACTTTTTTTTCTACTTAGTGGTGAATGAAATCATCCCACCTCTTAGGAAACAGGCAGTGTTCATCTGACTGGGTTGTGAAGAAATGTTCATGGAGGGACTCTCAGCTCTTATTTCACTGACCTGACAGTTGTTGTAGTTTAGTGTCAATGACAGCACCACTCACAGGAAAGCTGTGAAAATTAACTTTTTCCCAAACTGAAACCCCTCACAATGTGTGTGACACTTCATAAAAGCAAAGGCTGACTTTTGCACCTGACACGACAACGTACATCAACTATGAAATTGTTGATAGATGATTTTTAGAAGGTCCAACAGACCTTTTTGCTGTTAATGTGATGAATATAGAATCCACTTCATCATTCCACTCCCTTTCTCTCCTCTGTTCACCCATCCCTCCAGGAGCACGTCGGTTTGTGACACTGGACTTTGGCCGTCCTGTGCTGCTGACTGATGCCCTGATTCCTACTTGCGGGGACCTGGCCTCTCTTTCCATAGACATCTGGACGCTGGGTGAGGAGGTGGACGGCCGTAGGCTGGTGGTGGCTACGGACATAAGCACCCACTCCCTCATACTGCATGACCTGCTGCCCCCACCTGTCTGCAGGTTCATGAAGGTTTGTCTGTTTGGCTTCTTTTTATTTTTAGGAGTAACAAAATCCCAGACCATTTTAGTGAGTTTGCTGACATCTACAGGTGAAAAACCATGTGAGGGTTAAAACATAGCATGCTAGTCTTGGTACTATGTGATGTTAGCATCGCAGGATAAGCACAGCTGCAGCTAATAGCATGAGTAATGGCTCTGTTGGATGTCGATGTGAGAACCAGCATTGACAGTACTATCAACAATTGTAAGTGCTGGCTCTTTCTGTCTGTCTGTCTGTCTGTCTGTCTGTTTTTGTTCTTTGGCTCATCTAAATCCAACAGATCCATTATTAATATTATCTGCAGCTGTGTTTATCCTGCTATGCTAACATCACAGAGGACCAACACCAGCCTGCCATGTTTTAACCTTTACATGGTTATTAACCTGTGTTATGTATTAACCTTATTGTATGAGGAAGTCGGGCGTTGCAGAGAAGTATGTAGGAGCGGTGCAGGATATGTATGAGGGAAGTGTGACAATGGTAAGGTGTGTAGTAGGAATGACAGATGGGTTCAAGGTGGAGGTGGGATTACATCAAGGATCGGCTCTGAGCCCTTTCTTGTTTGCAATGGTGATGGACAGGTTGGCGGACGAGATCAGGCAGGAGTCTCTGTGGACTATGATGTTTGCGGATGGCATTGTGATCTGTAGTGAGAGTAGGGTGCAGGTTGAGGAGAGCCTGGAGAGGTGGAGGTATGCGCTGTAGAGAAGAGGAATGAAAGTCAGTAGGAGCAAGACGGAATACATGTGTGAATGAGAGGGAGGACAGTGGAATGGTAAGGATGCAAGGAGTGGAGGTGATGAAGGCATATGAGTTTAAATACTTGGGGTCAACTTTCCAAAGTAACGGGGAGTACAGAAGAGAGGTGAAGAAGAGAGTGAAGGCAAGGTGGAGTGGGTGGAGAAGAGTGTCAGGAGTGATTTGTGACAGAAGGGTACCAGCAAGAGTTAAAGGGAAGGTTTACAAGATGGTTGTGAGACCAGCTATGTTATATGGTTTGGAGACAGTGGCACTGATGAAAAGACAGGAGGTGGAGATGGAGGTGGCAGAGATGAAGATGATAAGATTTTCATTGGGAGTGATGAAGAAGGACAGGATTAGGAACGAGTATATTAGAGGGACAGCTCAGATTGGACGGTTTGGAGACAAAGCAACAGAGACAAGATTGAGATGGTGTGGACATGTGCGGAAGAGAGATGCTGGGTATATTGGGAGAAGGATGCTGAATATGGAGCTGCCAGGGAAGAGGAGAAGAGGAAGGCCAAAGAGGAGGTTTATGGAGAAGGTGAGGGAGGACATGCAGGTGGCTGGTGTGACAGAGGAAGATGCAGAGGACAGGAAGAGATCGAAACGGATGATCCACTGTGGCGACCCCTAATGGGAGCAGCCGAAAGTACGAGTAGTAGTAGTAGTAGTAGCGGATGGTTATTAAGCTGTAGAGGTCAGTAGATTCATTAAAATGGGATAGGGTTTAGTTGCTCTTTAATTTTCTCTTCTGGTCAACAAATGAGCCTTTTTTGCCTGTGTCAAAGTGAAGAGACAATGGAACAAATGAAAAGAAACCACTTTTTGGGCCATGAGGCTGTTGGACAAGCAGAGCAAGCACATCAGTGATACATATTGGTGATATGCTTGGCAGAGGAAATGGCTGCATACACATCATTGATTGTGGCAGGGCGATTTATGACCGAGGTGCTTTTACAAAAGAAACACGGAAGCCACATGGCTGTTAACAACAACATATATTGTGATAATCAGTGGCCAACTGTTGTCCATTAACCTTCCAGCTGCTTGACTGGGTGCTTTCTGTGTATTGATATGACTTCTGGCTTGTTGAACATTTGCCCTCCTGCTGTTCACTTTAGTTCTAGATTGTTGGTGAAACCAAATTTTAATATTTTATATCTGTTTGTTTGGTCTGTCAAGTTTGTAGGTGTGATCTGCACATATTTTACACTCTTGGCTTTCCTGCTGTGAAGACTGTTTAATGAAAGAACTAGTATCTTTATTGTTAGTCATTAAAAAGAGACGAGCAACTTGTGTCAGTTAGCTGTAAGCCCACATTGCCATATTGGCTGTATCCATCTATGTGTCATTAAGCAAAAGGATCATCATCAAACAACATTTTTATAAACGGAGTGTAGTTTGAAGGAACACTTTTTAATTTCATTTCACGTACTCGCGTACGTGAAATGAAACGAAATGCTGTTTCCCCCAGCCCACAGCAGTACAACACAAAGACAAAAACACATCCAAAAACTACAAGAACACACATACCCACACTAACACACAAATAAAAAAAGATCACTGTCCAAGGGGTCGAATGCCAGCCAAGATGAATGCCAAAACCTTCGGTCTGCATGGGCTAGCAGTTAGCTTAGCCTGCCCTGCTTCCACGTCCTGTCAGACCACCCTCAGCGTTTCCTCCTTGAGCACAGCTCCGGGCAGGGGCCATAGTCCCTGGGCCCACTGGACAAAGAAGACCAAGCTCTCCCAGCTGATCCAGCGCCAGCTCTCCCAGCCAGACACCCTCGACACACCTCCCCGCACTCCTCACGACAACATCAAAAACCCCACAGTCAATGTCAGGTGAGGCCGCCGCCGGGCCGCCCTCGCTGTTATTGGAGCTGCCGGTCTGCATAGGCTAGCAGTTAGCGTAGCCCGCCCTGCTCTCTCAGCTGATCCAGCGCTAGCTCTCCCAGCCATCAAACGAAGACAAAAGTTAGACGTGGACAAAGACACTGCATGGACGGTACTGGATGAGGCCGCTGCAAATGTGAACTCGCGCCACCATCTTCCGGCACTGGGTGAGGCCACTGCAAACGCGAAATCGTGCAGCCATCTTCCCGCACCAGAAGCGGAACTGGAAAATTGACTGGAGACTTGTATAAGATAAATGAACGTGGGTCACAAAACTGGAAATAAAGTTGAATTTTTTTGGGGACATTTATAGTATTTCTTTGTCCAGACATTTCTCTTTTGTTAGTCCTCTCATCCCACAGATATGATTTGTGATTGGCTTTCTCATTCCACAGATAACTGTGATTGGCCGCTACGGTAGCACCAATGCACGGGCAAAGATCCCGTTGGGTTATTACTATGGCCACACCTATCTCTTGCCTTGGGAGAGCGAGCTGAAGTTGATGCATGACCCGCTGCGAGGTGAGAGCGAGGCGGCCAGTCAGCCACCTGTCGATCAGCACCTGGCCATGATGGTGGCGCTGCAGGAGGATATCCAGTGCAGGTGAGCTAAGAGGAACACCAGCCCTTTGTTTCATTTCAGTATGTAGACTGTATGATTCCTGTGGTTCTGGTTTTCACTATGCCTAGCCCAAATAGTGTGTATTCGTTTGTGATCAAATAAATTTTAAAAATCACTGAAGTTCAGGGGTTCAGGAAGGATTTGCAGTTGTAATGTCAGTCCCATTAGAGTGACAAAGTGCTACATACCAGGAATGCAGTTTGACTTGCCCCAGTCTTTTATCTACCGTAGGATTTGCATGAAAGAGTACGTACGGCGTTGCAGCGTTGTGTGAATAATACTGACAGGACTCCTTGTTGAGGCTGTCTGGAGAACCAGTTTCTGAGAATCTTTCCCTCTCAAAAAGCCTCTGGGTCATTTGAGAGAATAAAACATGGAAGATAGGGAAGTGAGATTAAAAGTCTGAACTCCTGGGCGTCCAGGTAGCGTAGTGGTCTATTCCATTGCCTACCAACACGGGGAGCACTTGTTCGAATCCCCGTATTACCTCCGGCTTGGTTGGGCGTCCCTACAAACACAATTGGCCGTGTTTGCGGGTGGGAAGTCGGATGTGGGTATGTGTCCTGGTCACTGCACTAGCGCCTCCTCTGGTCGGTCTGTTCGGGAGGGGAGAGGGATAGTGGGGGGGGAATAGCGTGATCCTCCCACATGCTACGTCCCCCTGGTGAAACTCCTCATTGTCAGGTGAAAAGAAGCGGCTGGCGGCTCCACATGTATTGGAGGAGGCATGTGGTAGTCTGCAGCACTCCCTGGATCGACAGAGGGGGTGGAGCAGCGACCGGGACGGCTCAGAGAGTCGGATGATTGGCCAGGTATAATTGGGGGAGAAAAAGAGGGGGAAAAAATACTGAACTACTGAGATGGGACCAGAATACTTGACTCTTGGAAGAAAAACAAAGCTATTTGGATATCTAAGAAATCCATGGTCAGAAGCAAGCCAAGGAAAAGGGAGTGAATGATCGATCCCCTCTCCCCCCCCCTTCCCCCACCCTATCCTTCCCTGACTCACCAGGTACAATTTGGCATGCCACCGGTTAGAGACACTCCTGCAAAACATTGACCTGCCGCCGCTCAACAGTGCCAATAATGCCCAGTACTTCCTGCGCAAGCCTGACAAGGCAGTAGAGGAGGACCAGCGCGTCTTCTCAGCCTATCAGGACTGCATCCAGCTGCAGCTGCAGCTCAACCTGGCCCACCATGCCGTCCAAAGGTTGCGTGTGTCCCTGGGTGCGTGCCGCAAAACGCTACCCGAGGTGGGACCCGGGGCCCCTGAGGCCCTGGAGCTCATTCAGAACTCATCCACAGAACAGCTGAGGACCATCATTCGATACCTGCTGGACACACTGCTCAGCCTGCTGCATTCCAATAATGGTAAGGAACCACCCAGATGTGTATTTGTTCTGTTTTAAGGGTAAGTGTGTTTGTACTGTGGGCATGTTTGGTCATACAAAGGTATGTAACTGTATGTAGCTAATTTGCTGTTTTGCTATTAATGTGGAGCAGAAAAAGTATTTTTCATTTTAGCCCAGTTGTGGTAAAATATTATTTTAGAAAATGATGGCACATTATTCAAATGCCCAGTTAGAGGTTCCTAAAAATGACCGTGTTCTGGTGTTTCTTGGTTGCTATAGCCCAAGTCATTTATTTGGTTAGATTATTCTTATGAGGTTGGGCTATTACTGTGTTCATATGAGTATTACTTGATTGGCGGGTTGATGAAGAGGAGGTTACTTTTCCCTTACACAGCTCATTCTCTCCTCGTGCTGACCTCCCTTGTTCTCCTCCCTCCCATTCCTCCTCAGGCCACTCTGTGCCCTCAGTGCTCCAGAACACCTTTCATGCTCAAGCGTGCGAGGAGCTCTTCAAGCACTTGTGCATCAGTGGTACGCCCAAGATCCGTCTGTACACAGGCCTTCTGCTGGTGCAGCTATGTGGGGGTGAGCGCTGGTGGGGTCAGTTCCTCTCCAACGTGCTGCAGGAGCTGTACAACTCTGAACAGCTGCTCATCTTCCCCCAGGACAGGTTGTGCATCCAGTTGAATTTACCAATGCATTTTACACTTTCTTTTTGTTTAATGCTACTGAAAAGAGGTGAATGATGTGCTGACATTATTTTGGGACTACAGACATCAGTAATATTGTTCCCACCATTATATGTTACCATTATGACACCATTTCTGATTTTTTTTCTTGCCTGTTCCAGGGTGTTTATGTTACTGTCCTGTATTGGCCAAAGATCACTAAGCAACAGCGGTGTGCTGGAGAGTCTCCTCAACCTCTTGGACAGCCTGCTGTCCCCATTACAGCAGCCCCTTGCTGCCCACCAGCGCAGGACTGAAGGTAAAGCTCTACAATGTCAAGTCAATTTTATTTGTATAGGCTGCTGCTGCTGCTGCTGCTGCTGCTGCTGCTGCTGCTGTTGTTGTTGTTGTTGTTGTTGTTGTTGTTGTTCTTCTTCTTCTTCTTCTTCTTCTTCTTCTTCTTCTTCTTCTTCTTCTTCTTCTTCTTCTTCTTCTTCTTCTTCTTCTTCTTCTTCTTCTTCTTCTTCTTCTTCTTCTTCTTCTTCTTCTTCTTCTTCTTCTTCTTCTTCTTCTTCTTCTTCTTCTTCTTCTCCTCCTCCTCCTCCTCCTCCTAGGGGTCGCCACAGTGGATCATCCGTTTCCATCTCTTCCTGTCCTCTGTCACACCAGCCACCTGCATGTCCTCCCTCACCACATCCATAAATCTCCTCTTTGGCCTTCCTCTTCTCCTCTTCCCTGGCAGCTCCATATTCAGCATCCTTCTCCCAATATACCCAGCATCTCTCCTCCACACATGTCCACACCATCTCAATCGTGTCTCTCTTGCTTTGTCTCCAAACCGTCCAACCTGAGCTGTCCCTCTAATATACTCGTTCCTAATCCTGCCCTCCTTCATCACTCCCAGTGAAAATCTCATCATCTTCAACTCTGCCACCTCCATCTCCTCCTCCTGTCTTTTCATCAGTGCCATTGTCTCCAAACCATATAACATAGCTGGTCTCACTACCATCTTGTAAAACTTCCCTTCAACTCTTGCTGGTACCCTTGTGTCGCAAATCACTCCTGACACTCTTCTCCTCCCACTCCACCCTGCCTGCGCTCTCTTCTTCACCTCTTTTCTGCACTCCCCGTTACTTTGGACAGTTGACCCCCAAGAATCCTTAACAATTAATGCCTTTAATTAAACTAAAAGACATGTGTTGTACCGCTATGCCATCCCTCTCAGGCGAGAACAGAGAAATGTCTGGCTGAGTCCTTCCCGAGTCATGCAGGAAGTAATTGGACTTTGACCACGATCACCTTAAACCATCTCACATCATGCACTGCAGTATTTCAAGTGTTTTTAGTGTTCTGAACCTAGAAAACAACAGACAGATGAAGGTATCCCATCCATTTCTGTCTTTCACTGGAAATGCACTCTTTGTGGTGCAAGTACAACCAGAAAATCAAGTGGGTCCTATGATAGTAAGAAAACGCTACCCAGAGGTTAACAACAGGCAACCGGGCGCTTGTTGATTTGTAGTGTCATCTTGAATGCATTGTGTATCAGCACAATAGAAAGTGCTTAGGTGAGATGGTTAACAGGAGTGGGGATTTTAACATGCTTTCTAATATTGAAATGACAGACATGGTAACCTCTGTAATAGCTTAACAGGTGGCTTTTTCTCTGAAACGCTACTAGCATTTACTGTCCTCGCTGAACAGGGTCGCTTGTTGTGTTAACTAAGCCTTAACCTTCTTAAACAGTTGGAAGAGTCCGTTAAACCCAGTCTGTGTGTGCTTTCTAGGTGTGCTGGACATCCCCATGATCAGCTGGGTGGTGATGTTGGTCTCCAGACTGCTGGACTACGTGGCCAGTGTAGAGGACGAAGCTTCCGGTGGAAAGAAGCACCTTGTCGGGAAGGACAGAGAGAGGACCTTCACAGGTACTCGAAGTCATAAAACCCAGGTTTATTGGTATTGTCAGAAAGACATTTTAACTCCCATTTTTCACTGTTGGGAAAATGTTCGGTGTTTTTCAGCATTGTAACATCCCCCTACTTCTCCCACTGTTGTCAGGAAAGGTGATAGTTTTTTATTTGTATTATTTATCAGTTTGTTTTTGGTATACATCCTCATTGTGAGTCAACCATTCAGCTGCCTCAGTCTCTGAGGCTTCAGATGGTTGTTGTTTTTTTTCCCATTTTGTTCATATTTGAGCCTCTAGCACATACCCTCTTGTTGAGACAGTAGAGATATGAAGGGGTAGGTTAAGGCAGGGATCCCCAACCACCAGGCCACAGAACAGCACCAGGCCACAAAGCATTTGCTACCAGCCCGCAAGGAAACAATATGGTATGCAATATTCAAATAAAAGCCTAGTGCTGGACCGTGTAACACTAGAGGGCTTTTAATTTGAAACGGATACTTGAAGTGTGTACAATGATGTAGTTTCATCACTCATTGACGTGGCATTCGGCAGACCAATGGTAGCTAACTTCATAACTCAGAGACGCACTTGGTCATCTTGCTACTAGCGGCTAGCTAGCTACCATGAGTCCCGGTAAAAAACAACGTCGCTTGAGTTTCTTCAGAAGAGGTAGGGGAGATAAAATGTCTAAAGATGCTATGATTCTACTGACTTATAAGCCTAAACTATATTTTGGTCGTTATTAACCCACCCCAGGTCCGTCAGAATATTGTCAATATTAAACCGGTCCGCGGTACAAAAAAGGTTGGGGACTCCTGGGTTATGGTATTATCATTCACATAATCCATTCGTTATGGAATTCCTCTTGGTCTTATTCTCTAAAGGGATTTAAAACATATTTGTTCACAAATGTTGATCGAAAGTGCTCTTTATCGCTACTGTTGAATATTCATAAACAGAATTTCAAATCATATGAAAAATGCTGAATGCTTTGCAGTAAAAAGATTGGATTTGATAATTCAATGTTCTGAATTCTTGCTGTCGTATTTTCAGGTTCAAGAGCGTATACTTTGATGGAGTTTTAACTCTAAACTCCTATATGTTAAGACAGCCATATACAAGAGTCCGCGGTGGTGTAGCGGTCTAAGCATCGGCTTTGTGTCGACACAGTTGCCCACTGGGGACCGGGGTTCGCGTCCCGGTCTCGTCAGATCCGACTATGGCCGGACTCGATGAAGCAGCAATAATTGGCAACGCTGTCTTCGGGAGGGGGGCGGAGTCGGCTTGTGTTCGTCACATGAATGCGTCTCTGTGTGTGTCGGAAAAAGCAGTAGTTCAACCTGGATTCGCCTTGTCACGAAAGTGGCGAGGTGTCTCCTTCGAGACTGCTGGCCAGAGAGAACGCATGCAGTACGAAGGTGGGTGTTTGAACTGAATTAGGGATCGATTGGCCACTAAATTAGGAGAAAATCAGAAATAAATTTAGAAGAAAAGACAGACGGATACAGAGAGAATCTACCAAAAGCCATACACTGAAATGGTGTTTCTCCATCTCTCCTGTTCTGCTGAAATGAAGGTAATCAGTGGAGCTTCATCAACAACAGCCTTCAGTCTCAGAACTCCAGCAGAGCCACCAAAGGGAACAGCAGCCTGGACCGACTCTACTCGCGCAAGATCCGCAAGCAGCTCGTCCACCACAAACAGGTAAATGTGTCCTTTCCTAACATCACGAAAACATAAAGCCAAATAAAGGTAAAGGTAGTATTTTTAAGGAGTCATTTAGATTGATGGTTCTCTAATTTGGTCTTCAGAACACAACTAATGCTGGTTTCCTATCCTGCCAGGTAGTTAAGCATGTTCCACTACTGTGCCAGAGTAAAAACTCCCTTATTAGCTGGAACAGTGTGAGGAAAAAAGTAGAACAACAGCAGTACTGGTGATTCTAAAGCACTGGTGTTGAGAACCATGATGTAATCATGAAAATGAAGAAGGCCATGAGGCGTCGGGCTGATTTTTGAGAATGTCATCAGCACTAAGAAGCACGTGAAAAGCTCTTGACAGCAGCTCATATTAGCTGCGTGGTTCTGGCTTGTTTCGCTAGGAGCTGCTCATTTGAGTCAAGTTTGCTTTGCAGTGCCGGTTCTTACAATTCCCTGTTTATTGCAGCAGTTAAATCTATTGAAAGCAAAACAAAAAGCTTTGGTGGAGCAGATCGAGAAGGAGAAGATCCAGAGCAACAAAGGATCTTCCTACAAACTGCTGGTGGAGCAGGCTAAGCTCAAGCAGGCCACATCCAAGGTAAGCAACCTGGGATTTACCAGATATGTGAAGCAGTTTTTAGACCAGGGAGTTTGGATGGCTTGCCTTCATACATTCCATTGTTCAGAAATTAAGTCTGTAATATTTTGTAATTTGTGGAAGTTGACTCCTCAAAGGTAAAATAATGCTCCCATGTGACATGAAAAATGTCTTGGGAGATCTTAGAGCTGTGCTTTTGTCACTGGTGTCATTGTTTAAACATGGTGACTAAAAAATATCAGAAACTGATTTAGCGGCTTATTGTGTTTATCTTGCAGTTCCGCCATACCATGTTGGATAAATGTTACACGAAAAGATTAGTAGAATTACACAAAGGACATAATTGGCTTACAGAGTCATTGTTCCCTACTGTCTTTTTATCCCAGCACTTTAAGGACCTGATTCGTCTGCGGCGTACGGCCGAGTGGCCTCGCTCCACACTCGACACAGAGGCGGCAACAGCCAAGGAGGCCCCAGAGGTGGAGCTGATGCCTTTCACGCTTGCCCACGAACGTTGCATCACCGTCGTCCAGAAACTGGCCCTCTTCCTGCTCTCAATGGACTTCACCTGCCATGCTGACCTGCTGCTCTTTGTCTGCAAGGTACAAACCCTACAGACCTAGCAACGAAATCAGAAGGTTTCTACTCATGACTGTCAAATCAATGGTCCAATCTGTTTGTCTGCTGTAGGTCCTGGCTAGGATAGCAAATGCGACCCGGCCCACAATTCACCTTTGTGAGGTGGTGTCTGAGCAACAGCTGGAGCGACTGTTGCTCCTTTTAGTAGGGACAGACTTCAACCGCGGGGATATCTCTTGGGGGGGTGCCTGGGCACAATATTCCCTTACCTGCATGCTACAGGACATCCTGGCAGGTAGGTGGTGCCTGTCCTGTTGTTCTGCCGAGAGGTTTGGCATGTAGTCAGTAATTAAACCTATTTACATTCATTTATTTGGGTGAAGCTTGTTGAAGGAACATGTCTGAATGACTTTAATGAGGAAGGTCGACAGTGACCTGAATCGGGTCAACCTTTAAACGTGTACGGTTGTTGGTGCAGTGGTCCAGTATGTAATGTATCTCATCCTAAAAGGTGAGCTGCTGTCACCAGGCCCGTTGGATGTCATTGATGAGGTGGTAGTTGCCGAGGAAGCAGCGGCCTCCTCTTCCTCGGTGGGGGCAGACTCCGACGACTCTCTGCCCCAGGCGGCAGCTATTCCCTTGGTGGGGAACATCGACGAGGCCCTGGCACCTGATATCATCGCAGGTACACCTGGGACCTCCTCTGTTTTCCAAAGTGCGTTGGTAGGCTTGCCTGTAACCCACACCTTCCCAACACGCCAAACGAAGTTTTCCCATAAAGCCTCTGCTCACGATGAATTATGTTTGTGTTGTAAAGTTGTTTCTCTCTCCCTCTTCTCTCCTTTTATAGCTGCATGTTGCCCTCTTTTCCTCTACAGTATTTTTTTACATACTTTTTTTTTTGCTTTTGTCTAGACTGTTTTAGTTTCTCATGTCCATTCTGAGTTGTCTATTTGAATATTGTTAGTTTTGCCATTTATTGTTGGAGTTTCAACATTGTAAAACACATGTAAGAAAAACAAATGGTCGAGTTAAACATACAAAATTTATCAAGTGATTTTAATTCCGCTTGCAAAAAATCAAAATAAAGGATTATTTTAGAATATTTCTTAAACCTTATCAATTTGAAAATCTTAAAAGATTCAACTGTTGGTTCAATTCACCATCAGAATTTTTCAGCCAGATTGTCACAGTTTGAACCAGTGATGGCCAGCCTGTCATTCCAGTGTCTGGCATTTTCCTCCAGTTCAGGAGGAATCAGTGGTTTGATGACCTTAAAATTCCCCAGTAACTTTCGCGAGACAGGCCACTGTGGGTTTTCTTTTTTTTCTTTAGTGTTTTTGCTTGGCAATATTAAAGCTGTTTTCATTATCCAAAGGTGCTCCACCTCTATCATCTTTGGAAAAAGATAAAGACATAGACTTTGACTTGCTACAAGACCTGATGGATGTTGATATTGATCCTTTAGATATTGATTTGGAAAAAGATCCACTCGCCGCCAAAGTTTTTAAGGTACGTTGTGCATGACTCCCCATCCCCTAGACCGCGTGTTGCTTCATTCTGTCAGTCTCCTCTGCTGTGTTACCGCCCTTAAGTTAACGGGTGATTGAGTGAGAAATACGTCAGTACTGCACCCGCTCGAAGGAACACGGCCAAACAACGATTCAGCTCCGTCGGCCTCAGCTAGGGCTGTCACGATTGTGAAAGTTCAGTTGACGATTAATTGTCATACAAATAATCGCGATTAACGACAACCCCCCCCCCCCTCCCATTTTACTTTTCCAATTACCCTGTTTTCTGAGCCGTCCCTGTTGCTGCTCCACCCCCTCTGCCAATCTGGGGAGGGCTGCAGACTACCACATGTCTCCTCCAATACATTTCTTTGGCTATATACTGCGTTACTCTGTCTGTTAACGTGCACCATCTGGTACTGTCACGTTTATATTTAGACACTCGTCCGAAAGCTTCAGGAACAGCTTCATCCAGCTGTTTTTATACAAATGAATGGAAATGATTCTAACCATTGTGCAAAATGATGGCGGTCAGCTCAAATAATCATGATCAGGCCATTGTGTAATAATTGTTACAGCCCTAACCTCAACCTACACATTTTTCAGCCAAGCATCAAATAAAGATGGAAATCACATTTTTGCATTTCAAAGTGCAACAGAACAATTACATCGTCCTAAATCTGCCCCACAGCCCAGCTCTCAAACTGACAACATATTCAAACAAGTAAGCCTGAACTGTAAGAGTTTAAAGTGACTCAAATATACACTACCGTTCAAAAGTTTGGGATCACCCAAACAATTTCGTGTTTTCCATGAAAAGTCACACTTATTCACCACCATATGTTGTGAAATGAATGGAAAATAGAGTCAAGACATTGACAAGGTTAGAAATAATGATTTGTATTTGAAATAAGATTTTTTTTACATCAAACTTTGCTTTCGTCAAAGAATCCTCCATTTGCAGCAATTACAGCATTGCAGACCTTTGGCATTCTAGCTGTTAATTTGTTGAGGTAATCTGGAGAAATTGCACCCCACGCTTCCAGAAGCAGCTCCCACAAGTTGGATTGGTTGGATGGGCACTTCTTTGAGCAGATTGAGTTTCTGGAGCATCACATTTGTGGGGTCAATTAAACGCTCAAAATGGCCAGAAAAAGAGAACTTTCATCTGAAACTCGACAGTCTATTCTTGTTCTTAGAAATGAAGGCTATTCCATGCGAGAAATTGCTAAGAAATTGAAGATTTCCTACACCGGTGTGTACTACTCCCTTCAGAGGACAGCACAAACAGGCTCTAACAGGTACTATTTAATGAAGATGCCAGTTGGGGACCTGTGAGGCGTCTGTTTCTCAAACTAGAGACTCTAATGTACTTATCTTCTTGCTCAGTTATGCAACGCGGCCTCCCACTTCTTTTTCTACTGTGGTTAGAGCCTGTTTGTGCTGTCCTCTGAAGGGAGTAGTACACACCGGTGTAGGAAATCTTCAATTTCTTAGCAATTTCTCGCATGGAATAGCCTTCATTTCTAAGAACAAGAATAGACTGTCGAGTTTCAGATGAAAGTTCTCTTTTTCTGGCCATTTTGAGCGTTTAATTGACCCCACAAATGTGATGCTCCAGAAACTCAATCTGCTCAAAGAAGTGCCCATCCAACCAATCCAACTTGTGGGAGCTGCTTCTGGAAGCGTGGGGTGCAATTTCTCCAGATTACCTCAACAAATTAACAGCTAGAATGCCAAAGGTCTGCAATGCTGTAATTGCTGCAAATGGAGGATTCTTTGACGAAAGCAAAGTTTGATGTAAAAAAAATCTTATTTCAAATACAAATCATTATTTCTAACCTTGTCAATGTCTTGACTCTATTTTCTATTCATTTCACAACATATGGTGGTGAATAAGTGTGACTTTTCATGGAAAACACAAAATTGTTTGGGTGATCCCAAACTTTTGAACGGTAGTGTAGATGTGATCATTGACCAAAGTCTTGGCTAGGGTTACACATACGTTCATTCTCTTTACTTCAAGTTGTGAGACGTTCTCTCATGTGGATGTGGCCTTAGGCAAATGGATGACTCTGTTAGTGGAAGAGAAAATGGCTGGGCTTTGTTCGGACAACAGGGTGATAGTACTTTGCATTTGTTCCCACTGTACAAAGTCCATGTTGTGACAATAGAGTGACTGCATTCCTTTATTTCTTTTACCTCTTTCTGTTTCACGTCTCACTCTCCCCTCCCTACTCGTCTGCAGCCAATAAGCAGCACCTGGTATGACTATTGGGGTGCGGACTATGGCACATATGGGTATAACCCTTACATAGGGGGTGTGGGCATCCCAGTGTCTAAACCTCCAGCTGCAACTGAAAAGCCCGGCTCGCAGGGTCTCTCAGTCTCCGTCTCACAAGGTGAGTAAGACTTGACTTTTGCACATATGCCTCCAATTCTCATGTCAACATTTTGCTCCAGTATTTCTGTTGATTTTGTCCATCAGCTAGTCTAAACCACTTGTAATGCTTAAAAGACATTATGAGGCAGAGGGTGTCTGTCAGGGGTTGTTGTTGGGGTATTGTCTTTTGGCTTGACACACTAGGATGAACGTTAATGTCTGGATGGATGTGCAGGCAGCAGTTGTTTAACTATTCAAATCATGTACACATCCAGTGAATATGTATATATCTAGCTAAAACGTGAAACATCACACACAGCCCTCCCTTTGTAATGCTGATGTCAAACACACAAGTAGGCTGCATTGCTCTTCACCAATGTGTTATGCTCTTCAACAACTTATGTAGACCAGGAAGCGTTCTCTAGCTCTCCCTCTCCCGCTACACAGAGGGAATTTCACTGCCAGTTAAAACGTAATGACTGTGTTGTGTTGCCAGACAACCCATTAAGAACTACTATGAAGGAAAAGCAGACCCCTTGTCTCAGGCAAGATAAAGAAGCTCTTGGAGACCATTTCCTGTTTTGATTTGGGTCATGAGAAGAGCCAGTTTTGCGGTGTCAGAGGTGGGGTTAACCACAATGATTTGCACTCTCTCCCCCTCTGCACCCTACAGCCTTGGACGCCCGTCTAGAGGTGGGCCTTGAGCAGCAGGCAGAGCTGATGCTCAAAATGATGGCCACTCTGCAGGCGGACTCCATCCTCCAGGCACTCACCTCAACCTCCCCTACAGGTATGGATGTACTGAACTGCTCAGAGGCACGAGCACTACTGCAAAGAGAAGTAACAGGAAAAGAAATCGCTCTAGAAATGAACAGTAGTCGGGGTGTCCAGGTAGCGTAGCGGTCTGTTCCGTTGCCTACCAACATGAGGCTCCGGGTTCAAATCCCCGTGTTAACTTGATCGGGCATCCTTACAGACACAATTGGCAGTGTCTGTGGGTGGTTAGCTGGGTGTGGGTATGTGTCCTGGTCGCTACAATAGCGCCTCCTCTGGTCGGTCGAGGCGCCTGTTCAGGAGGGAGGTGGAACTGGGGGGGAATAGCATGATCCTCCCATGCGCTACGTCCCCCTGGCGAAACTCCTCACTGTCAGGTGAAAAGAAGCGGCTTATGACTCCACATGTATAGGAGGAGGCATGTGGTAGTCTGCAGCCCTCCCTTGATCGGCAGACCAGAATGGCTCAGAAGAGTGGGGTAATTGGCTGGATACAATTGGGGAGAAAAAGGGGGGGGTGGTAGTCATTTCAGACTAAACATCACACGTCTTTTGCTGCCTGGTGTTCAACTTTTCCATGTTGTGCTAGATGAGCCTTATCCGTGAACTCAGTCACACGTTGGAAAGTGGTCTCATCTAGATGCAACACAAGTCTCTGTTGGATCTGCTCCTCTTTGGTTTTCAAACCATCGATGGTAAAATTAGTTTGTCTCACCCATTCGTTCAACAGCTGGCTCTGTGCCTTCTGAAGGATCTTGCTAGCTCGGTGGCCCTTGACTGAAGAGCTCATCTGCAGGCTCTTAGGTGTAATCCCGCTCCGTCTGCACTTCAGGCTTATATTAATCTTAACAAGTTTCAGGCAATCCTCGCTGAAATTAGCCAGATGTCTTGATGTGTGCTCAATAATTCAAGAATTTAAATCCCTGTACGTCCACTGTGACAATAAACCATGTCTTAGATAAGCTTTTTGTGGATGACGTTCATAGGATGGTCTGTTGTCTTGATGAATGCTGTCCAGGTAAGGAAATTCCAGAAAGTTGAATATCTGGACTCGGTGTTTATCGGGCGAAATGTTTCATCACCCATCAAACTGACTTTGTCAGTCTCAGCTGACTATAAGTATCCCCAACCTTATAAACAGCACAGTTGCGTCGCAACCGAAACCAACCATCAGTCTCGTGCAAATTGCCGTGACCATTACTTAGAGTTAAAAGGGCCATGTGACTCTTCACAGAGGACTGGGGAATAGTTACAATCACAGCGTTGTAAGATGGGGACAGAAAAATCTCACAATTAACCACACATCTTCCAATGCTGTGATGGCAACTACTCCCAAATCCTCTGAATAGTACATGTGGCCGTTTTAACTAATTAATGGTCACGGCAATTTGCATATGAGGCTGATCCTACCGGCGGCACAGTGGCCCAGTGGTTAACACTGTTGCCTCACAACAAGAAGGTCCTGGGTTCGAACCCCAGGCCATCCCAGGTCCTTTC